>NC_079366.1:8655205-8958705 GCF_021018895.1 Seriola aureovittata | reverse complement strand
TTGATGATGACATTGTGGTTTATAAGTCTATAACAAGGAAATATCTTCATAAAACACCAGACAATTCCAAAAATATCCTTCATGTTGACAGTGTCAGCTCTGGGCTGCTTTTATGACATCATCCTAATCTTCAACAAGAAAAGGGCACTAACTGAGGGAAAAAAAACATCATCAATAATTTGTATCCTTATCATCTCCTATCATGTCAAAGGCGTGCTTGATACAGAAGTGGATAATACAGAAGTTTATATTCAATACGACACAATTCTTTTTTCTTTTTTTGGAAAAAACGTGTGTAGCTAAAGACCACATGGTACCATCGCATTCTGAAATGTTCCTTCAACTCTTTAGGGAGAGAGAGGTGTGTGCTGCCACTGTCAAATCCATAATAGAGCAGCTGAGCCCATCCAGGGCTTTCTGTTCAACAGCTAGCGTGAACACTATGACACAGCATTTTGAGAGATAGAACAAAAGGAAACTCAGCCTACTGTCGAAAAGACCGTTTCTCAAGGTGTCGCGAGGGAGTAAAACCACGAAGTAAGGCCAGAAAGTGTAATGAGTTTATCAAATGGAATAGTTAACGATCAGGAGCTCAAAGCTTAGAGAGAGGGTGATGCCTCTGATCAGTTTTTGATGATTCTGTTTCAACGATCAGTGTTAAGAATTCCCTCTCTTACTTATGTTAGGGCTAGCCTGATCAATTGAAAGATTACATGAAAGACAAGCTTCTTAATAAGGAATTTATCCGGGGCTGCTTCTTTTTTTGTTCTTGTTCCCCTCTGATAAAATATTTAAAATACTTTATTACTGTCTTGCTGTTAAATATCTGCTGCAGTTGGAGTTGGTGCAGAGATTTGCAGAAATGCTAGGATGGTTCATTAAGTATCTACATCATGTTCCAAACATTCATTCATTAGTCTAATATTTTATTAATGGCTTTTGTTTAGCATAATTAGGTCACATCGGTGAGCATTAATTTCCTTTGCAGCTGAACAGGTGTGAAACTGGGAGAAGTCAGACAGAGCAATTTCTCCTATCATTAATCTTCAGGCCCTGAGGATATGAATGTAGGCAACGCGCCTTTAAAGATACACTAATGGCTATATTATCATGGTCATCAATAACAAAGTAGCAGTAACTTTGCGATAAGAAGTTGCCAGTACTGTATGTACCTGTGTAGGTTAATGGTCAAGTTCTCCTGGTTCTTCCTTTGGGGCAGAAGTGCTGGAAAGATGAACCCGAGAACACACTCTTCTTCTTAATTCCCTGCGGGTTTATCAGTGAGAGAGACACCTTCCACATTACACATAGTCATTTGACCCGTCGTTAATATAAAAATATTGATTACAGTAGTTTTAAAGAAATCTTCCATGCTGTCCCCAGCTCCTCTTACTACTTTATGTAAAGTTCTCATCTTTATCTTCAAGAGGATTAGTGCCTAATCTTGGAAAGCCCTTCATTATTTTGTGGTTATTTTGAGTGTGTTAATCTTCAGTAGGCCTATATCATTGTTATTTTCTCACAGACTTGTTGGTTTGTACATGTTGGATTTAATATCTACAACACTTACCGTATCCTTGACTGGATTAATGAAGTTTTTGCTTCTCATCGTCCTGTGATTATTTTCCATCAAAACAACCAGCAGGTATTTTATATTAATTTCCCTTTACCACAGGACATGGATACATTCCACATTACAAAGAACATCAACTTTAAAGTTGCCCTCTTGTCCAGTTTCACACTGAGAGTGAGATTACTGTCCCAGATATACATTAATCCTTCCACTGCCTCAGTAGTGCCTCATCACTGTGCAGCAGAGGATGTAAAAAACTAGAAAAGGACACAGAGGGACACTCCCTTCCCCACACAAAGCACTGCGGGCTGTCAGGCTGCAGGAATAAAGATTACCTGCCTCCAGAGGCCAACTTATTGACAAATCTCCCATGCTCAACACAGTATATAGTCTTCAAACATCCAGACGTGCACAAGGACAGCGGGGGGGGGGGGGGGGGGGGGTTAAGGCTGGCTTGCTGCTGTTTGAAGGGGGGAGGTGCTGTCCATAGCCCCCTGCCTCCTCTGTCTTTCACCATCCATCCATCCTCTGCAGTAACAATAGTGACACATTCACCTAATGAGACATAAAGGTGGGATGTTTTATTCTCTTATACAGCAACCAAACCTACAAGTGATTACCTTTCAGCACTGATCAATCACTGACAGTGTTTGATTAATGCACTTGCATGTACACAGATTTGAGGGATAATTTAGGGAAGACGTTTTTTCACATTTTGCACATGGCTAAAACAGCTTATTCTTTCAATTCTTTATTTTGTTCATCATCCTATAGAGAAACCCTGCATCAGGTCTGTTCAGGAATTAGAACATCTCTCTTGGCAGTCCATCAAAATGCAAAGCACACTTACACACTGCTGTAAAAGGCTTGAAGGTCATTCATGTTTGAGCATGTCGTCTCTGTGAAGAAAATGAGAAATAGAAAATTACTTTTGAAGAAGTTGAAAAATTGTATATGCGAGTACCAGACTGAGTAAGGTCTGAAAATAACAAATGAGAGGAGGGTATCCCTTTGTTTTGGGTTCCTCATTGGAAATGAAATGACAGAAAACAACCCTCAGCTTAGGCATTCCTAAGGTTTTTTTTTAATCCATTATGGTAAAAAAAAAAAACATTAAAAAGAACAACTGTAGCATTGAATTGCAGTTGCTTTTCCTGTCTTAATGCATCAGTAACACCCCGCTGATGGACAAGGCGCTGCAGAGCATCCCTACCAAAATCCATTCATTAAAGAATACTTTAGATTTTGGGAAATGCTTATTTACTTTCTTGGAGAGACTTAGATGAAGAGATGGCTACAACTCTCATGTCTGTACAGTAAATATGAAGCTAGAGCCAGAAGCAGGCTAACTTAGCTTAGCATAAAGACTGGAAACAGAGGGAAACAGCTAGCCTGGCTCTGTCCAAATTTAGCAAAATACGCCTGCCAATATGTGGCTACAAAGGTTTTATTGCCTCTTTACTGCTGCACACTCTCTTTCAGCTTCCACCCACTGGAGGTGACAATGCCTGTATGTGATGCGTGGTGTGTGGGTACGTGGGTGGTGTTTAAGTATTCAGCAGTGCCATCATCACCTTACTCCCCATACGCCCATTTGAGTAGCACTATCTATTTTAACCCTGAAGCTTGAGGGATTGACATTAAGAATAGCGATAGACTGCTGGAGAGCGTTTCCCTGGAAGCGAGTCATTCAATCTAACCTGCTAGTCATGGGTGAGTGCAGGGTAATTACAAGATATCATTCAAAATATTAAGGCAGCGAAGAATGATTACAATGGCGTTTTGATTTTCTAAGATTGTCGTCCCATGGAGAGGAAACGGGTGGCTGAGGTTAACAGAGCGCTTGCCCTCTAAATAAATGTGGAGACAGTTATGGGAACATATCACACTAATGCCTGTTTTCATGAATCAAATGTCATCATAGATCAGATGTGTTGCCCGAGTGAAGGCAGCTGAGTGAGAGAAACCTTCAGACAGATGTTAGCTAGTTGAGTCATTTAGTTTTTGGCAGTGCTGCATGGATGTGCTGTTACAGATGTCATAAAGGAAAGAAATGTGCACTTGACAGGATGACAACAAACTGTAGAAAAGTTTTTCTTTATTATTATGTGAGCACATCCCATTTATTGGACTTATCTCATGTGCAGTGTCACAAGCTTGACACACTATCTGCACTATGTGTGATGGAGGCTTTGAACATCCATCACTGAGGAGCCATGAGTGTCTCTATCAGAAGCCGGGGCCGTGCAGATAAAGCCTGACAGAGAACCGACTGGTGGCCTCCTCTGCAAGAAAAAGAAAAACACATAAGCACAGACTTATTTCATTTTGCCAAAACACTTACACAACACTGTTATTATCCAGAATTCATCAATGTTGATCAGTTTTTCTGGTTTCCTTCTGTCTCTGTCTAAGTTCTTCTTCCCTGGTCTGTCTCACATTGGTGCTGCAGACCCACCAGAGACAAATCCTTGATGCATCTGGTGCACCCATGGCCTCACCCTACATCAACACAGCATATACACACAATCCCAACACATCCCATCTCCAGGCCTACAGAATGCAAGTGTGTGTATTTTCCCCTCCCTTCCTCATCTCCTCCTCCCCACCTCTTCCATCTCCCAAAGTGCTGATTGGAGCCATTCCCCACCTGCTGGCAGTCTGCCCAGAGGCTGATATACTGTGTCACCATACACACATAAACAGCTATTGATTGGGTAGAAAACACCAAAAGCATCCCATTAGCTTGGCAAGGCCGTGATTAAACATATCAACATTCAGAGCCTGTGGGACTTGAGGCCAAAGACTCGTTCAGGCAATGTTTCTGAATGGTAAACTGTTAAAATAGCCTCCTGGTATGGATGCATATGGATGCGGTTGTGTGGGTATATAACAAGTGCAGCTGATCTGCAGCAAGCTAACGGCCCATAATTAGAGAGCGGATCGATGGAACAGGATCAGCTATTAATTAAAAAGCAGTTTAGAGCCTCGTACGGTCAGCTTTTAACCAGAGGTCGTATATCACTTGTCTATATACGTATGTGACTCTCTTTAGGCCTGTCTACAACTCAGTCTATCTGTGAGGGTTTCAATTTCTGTGTTCATCATGAAATCCAAGATTTACGCACTTTTCACATCTTGCTTCAGCTATGTCTTTAGAAGCACAGAGAGCTACGAGTGTAAAGGCCAATTTATACTTCTGAGTAGAATGATGATATAGGTACGGCGTAGGTACGGCATGGGTACGGCATGGGTACGGCATGGGTACGGCATGGGTACGGCATAGGTACGGCATGGGTACGTCATGGGTACGGCATAGGTACGGCATAGGTACGGCGTAGGTACGGTGTAGGTACGGCATAGGTACGGTGTAGGTATGGCATAGGAATGGCATAAGAACAGCATGGGGACAGCGCACGGACAGCATAGGTACGGCTTACATATGGCTTAAGCACAACTTAGGTGCGCCGTGGGTACAGTGTAGGAACGGCATAGGAACAACATAGGAACAGCGTAGGGACAGTGTCGGTATGGCATAAGTGATTATAGGCACGGCATAGCCCTGGGCCCTATGCTGTATGCCATAGACTGACATGCACCTCCCCAGAAATATAACTACACACTGTGGCAGCACAGATCACAACACCTGTGATTGGTTGGCTTGGTAAGCATCACATTTCCTCCAACACATTTTCCAGCTGCTCACTCTTGTGATCAGATCAGCACAGAAAATTCACCCTGCTTCTGCCTCAGTCGGTTCAATGGGCGTACACGCCATCTCCTCCGTTGTCTTCTCTCTTTTCTGTGTTGCAGTAATTTAAGTAAAAGTAACTGTTGTTCAACGTGATGTCACTTTGTGCTGTGAGAAGGAGGATCTGACCTCCACATATGTACAGATGAAACTGTTATCTAATCGACTCTTAAACTGATGTAGACTCAGCTTGTCTTTTTTCATCAAATAGCATAATTAAAGGCTCTGTGAAGGTGATGACACCCCATTATTACTCAGGGAGATGGAAATGTCATGTTAATTAAACTTAATAATTTGCTGGCTAAATATGAGCTCTCTCCCTGTACAGTATATAAATGAACATTAGACTCAGTAGATTCAGATTCTATTAGACAGGTTCCTCTGCTTTATACTGATGGCAGTTTTAGATTTTGCTAAAAAGTTCTATTGTATAAATATTTCTTTTAATTCCCGATAGTGAATTTAATGTCCACTGAGAATGCTTTTCAGCATCACATACAATTTTTCAAAAAAAAAAAAATTCTAAAAGAATTAAAAGAATTTAAAACTTTGGCCAGACTGAATTGATCAGCGTATTGGAGTTTCAGTCTCTACATGTATGAATTTATCTGCATATTTGTGTGTGAAATCTGTGCGTTTCTGTCTTTTCATGTGTGTACCCTTCTGTGTGAGTGTGTGTGTGTGTGTGTGTGTGTGCGTGTGCGTGTGCGTGTGTGTGTGTGCCACCACATGTCCGTCTGTCGTTCTCTTTGCACAGGTCGGTCGTCCCCAAGGACATTCCCATCGTCCTGTCCACCCTCCCCCTTGGTGACATCAAATAGTGGCAACAAAGGAAAAACCTGGTCCACCCCATCCTCTATTTTGGGTCTAACACACACACACACTTCAAAAAGAACAAAGAGTATTGCTTTACAGTGAGCAGGTTTGTGCACTTGCCTGTTTGTCATGTCTGTTTTTAAATATATGTTTTCTTGTTGTAGACAGAGAATGGGCACATTCTGACCTCACAGTGCAATGACAAGCAACTGAATGACAAACAAATAAATTGATAACTTACAATAAAAAGGTGCTCCTGGACACTGTGGCTTACAGAACTGATAAGGATTTAGTTCAAATCCCATTGATCCATCTCAGGAATTTACCAAAGCTCACCATGTGTGAGAAAGGGATCTTTATCAGCCAGTCTATTGTCCTGAATGTCCTAGGAGAAGATTTCCTGCCAATGTGACACACACTAGGTGGGAGAGCTGTGATATCCCTCAATAATTTATTCTAATTTATGATGGGACACTAAATGTCTCTCTTGGAAAAATGTAAAATGGGTGGCAGGAGATAGTAATACAACCATTTCTCTTTCATCATATTTTTTGTTATTTCACTTTTGTATCCCACACACACTGAAAAGAAACGTCCTGAGCTGCTACTATACCTTTATTGTCAACATGGTGTCTATATTGATAACTGCAAATACTATATACTGTAAATCATATAATTATGTCAAAATGTTTTCGTTGCCACTGGTTACCAATTGTAATTAATGATTTAGGATTATCCTCTGGATGGACTTTAAGTACCACGGCTCTGACCTTTTGCAAAATTGGTGGCCACCCCTTTATCTTACCCTCCCAGCAGCTGTCAGTCAGTGTGTGTGTGCGTGCATGCGTGTGTGTGTGTGTGTGTGTGTGTGTGATAATCTTTAGACATGCTCAGTGAACTGCAGACAGGGCTAATTTGGTAAGGAAGCTATCTAAAGAGGTTTGGATTGCAGGGAACAAAGGACACTCATGCAGTGAATTGTCTCTTAAATAAAGCTTCACTGTGTAACAACAGCATGTGGTTCAACAACAAACAGCAGTGAATTATAATAACAGCAATAATAATGATGATGTAACATGTGATATGAGGACACACAGTGTTGGGTGTGTGAAATAATGAGTTGAATCAAAATAATTCAATGGCCTGTGCGTGTTTCTTGGTTTGAGGTTGTTATGTGGCCCGAGCCTCTCTGTGCCGTGCTGCCTTATTAGTTTTAGATGGGGCCTGCATTATTTATAGTGATAGAGAAAATGTGGTGCACAACATTGTTTTGTGAAGGACCTGCAGTGGGGAAGGCTGCTTAAGTGCCTGGTTATATTGCCACTGACAAAAAATGCGTGGGAGGGAACAGAGAGAAACGGTGAGCGGAAAGAGAGGAGAGGAGAGGCAGCACTGAGACTGAAACAACTTCTTAATATGAAATGATAGTTATAAAATAAGATCATTTAAGATCACATACACATGTTTGGTAACAGATGTACTCATGCACACACACACACACACACACACACACACACACACACACACACACACATCCTGGTACACTGGTAAAAATGTCCTTCTTCACAAGCTGTATATGTATATTTAATACACATATATATAATGTATAATCAATATATTAGTTATACATACAGCACATACACTGTTAATCATTTTGAGTTTGTTCAACACCAACATTTCAGGTACACTGACTTCCAAATAAAATGGTTGTTCACCTTCCTTTATCAGCATTGCCTAAAATTAAAAAGTTTGATTAAAAGTTTTATTAGGAGGAATTAGAAGTTAATTTATGGAAAACTTTTATTTATTTTTCTGTCTAACGACTCAGAACCACCACAAACTTATACTGATAGGCACTGCAGCAGCAGCCTTTGAGCAAACAGGGATTAAAGGTTCCGTATGTAATAATCAGAAAAACCCTTGTTATTAATGACACCTGTGGCTGTTAAGAGAACTGCAGTCAGCATCTTGTTGGTCGCATGCATGCTCACACTCGGCACAAGTAGCATCCTGAGCATCGGCTGAAACCATAATGTTGATAGATGAGGTCATTTAAAGTTATACTGTTATTATAGAGGGATATTTGACTCTCCAGCGCCGGCACGGTGCTAAAATGAAAGTGTGGAGATAGGTCTGACTTTGCGAGATTATAGTTTGACGTAAATGTAATGTTATGTGGTGATGTTATGTGATGAGGTCTTTCCATGAATTGAATGACCTGCCAATGTTGGCCCTAGCTTTCCCCCAATGTTGGTCACATTCCCGTTTGGCCAGATGGGGCTTCACTAGATTAAACTTTTCGTTGTTTTTTTTTTTTTTTGTGCTTACATTGAGTTTGTGCTGCAGTCTGTGTTGAGCTGAGAGTCAGTTGTTTGTTAGGAAGAAAGGCATTGAGGCACGGCACTTGGGAGCAAGTATAAATGTCACATTTTTAGGATTTTGCCAGAGAATTCATTCTGTGTCCTTTACATCCACAGGCTGTTATAGGCAACCGAGAAAGTCAGAGAAAGGTCTCACTGACACTGACAATAGAAAAACCTTTTAATTTGCCTCCCAGTCTTACATATATTACCTTTAAATGCCTTGCTTGTTTAAGGAGACTATAACAAACGAAAAAGTATATTTCATTTACTCATCCTGGATTTTGCCCATCCATTCTGAGGGTTTGATCAAGCTTGCCTCTGTGCGGCTGCCACCAGCAGAAGGCCAGCAGAACAGACAACTGCGTGCAGGATCCAGCTCCACAGTTAGGTCAGTATTGAATAATGCAGGCTCCCCACATTTCATCCCTCAAAATGGAGATCTCTAGTGCCTTCACACCCATTATTCCACTTGGATGGCGAAAAGGCTCTGAGATGAATTCATGCACGCACACAGAGACGCACATACTCTTGCACCACCTCCCATAGGCTAAAGGAAGTAAGAGCACCCTGTGCAAGACTAGGACTGACAGGAAAGAAAACTAAATAGAAATAACTTCGGTTAGTTATGGGAACATGAAGAAGGATTTTAGGGCAAATGGTGGCAACCTAACCTTGAATACACATTTTTATTTCCAAGTTCAGAGAGCTATATTCAGGAGCCTTTTATTAAGTCCATCAAAAACACTGTGGCTCTTTTTTATTGCTTCACCCCAGTGTGATTAAACTGGATGAAGATGTGACTCTTCTCTGTTGCTAATGGCTACTGTAAGAAAAATCCTCATCCCTCCTTCCTTGCTCACCTCTTACATCATGGGAAGACATCATCTCTACTGTCAGCTCTCTCTTCATTTGCCGTTTCACTTTCTCATTCACATGTTTCACGCCTTTCTTTACACCTGCCTCCCCCCATTATATGTCACCTCTCACATGCACAACCTCATTTAAGCTTTTCCTTTTGCCTCTCTCTCATCCAGACATCCTCAGAGTTCAAGATACCATCCTTTCTGTCTTGTTACCGCTCCCCATGCGCTGCCCCACCCCTGCTATTCCCCGCCGACCCACTCCCCTTCCTGCCGCCCCCTCATGCTGCCTTCCCTCTCCACCCTCCTTTCCTGTTCTTTTCTGCACTCTCTCCCTCTATCTTTCCTTCTCTTAGGGCTTTTTTCTACCTTTTCTGGGAGTCACACTTCATGAATTATTTACTTATCTCAGTGGGAGATTTTTGCTGCATCGTTTACTGCTCAAAGACAGGCAGCCAGTGTTTTCCTGACAAACGCAAAAATTCATCTCTCATTTAAATGTGAAGGTCAGCATAACAGATCTTCTCATTCACGCAGTCACTCTCTGGCGGACTGCTGAGTATTCCTACATGGACGACAGTCAATAGCGCCATCATAACCATCTGAGGAAAGACAAACACAGCAAGCCAGAGAGGCATCATTTCAGTGATAAATATAGCCTAAAAAGAAGAAAATAAGGACATCCAAGGTGTCTCATCCTTTTGGACAATTTATGGCATTTATGTGCATGTGTGATAATGTCCTAAAAGATTTATTTTTTTTATAATATTAGGGCCCTCAAAAGAAAACAACATCTGCAACATTTCTTGTAGCCACAACACATGCAAACATAAAAAATCCTAAAAAAAACATTGTGAGCGACTAGAAAACTGCCACGCCCCAGACTGCACTCCCAGGACTACATCACTCTCTGCTGCCTCACACACAAACATGGACGTACACACCTTGATACAAAGTGAATCTCCTTTTAATAACAGCCTTGGCCTTAAATCTTTTTGACAGGATTTTAATTCAAAGGTAGAAGTAATATCAACCTGATATCCGTCCAGGCTCCCAGAAATGTTCAAGTGGTTGAGCGCCTCACAGTGCCGAGGAACAGGACTTGGGGTGGTGCCACCGATGCCAATTAGAACATTTGCCATAAACCTCCGCAGCAATTTCATCAGAGGACGTTTTTACTGGCACATAAGCGTAACAGCTTGAGGGAAAAAAACCATAACAGCACGTCTTTTCCTGATATGCATTAACCGTGTAAACACACTGCAATAGCCTTTTAAATTAAACCAGTGATGCATGTCAGTGGTATCAGCACTCTACTGGCCAGTACCATAAGAATGTAAACTCCTATTACAAGTACAGAAAACAATAGCAAACAATACATAAGCATGAACATTGTATTAAATACTAAAAACATAACAGTGCTTTTCTACTTTTGTTTGTTATTGTATAATATTCTACTGCTCTAAGACAGTGTGTTGTGGATCTACAGTCATATGAATTTCAGGCATTCAAGTGTAAAGCAGTTTCTTTTTCTTTGAGGTGTGTGTGTGTGTGTGTGTGTGTGTGTGTGTGTGTGTGTGTGTGTGTGCGCGCTCCTACAAAGCTTTCTCTGTTGGGTGAAGCCACACCCTGCTGTCTCCTGACACCAAGCGAGAGAAGCAGAGAAAGACACACAGCGAGGAACTGGGCAAAGTCATCACTGACGTGTGAAAGGAGGTTACGAATGAACATGCTTCACTCCCCACATCACTCGCCCATTTCTTGATGACTGTGAAGACCACGCACACACTAAACTGAGGGTAGTGGGGAACAAAAGGTTACAGAGCCTGGTTTTTATAATGGTGCCGGATGGTCAGTTTGAATCCCCAAAGCATCTGGGTAAAGTTGACAAGAGAAATGAGAAACACAACCTGGATGTCAGGTACTGCAGCAGCGGGGGGGAATCCTCTAGATATACAATATTAGCGTGAATAAGGGTGGGGCAGAAAGAGGGAATGCTTTACAATATTTGAAGAAATTATTTTTCAGCAAAAATAACAGATATTTAGTCTGAAGTGAAGAATGGGCCCGTTCAGAATGTAAAATTATTGTGTTTTATTATGTCAGCAGTATTATAATGTTCATGGTAATTATTTAATGTGAATTTAATCTAGGTACTGAATCACTGCATAATAATTTATGATCTTAATGACCTATGTAGCTAGCAGCTACAGCCATCAGATAAATGTAGTGGAGTAAAAAGTACAATATTCATAGTACAGTACTGAATGAATTCTCATAGTCTCTTCTCATGCCTTTGCATTGAATCACATATTTCTGCCTTTGAAACACCTGTAGTGGAGAGCTCCTTTTATCTTTCATTATTTTTTATCATTTCAAAATAAAAGCACTTCAGCACAATAATAAAGTGAAGGGATTATATAGGCAGAATTGTAGAGGCAGATGGTGCCACGGTGGTGCAGGTGCTGGACATTGCAGTCATCTGGCGCTGCACAGCGGGTGCTTTTAAACAGCTATATGAAGGGGACACTTATAGATCTTAAATCAATAACCTTTAGCCTGACACATGTGTTTCAGCCACCTGCATATTTATTAGGTCACAGAGAAGGTGAACGCAACATGAGCTATGGCGACCATGTGCAGTAATATTGCTGATCTTAGTATTCTCCATACCACATACATTGGCACTGTCATTCAGTTGAAAACAGAAGAAAGTCATCGCTCCCTAATTAACAGCTGTACAATGAACCTGCACAGATGACCACGCCCTGAACTGCTGATGTTTACATGTCTATCTCCTACACCCACCCACCCACCCACCAGCCAACCCCACCCCCACCTCTCCTCCACACGGAGCATAACAGCCGCAATGTTACACAACGCCCTGCTGCTTCTGCTGTGAACCCTTCTTTCATCCCACCCCCGTACTGTGGGCCTTAGTCTGCATATTAAACCTGCTGCTGAGTTGTCACTCCCAAGATGTCCAGAGGGGATGAACCCGGTCAGGTTCTGCTACAAGTGCATGTATACCTGAAAAGGAGTGCGTTAATAATAGGTTGAAAATATGCAAATTCATTCCATATGAGGTTCTTTCAGCCTGGAGTGGTTTTGTAAGAAAATAATGAAATAATAAAATTCATCATATTATATTATTGTACTTGCATTACAGTGTATAAGGTGTAATAGTAAAGCAAGAGACAAAGCCTGAGCAACATACTGTGCAGGGGAATTTCATAAGAAATGCCGCTAGACTAAACATGGCTTCTTGCAATGTTCGAAACTGAAAATCAAATGAAATACTATTAAGATCTGATTTTCTACTGACTGTGTCCTATAAATGAAAACAGATGCTGTGCTGACCTGAAAGATGCACACTCAGCGCTATATGAGTGTCTGTGACAGGGCGTTCAGGGTGTTCAGAGAGGGAAGAAGGCAGAAATCCAGCCTCAGCAGAATGTAAAGTGGATACTGCTGATCCTTGTAAGTAGTTTCTGTCCCTCTTGTGTTTATCCTCTCTGCTACAAGTTGCATAAAAAACTTTGTACATACTACATTTAATCAATCCATCATGTAATTATTACAACCATAGTAAGACCTGTATGTTCCTCACCTTTTTGCATCACACATTATCTGATATAAAGTATTTGTATACCAAATAAAGAAGAAGTGCATTGTTTTCATATAATAATCTTATAAATAATCATCATCATATTAGACTGTGACACCCTCAGTAACATAGAGGAGGAAGAGGAATGTGTCCTTTGTCTCTATAAAATGTTTGCCTCTGGGGTGTCCTTGAAAATGAATGGTCACAGTGCATTACATATACAGTAACCTCCACGTCATAGGTTCAATTCCAGCCTACAACCTTGTTTTCTTCCTCTGTAGCTCCATACGTTTCTACTGTCACTACCAATATGGGAGTAAGATGCATGTGTGGCACTTGTTTATTGTTAAAGCTCCTTCAATTAGCTGATCAATAGAATACTTTTTGATAATCAAGCAGTTTAGAATGTTTTTTTCAAAGCAAAACTGCTTCTCACAAATTAATATTTTATTTTTTTCTCATTCTTCCATGATAGTAAACTGAATATCTTTAGGATTTGACTATTGATCAAACAAAACAAGACATCTGAGGGTGTCACTATGGCCTCTTGCAACTTGTGAAGGGTATTTCCCAAAATTGACCTTTCATAGACAAAACAAGTAATTGAGAAATTGAGAAAATAAAAAGTAGGCCTAGATTTATCTATAAGAAAAATTATTGTCACAGCTCCAATTTTCTTTACACTTCATTTGTTACCCTGGCAATACCTTGTCCAAGGATATCATTGGGTTTGGACACTCAAGACTGGGCAGGGGATGTGTGGAAGCAAAGTGCCACCACCTGGTACAAAATGGTACACATCTGATTATAAATGAAAATTGTGCAATCCACTTTAGAGTACACACAAAGATTTGAATAGGTAGGAGTCCTTCACTTCTTATAATTGAAAGTAAGACCTGATTTATTTATTACCTGATTGGTCGATCCACAGGAAATGTAACTATTTTCACATTCAAATGATTGTTTTGTTCATTGTCCAAGCAAAAACACCAAACTTGTGCTGTTTCCAGCTTTTCAAATGTGAGGATTTGACTCTCTTCGTGGTCATAGATAGTACACTTAATTTCTTTGGGTTTTGGACTGTTGGTCACACGAAACAGAACATGTGAAGATGTCTCTTTAAGTTCTGGCAAAATATAACTGGCAATGTTTCATTATTTTCATTGTCATTTTATCAACAAAACTCTTAAATCAAATACTTTATATCTGGGTTCTTATAGCAAAATGTAACTTATTGATCATAAAATTACGGTTTCAAATGTGGCATTGCTGTATAAACGCACCAACACGACAGTTTCCATTGGTAGTGAGGTAGGCGGGACTTCTGCGCTGCCCTGGATGATGCAGCATGAGAAAGCACCAATCAGGTGACCGGATCTTGCATTGTTCACGTTTTCCTTTTTTTCAACCTCGCACATGCGCATTTCATTTTGAAAATGGCGGCCGTACAGGGTGGTTTGGTCGACGCTGATGAAGATAAAGACATAAAAACAGAACCATCAAGCGATGGCTGGGGAAATAATAATGCAAACGACGGAAGACTGCTCTCTCCGTCGCCAGGCTCCAGTTCTTCGGCTGGAAGCAACAAAACTGTGGCGGGAGCTCCGGAGGACCAGCAGACGCTGCTGGCAGTCCTGCAGTTCCTCAGGAAGAACAAGCTGACCGAGTCCGTCGAAATTTTGCGTCGTGAAGCGGGATTACCTGAGGATTCACTGGAGCTGAAGGGCACTGATTCCTCAGGGGCAGGTTCGGGAGGTGCTGCGGGCAGTGTGGATTTAGAAGGCGGGGATGCGAGCTCTCTTCTCAGCCGGGTGACCATTTCATCCTCCGCCGGAGCTCAGGCGCCAACAAAAGGTCCGATACAGTCACTGGCTACTGAAACACTGTTGCACGGTTAACACAAACGTTTCCTGTTCATTCAAACATCACCTACGACTTTAACATAAGTATAATCCTCCACTGATGACAAAGTATTATGAAAATAGAGATGTTATAGCTAAGTTATAGGCTACATTCACTGTCAAATCCAAACTACTATATTATACCTCTCAAGGAGGTAGAAAAGTTAAGAAGCAGTGCTTAACAAAGTTAGTATTTATGGTAGGGCTGCTTGGGTTTTGTTACATTGTACGATGTGTTATATTTTCTGGTCACTGAATGAACAGTTCCTGGTGTACTCAGTAATTTTCTTTGAGTTTTTTTTATTTGATACCATTAATAAATACTTTCTATTTCATTTCACTTGACACAGATAAAACAATGTCAAGAAGGTTAGACAAAGTACTCCAAAGTTAACTAGGTTTTTACAAAGCTTTTAACCACATCTCATGGTCTTCATCAGTGGAAGGAGCTTGTCATGAAGTGTAATCACATAACCTCTCAAGTTAAAAAGTATTGTGAAAAAGGCAATGTTGCTTTTATTCTGTATCTTAATTAACAGATGAGGTAATTGAAAAAAAAAGTTCAATTCCACACAGCCAGCACCAGTAGAATGAAGGTATAACTGCACGTCTCACTTGAACTTCTTTTTCAGCAACGGCTGGGGAGGATCAGCCAGATGTGAATGTGGTGCTGTCCGCTTACAGCCAGCAGGGAGACCCGGCTCTGTATCAGGTTTACTACAGCGGCCTGAAGAGGTTCATAGAGACGGTTTTGGATTGTCACAGAGCAGAGCTGTCCCAGGTCTTTTACCCGCTGTTTGTCCACATGTATCTGGAGTTGGTGTACAACAATCACGAAAGTGAGGCCAAGGCTTTCTTTGAAAAGTGAGTTTCCTTTTCCCAAACTTAAAGCATGGGTTACTTGATTTTCATATAGGTAATATTTAATCATCTCACACCTCTAAAATTCTTCCCTGTTCTGTCCTCCATCTCAGGTTCAGTGGGGACCAGGAGTGCTATTATGAAGATGACCTGCGTGTTTTGTCCAGCCTGTCAAAGAAAGAACACATGAGAGGCAACGAGACTCTCCTTGACTTCCGCACCAGCAAATTTGTCCTGCGCATCTCCCGTGATTCTTACCAGCTGCTGAAGAGACACCTGCAGGAGCGTCAGAACAACCAGATCTGGAATATCATCCAAGAGCACCTCTACATTGATATCTTCGATGGCATGCCACGCAGCAAGAGCCAGATCGATGCCATGTCTGGCAGCTTGGCTGGAGAGGCCAAGAGAGAGGCCAATAAGGCGAAGGTTGGTTTTTACAATAAGATTTGTGTTTTCATTGTCTCCTGACACTTTTCTTATACAACATTGTGTAACTCATGACATGTTCTTGTTTCACTGTCTTTCAAACTGCCGTAGGTTTACTACGGATTGCTGAAGGAACCAGAAATTGAGCTGCCTCTTGATGATGAAGATGAGGAAGCAGAAAATGAGGAGGGTAAACCCAAGAAGAAGAAACCCAAAAAGGACAGCATGGGCTCCAAAAGCAAGAAGCAGGATCCTAATGCACCTTCACAGAATAGGTAGGATTTTCTTTACACTGAAGTATACTGTACAATTCTGCATCTGCACCGCTAGTACTGTTGTCTCATCAACTTACTGTGCAAGGCCAAAACAGTATAACACTGTGAAGGTTGTTCTGCAGCACTGGGATACTCAATACATTCTATCATAGCAACTTGTGTTTGTTGAATTGTCATTTATCTTGTAAATGAATGGGGACTGACTTTTATTACATGTAACCAAGCACCACTACTCCAATCACTAATTTCATAACATACTGCTCATGAATTAAAACTTTTAATTTGAAGGAAAGTATTATCCACACACAGTACAAGAAAGTTGATTGGAAAATATTCTCTCATATAATTTTGTCAGAGGCCTATTTCTCTTCCACTTAGGGTGTTGCACTTGCCAACGTCTCTACATGTGACAATGTTTAATAGAGACTAACGTGATATGTGAAAAACCAAAATATATATTTTTTCAATATTATGAAAAATAATGCATATGGCAGGAAATATTGCAATATATTGGCCCAAGCCGGGTGACTGATGACAATTTTCTTGTTTGCCATTGCTTAGGATACCTTTGCCAGAACTGAAGGATTCAGACAAGCTGGACAAGATCATGTACATGAAAGAGGCCACCAAGAAGATCCGCCTGGGACCAGATAACCTCCCCTCTATCTGCTTCTACTCTTTTCTAAATGCGTACCAGGTAAAAGCGCATTACCACCATAATTCACTGGTGTTTAAACATTTAAGCAACTGAGTCTGAACAGTTAAATACAAATTCAAACTAGGGTAGAAGTCATTTCTAATTATTATCACCCTTTTACCCTTCAGGGTTTGACTGCAGTGGACTTCACAGATGACTCCAGCCTCATTGCAGGAGGCTTCGCTGACTCCACAGTACGGGTATGGAGCGTCACACCGAAAAAGCTCCGCAAGGTCAAGTCTGCAGCAGGTACAATATGATTGACACTGTGTGAAGTTACCTTTACTTCTTTTATTGTTGGAAAATAATTGATCTAAAACTTTTATTGCTTTCATCTTGTCCCACTTTCTCTCAAGACTTGAATCTGATTGACAAAGAGTCAGATGATGTGCTTGAGAGGATCATGGACGAGAAGACAGCCAGTGAGTCAAAGATCCTCTACGGACACAGCGGCCCGGTGTATGGCATCAGCTTTAGCCCAGACAGGTAAAACAGCTCTGATGCACCTGGTGTTACATGAAACACACCTTCTGCAGGAACTGGATCTTTTCATTATTGATTCAAACATAAGGTAATTACTGCCTGTTCTGCTTCATAGAAACTACCTGTTGTCAAGTTCTGAAGATGGTACCGTCAGGCTGTGGAGTCTCCAAACATTTACTTGTCTAGTGGGTTACAAAGGCCATAATTACCCTGTGTGGGACACCCAGTTTTCCCCCCATGGCTATTATTTTATCTCCGGGGGACATGACAGAGTTGCCCGGTAAGAAACTGAAGAACTGCTTTGGTTAGCATGTGAAATAATACTCCTACACACAGTCCTGTTCTCCACAGAGAAATATATACTCTAGATGAACAGAAGCACTGTTAACAGATATCTTTCATTGGTCTGTGTTGCGCTGTCTCCAACAGTCTGTGGGCGACAGATCACTACCAGCCTCTACGGATGTTTTCTGGTCATCTAGCTGACGTCACTTGCACCCGTTTCCACCCCAACTCCAACTATGTGGCCACAGGGTCGTCTGACCGCACCATCCGCCTCTGGGACGTCCTGAATGGCAACTGTGTCCGCATATTCACCGGTCATAAGGTCAGATGAGTCACCAGAGCAGTTTAACAAGGGTTATCATGATGGTTTAATAGCATGATAACCGGATCTGTTGTGGTATATTTATAAACTTTTTTTTAAAGTTATATTTTTGGGCATTTTTGCCTTTATTCGGACAGTACAGTGAGAGATAGACAGTAAATTCATGGGGGGGTGACATGCCGCGGGTTGGACTCAAACCCATGGCCGCTGCGGTTAGGACTAAGCCTTAATGGTACGTGCTCTACCAGGTGAGGCGCCCCAGGTTTCATAGTTTAACAAGATTTCAAGTACAAGATTTGATACTATTAAGAGTACTGATAAGGGCAATGAAAAAATTGAGGCACCCTTACCTTCATAGTTGTTTGATTACTCAGAAAATGTTCTTCACATCCCCTGATTTAAAGATGCTAAATATTCACATACCTATACAGCAGCACAGCTAGCAGAGTCGAGTGATGTAGAGACAACTACTGAGCCACTCTTTCAACTTTATCTCTCAGGGTCCTATCCATGCGCTGGCTTTCTCTCCCAATGGGAAGTTCTTGGCTTCTGGAGCCACTGACGGCAGAGTTCTTCTGTGGGACATCGGTCATGGTCTGATGATTGGAGAGCTCAAAGGCCACACAGATACCATCTATTCCCTCAGGTTCAGCAGGGATGGCGAGATCCTTGCCTCCGGTGGGTGTTCCACAACCTCTCGTAATACTTTTAATCAACTACGTTTAATTAAGAGCCTGATGAAGCCTACTTTTCATTTTGAGTTTCTGCAATTATAGCTGCAATGACCATGTTTCTATTGAGTGAATCAACATTTACAGTATCCTCCTTTCTCTAGGCTCCATGGACAACACAGTTCGTCTGTGGGATGCAATGAAAGCATTTGATGATTTAGAGACTGATGACTTCACAGCAGCCACAGGACACATTCATCTACAAGATAACTCCCAGGAGCTTCTGTTGGGCACCTACATGACTAAATCCACACCTGTGATACACCTTCACTTCACCCGGAGAAACCTGCTGCTGGCCGCAGGGGCCTACAATCCATAAGACATTACTCAGTCATTATATTAATAATCAATGGAAGCTTGAAATGATGCAAATGTTTGGTCCCAGAGCTCCTCAAACAATTGAGGTTTGTGGGGAAAGGAGAGTACAACAAGACTGTATTGTCAGTTCACCTCTGGTGAAAATCTAGCTGTGAATGAGGATAATAATTAGGTTAGCCCACTCCTGTCCTGGCCCTCAGTCTGAAAGATTCAGGGTCCAAATCAAGCTCATGTATTGCAGATATTCCTTTGCCTGAAAAAAGTGCCATTGTTGATTGAGGGCCGTTTCTAAAAATCACTGCCATGAGTACAAAACACATGGCTGACATGTCTGTATGATAGTCTTTTATACTGGTGTACACTGTAAATAAAACAAAGTGTTTTTATGTTTGGGCATAAATGTTCTTTATTGTTAACACAAGGAAATCAAACACTCATATTTATTACAAGCACATACAGCTCTCTCCACTCCCAGCTGCTAGAACTGATGGTCAAATGGACACCTGTAAAGGAGATAACAAGAGCCTTAAATGAATTGAATAGATCAACACTTCACTTAAGTAGAATGGATTTGGAAACTAATAAGATGGAAAGACTTAAATGTACTTACATTATCACTTTTGTGTGACAGCGGCCTGTTTCTTGGGCTTCAATTTGAAGAAAAGGGCAATGGCAACTAGACTGGCATATGTGGCCAAAACACACTACAGGAAAAAAAAAAACAAGAAGCTTATTGATGCATTTTAGCAGTGCAATATTAGGCAGGGGGGTTAGGCTGTTAGACAGTTTAACTGTCAAGTGTGACATGCAGTGTATTACAGGAAAGTTGCAAACAACTCACATTCCTCCTTCCTGTGATTGTGTATGAATTGAAGTACTTGGCAAACCCAGTGAACTGGTGCTGGGTTCCGGCGTCATGTCCTCCCATGATGGATAGTTTATGGTCCTACCACAAAGAATTAACAGGTGAATAATTGATTCATATGATAGTAATTGAGCATTTTGTTCTTGACCTTGGCAGCAGCACCTCTGACAAAATAGTCTGGAGCTGAGGCGATTAATATATTGTCCTAAAATGTATCTGCAAAAATGGTCACAATTTAAAACGCTATTCATAAGGCTATTTTAACAATCCGAATCCCTCATTACTGCTTGAAAATACATGACACTTGAAGACGTAACCTTGAGCTTTGAGAAACTAATGGATAGTCACCATTTTCTGATATTTTAAAGTCCGAATCAATGATGAAAACTGTCTTTAGTTGCAGACCTATAATAATCTCTGGTGCTGTCTTAAATCGGTATTTTGTCACGCAATGCTTGATATAATTATTGCACGGTAATCTCGACCGTTTCAGCAACAACGGATGTAGCAAAACTCAAGCACGTTCAAAAATGATTCAAGAAACCCTTAATAAATTCAGCATTTAATTTGGGCAAAACAACTGTCTTTCTAATGTAAACTCGCTACTATAGTTACAAGCGCGATTACATAAGATTGCAATTTAAACGGTAGCTGTTTATACGTGCTATGACAAGAACTGACACCAGGACGCCAACAACGAGCCCTCTCATAGTAATCCAGGATATGACAGACTCCTGACAAATTAACCCACTTAAACTCATTAACCGTGTGGTTGATAAATAAACTTAGCGCATGTATTTCATTCAGACTGACTTTCATCAGGCAGTGGAACTGTTTAAGTCGTTAGCTAGCACACTGCGCTAAATTAAAGTAGCTTGCTACGTTAGCTTGCTAGCTAACTTAACTTTCAGAACGTTAGTTAAATAGTGCATCGTCACAGAGACGGTTTAAAGACAACACGGGTACTGTTAAGCATTGTTACATCCAATGTGAATCGGCTCATTTATTCCTAAATGTTCTACTTCTTACCTTTAACACACGACCCCTGCAAAAACAGTATGAGACAGGTGTCCTTCAGGAGAGGCCGCAATGCTAAATTCGCAAGGAAGTCCCGCCTACTCAGAGTAGTCTAAAAGTGTGAACTATTGGTCCGAAATAATGTTACTCAAAGTTGGAGTCCAACACGATCGCTAAATGGCTGAAGATACTGTCAATCATTGTTTCTCCTCTGTGATTGGACAAAGAATGAAACGCCCATATGAGTTTTTCTTCCGGGTTGAGATCATGGCGTGTTGCTGAACAACATGTGAGTTTGGCTATCCAGAAAGCTGGAGATTTAACGTAAGGAATATTTCATTGTAAATACGGAGACTATATTATAGAATGTCTTTAATTCGAAAACAGGGGTTTGTATAGAGGCTTGCTACGTATTTAGGACGAATATCAAAACATGTTACCTTCAGCTAACGATTATCCCATGCATGTTTTCAGTTCAAAGGGGGATACAGGAATGCTACTGATTCACTTGACTTCTTTCTGCTTTTCTAAATAGTTACGCTTGTATTAGAGTGGTCAAACAGTATGTGGTTTTGTGTTTTTACATTTGAGACGATGACGTCGATAACGTTCATCATGAATGTAAACGTTTCAAATGTAAAATCAACAGTTACATCAAAGAAGTCAAAATTGCACTAGAGCCTGACCATGTCCACTCTCTAGGTTGTGGTGTGTCATCATCAGTTTAAAATCCTTGAAACAAGCAATTTATTCACAGTACCTTTAATTTTCCCAGACGTCTGAATCAACATCAAACATGGCATCAGTGGAGGAAGACTTCCCTCGAGGAGGGACAGCAAAGAAGCCCACTGAGAGTAAAATAGTGGCGCAGCGGACCGAAGTGGACAACCTGTTCCAGGTAGAGTTCAACTCTTTTTTTTGTCTTTGTGTCCACATATATATGCAAAGACATACTTTATCTGGACAACTCACTGGATTGTCACACAATACTACACAGTGTATTCTTCTAATTCACACCCATACATTACTGAAGTGGAAGCCCTTCTTTCATGTTTGCTCTTCTCATTCTCCCTTCATATTCCATCGTTTTCACAAAATGTGTAGGTAAATGTTGATAGTGCACCATATACTGAGTCTCACACTAGAACATATCAGTAAAATGTCTTCCCCAGTTAATGATGGTTGCGTCTTTCTTGCAGTCAAACGAACAAGCAGAAACTAAGAAAAGAAAGGGGGCGGGCAAAGATGATGGCAAGAAACTCAAGAAGCAAAAGACGAGCAAAGAAAAAGGAGATGGTCTGACACTCAATGCAGCAGCCAAGTGTGTGGAAATCCTACATATAAAGGTAATATATTTGGAAAGACCCAACGCATAATTGGAATTTGTTAAACGTGTCAGGTAGACTGTTTTTCTCAGTAAAATTATATTTAGTGTGGCATTTCTGTGAATCAAAAGGTTAGTCAGGGTATTCAGCATAGTATCTGACTTGAGTGGGTGTGGTTTCTTTTCCCCCAGAATGTGAAGGAAGGTATGCTGATGCTCGGCTGTGTGAAGGAGGTCGCAGACTTTGAGGTGACAGTCAGTCTGCCTTGTGGTCTAAGAGGTTTCCTCAGCATCAAGAACATCAGCGACTCGTACACCAAGCTGCTCAATGAGCAGCTGGAATCAGCTGACACAGAGGTAGGCCTGTGGAGCGATTATTTGAATATACTGCTAATAAAGAAGTTGGTACACATTCCAGGATATGTTGTAATATATTTCTAATATCTGGTTCCTGTACTTCACAGGAGATCTGCTCTCTGCCACACCTCTTCTACCCCGGCATGGTGTTGAGATGTGTGGTTGCCAAGTTAGACGTAGCTAGAGGAGGCTCTCTGAGCATCCAGCTGTCTGTCAATCCAAAGCTGGTCAACAAGGGTCTCACCTCAAGCTCTCTGAAAGCTGGCATGGTGAGTCATTAATGCACATAATCAGTCAAACAAATATTCAGTTTGATTTTTTTTTTTTTTTAAACCAAAAATGTATTGATATGTTGTCACTGTGTATTGATGTAGGTCTTGAGTGGATGTGTGGAAAGTGTGGAGGATCATGGCTGCATAGTTGACATTGGCATCAGTGGGTCCAAAGCCTTCCTGCCTATGAAAACAGTAAAAGACAAACACAACAACCCAGAAGGTATTACAAAGCATTTTAAATTTGCTTTTCATTAAATGAGGAAATTCATTCAGAGAAAATAATTGCAGAGATCAAAATATCTCAGGAGTTTACATCTTACTCTGCGTTCTCATGTCTACAGAGCTGAAAGTGGGTCAGTATGTGACCTCTCATGTGGACGAAGTAAAGAACGAAGGGCGTGTGATCCAGCTCTCTGTCAACCCCCTGACCATCTCCCAGGCCTGTGCTGAATCCACGCAGGGATGGAACCTCACCAACCTTCTGCCTGGTCTTCTGCTCAAATCTACAATCAAGAAGGTAAAGATAAGAAGACAGTGACATTTATTATGTTTAGTTTATTATTATAATATGAGTCCAAATATAGGATGAAAATTCATTGGTTAAAGTCAATTGTCTTTTGTTCAGTGAATGATCTCCTGTTTATTTACTGTTATAAATTCATTTTGATAATGTTGAAATTTCTTTATTGCAGGTGACCAAACATGGTCTGATCCTGGACTTCCTGTCCTCCTTTAGTGGCCAGGTGGACTTTCTCCACATGGAGCCAGAACAGGCGTCCGACTACACAGAGGGAACTGAGGTAAACCTGACTCAGCACAGGGATGCTTTTGGCATCTAATGGATGTTTTCAATTAAAATACACCCTATTAAAGGTCTCAGATGAAAGCATTACATGTTACCACTCAGTCTTTCTGTCTCACATGCTCGTACTTGATTATAAATTTGGCATCCTAACCCTCTTTTGCGCTTTTGCATCCATCCACCCAGGTGCAAGCTTGTGTGCTCTACGTGGAGCCGTCCACACGTCTGGTGGGTTTGAGTCTGCGCAGCTTCCTCATTCAGCCTGGGAAAACTATTGACCCCACCCCTGCGGGGGGTGACCGCATTGGTGAGGTGGTGAAGTGCTGCAAAATAACGACTATACACCACATGTCTGGAGCCATGTTGGAATTGCCTGGCAAAACATTGGCATTTGTACACGTGAGTCAGTTTGATGCTTTGATGCTTTTATCCAATTTTAGTTGTAACAAAGAATAAATGCTGTCTGCTGATATGCTGCCACCACAGCCTTGGGTTAAAATCATTTTATTGTCTTTCCCGACAGAGGAACCACCTAAAAGAGTCAAATGAGACAGCGAATGAGAACAGAGCGCTGGCGATGCCTGAGCACACCTGCAGGATCCTGGACTACAGCCCCATTGACCAAATTCATTTTGTTAGTCTGCGCAGGTGTGTGGCTCTGAACTTCCCCCGTACTGAGCATTGAACTCAAAAATCCATTTTGAAATTCTGACAAAAATGTTTCTCGTCTTATTTGCAGGAGTGTGATTGAGAGGCCTTTTTATAGATATCATGATATCCAGGCTGGTCAAGTTGTGGAGGTAATTGTAAACTTTGCTCATGTTGACATTTCTAAAAATCTGTTAGGCAACACATGGCGACGTCTCACTTTAAAAGCCCAAAGTGTTTACATTTAAGTCGCGCAGCGTCACATCAGCAAGGTTGACAGTCGGACCTAAGAGGAAGCAGCAGTGAGAACATACTTAACATCAGAAATGCAATGTTTCAGTCAGTGGCAAAGGCAATGCAAAAATTTTCTTTTAAAGCATCGCAACTTTGGAAGCCAGTCATGGTACAATACGCGAGTTATACAAGTGTGATGTGGAAACATGAGGCCTTCAGGTCACGCGCACTTCAGATGGACTTTTCAGTCAAGTAGGAGAAATCTTGTATCTAGTAGTTAAACCTTTGCAAGAAAACATATCGGCACATTCATAGATTTGGGATTTTTCAATGAGGGAGTAGGTATAGATGTAACTTTAAGGATTCTTCATGAGGAAATCAAACTTTTTGGCTAACATCTGTGTAGATTGATTAAAAAATTGAGTTAATGAACAAAAAATGAAATCTAGAAATCTTTGTTTTTATTATGTTTAAACATTCATTCAATGACCCTTTCTACATATATTATTCTTTCCTTTGTATACGTTCCTGTCTCTCTCCCTGATTCTGTTATCTGTCTC
Source organism: Seriola aureovittata (assembly GCF_021018895.1). NCBI lineage: Eukaryota > Metazoa > Chordata > Actinopteri > Carangiformes > Carangidae > Seriola > Seriola aureovittata. Next base: position 8,933,351 of record NC_079366.1, on the reverse strand, counting down.
ACATCCTCTTTCTTCCATGTGTCTTTTCCTCCAAGGGCACAGTGTCAGTCCTGCTGAATCACGGGATGGTGGTGCATCTGTCTGACCACATTAAAGGTCTGGTGCCTCGGACCCACCTCTCTGACATTATCCTCAAAAACCCAGAGAAGAAGTACATAGAGGGCATGAAAGTCAAATGTCGGGTCAGTGCAGTTTACTCTACTTTGTTTTAAGCCACTGAGAATAAAATCTGTAGAATGCACAGTTTCAACTCTTTGGCAGATATGTGTCTTATTCCTCTGTGTTTGTGTGGGGATGTATTCCTGCAGGTGCTGTCAGTAGATGCAGAGAATAAGAAGCTGTACCTGACCAGAAAGAAGGCCCTGGTTGAAAGCTCCCTGCCGTTGTTCCTCAGCTTTACTGACGCTCGTCCCGGCAGCTTGTCCCATGGCTACATTGTCTGCATCAAAAACTTTGGCTGCATTGTTCGTTTCTACAATAACGTCAAGGGTCTAGTGCCACTCAGTGAGCTCAGCTCTGAGCCCATCATCAATCCTGAGGAGGTCTTCTATGTCGGGCAGGTGAGGAAATCAAATAAAATTTAGGAGTGATCCGGTGTAAGGTTTTTGTTGTCTTTGTTCGAGATGTTTGGGAACCACCACAAGCCCTTGATTTGACATCTGATTTGTTCATTTTGGTTGACCATCCAGGTGTTAAAGACTAAAGTTCTTCAGTGTGACCCCGACAAGGCGAAGATGGTGCTGTCCTTCAAGGCTGCAGCGAAGGGAGAAACTGAGGAACCTGCCAAGCCCCAGTTTGACTGTGAGGTGGGGAAGGTAAGTTAAAGACCTCAAGCTTTGGTTTTGTCTCTCTTTTATCATAATGGGCCAAATCATGACCTCTGCATTTCACTAATGTAACATCTGCACTCTGTATGTGATGTAGAGGCTGGAGGCCAAGGTGCTGAAAAAGTTGCTCTTCGGCCTGGAGGTGGCGATCCTCCCTGATGAGATAAAAGCCATACTACCCACCATGCACCTCTCTGATCACATGTCCAACTGCCCTCTGCTGTGGGAGAGCCTGCAGGAGGGAGACAACATCTCAAACCTCATGTGTTTCGGCAAGAACAAACAGAATATTGTATCCTTTCTTTATACGGTCTACCGAAATTTGCCCTGCTTAGATTGATTTTGCACAGTATGAAATATTTTATTGGCCTTCGATGCTTATCGGGAAGTTCATTCTCACATTTTCTAAATATGAAAAGCAGGATCGTTGTGTTTTCCTTAGCTGTTCCTCTTTTAAAGACTCTCACCAAGAAACCGACCGTGAGGTGGTCACTGGAGGAGGGAGTGGTTGCCAAGGACTTCTCAGAGATCACAGTTGGGATGCAGCTGATTGGCTGGGTCAAGAACATCATGTCCTATGGCGTCTTTGTGGAGTTCCCATATGGCCTCGTGGGTCTTGCACCAAAGTCGGTGAGTAAAGGGCTGTTGTGTGTCTTCACACCTGAAAATCTGTATTTACAAGTTGTTTATTTCTCCTTCTAAGATTCTTTCTCTGCTCTGCTTCCCAGGCCATGTCTGACAAGTTCATCAGTGATGCCACAGCCACCTTTCAGCTGGGCCAGACAGTCATCGCTAAAGTGACCAACCTGGACGAGGAAAAGCGGCGTTTCCTGATCACACTGAAGATGTCAGAGGTCACAGCTTCAGAGGGTGACGCCCAGACCAGACTCATTAATGGTCTGCAGGAGAGAAGATCCGTGAATGAAATGTTGGCTATGAAAGGTATGCATGTGTTGTCTCTGAAGTCACTTTAGATTTGGATATAAACGGGCTCAACATAAATCAGATGTTATAAGTCAGGCCTTATGGTGTCTATCTCGTTGTCTCTCTCAGATAACAGCGATCTTCGCCAGCAGCTGGCTGCTCTCTCTGTTGGTCAGAAGCTGAAGCTGACCACGGATACTGTGAGTGACAATGGAGCGACATTTACGTCTGATGATTTGGTCGGTGTTTCCATACTGGCCAGCAAGAACCATGTCATGGGTATGTATTAGAAACATTTAATAATTAATGTTTTAGTGTTTTTGGTTTGAAATTCCTAAATGTTTTACTCCTTTTTAACCTCCTAGGACCTGGCGTCCATATATGTGGACCTCACATTTTGGGTTCTCTAGACCACAATACTAACTTTTTCTTAACAAGGGCCTGGTGACCACATATGAGGATATTATACTGCCACTCAGTAATCGAAATTTAAAACTAATGTCCTCATATGTGGACATCATTTTTCTCAGGTCCCAATCAGCCTAAAAAGCAAAGAGAAATTAAAAATGCACGTCATGCAAGAGTTCGGGTCTTAGGAGGTTAAATATCATTCACATTTCCTGCAGTCTCTTGGAATGCATATAGCAACATGAGCTGGTACCGGGTTTTCATGGTATCATTGCATCCAACCAAAATGATGTGGTAAATAATGAAATACTGCATTATTGATTGGCTGGTGTCTGTTGAGCTCCTTACATACAAACATACATACATATAACACAAATGTCCTCTCCAGTAATGTCAGGACACTGCAGTGAAGATATTCCTGCCTTCTCTCTGTGTTGTCTGCTACATGTTGCATGATTACCTTTAACACGTTACATTTTTTGTTTCACATAAAATACATGATGTGCTTTTCAGGAGTTAACTTGACCTCAGGACAGAAAGCTACTGCGGTCATCCTTCACGTTGACATCCTCTCCACTTGTGTGCATGTGTCCATCCTTTCTAAGCTGGTGGGAAACAAGAAATCTGTGAGTGTCACTCTTCCTAATGCCATTTACTGACCTGTTTTCAAAGTAAAGAAAGTTAGGATGAACACGTTTTCCCTTTAACGTGCTGTAGGTGGTGTTTTTCTAAAGAGTCAGACAGCGTGAGACAATATTGTCTTAGTGATTTTTATGTAGGGGACTGTATGGAAATCACTGTGGTTGGACGGAGGCTGAAAGGTATAAATAATTAACTGACTGCGGTGTTTCTGTATTTTTGCAGTTAAATGAAGGATCAAAATACACAGCGATGGTGCAGTACACAGACAAAGATTTTGCCGTCATCTCATTGGGTGATACGGCCCAGTTGACCGTGATCCAAACTAGCAGCCACCTGAATGAGATATTGCTGTTTGAGTCAGAGAAGCTGAAGGCCGGGATGAGTTTGGCCGTCGAGGTGATGGAACGCAACTGTCAGGAACTACAAGGGCTCCCTCTAGTGTCTTGGCAACGCACTGCATCAAAAAGACAGCGCATAACCTCGGAGAACCAGTCGAGCTCCAAGGGTCACTGCTTCGGTGAAATCCTGCAGGGGAAAGTACGGACAGTGAAGCCCACCTGCATTCAGGTAGCACTGGACGATGGAAGCACAGGCAGCGTGCACGTGTCTGAGGTGGTGGAGAACACAAAAGTGTGTTTGGGATCCTTCCCGACGTCCTCGGTGAAAGTGGGCAGTGTGGTCAACGTCAGGGTCATTGGAGGGCGAGAAGCCTCCAGTCACAGGTAAACACTCATGTCATGCCTCATTTTACATGTTGGAATAGACCCTTTTTTTTTTCCTACTTTAGTTCCTACTTTCCTAGTGTACTTTAGTCCATTCTTAACCTTAAAATCCCTGTAAAAGTATAAAAGTGAATGTGATGATTTTATATTTATTATTTGTTAAAGTGTATTGAACTTAAAGTTAATTTTATGTCTTTTTTCAGATTCTTGCCGTTTTCCCATCCCAGATATACATACACCATTCCTGAGCTCACACTTATACCAAGGTAATTGTATAGTACAGTTCATTGTGCAATTACCATGTCCAACATTACATAATATGCCGCATGATATCCTGAATGTTATTGTGTAATCCTAAAGTAAATTAGTAGATTTACAGTGTTCTCATTTTTCAACCAGTAAATATTACCATTATATAAACCTGTTGTGTTGTCATAGCTGTTCACATGTTATGTCTTTTTCTTTTTCTCTCTACAGCAAACTGGATAAGAGCGTAGATTGCAAACCAGTTCCAGCAAAAGAGAAACTTAAAAGCTATAAGGTCGGGGATGAATTGACATGCTTTGTATCAAAGGTAAGTTTTGAAAATTGTAAAGGCATACTATAACTGCCTGGGTTTCCACAAAATTTTACTTTTTGGTCATAAGTTGACAAATGGACAACAGCTTTTAAGGAACACACGTGCAGCCGTGTTTTTTAACGTGCTTGTGCTCTGCCCCCAGTTCAATCCAGAGAAGAAGTCTTTGGAAGTCACCACTGATCCGTGTGTGACTGGGACGGTTGAGCTTTTGGCCATGATCACTGATCCTAAAGTAAGTTTAAAGCTGTGTCTGCATTATGTCGTTTCATATGTATCGGATGAGCACGTCTTGTCATCTTTAACATTCAAGTGCTGAGAATGACTGAAGTCGAAGGCTTTTTACAGCTGGAGAGAAAGTAAGATTCGATGAACCTTTCATTTAAATCTCAGTAAAATTGTGCTTATCCTCAGGACGCCAGACACCCGGAGAAACTATACAAGCTGGGCCAAGCAGTCCGTGCTAAAGTGGTAGAAGTGAGCTCCAAACCTCATCGCTTTGTGCTCTCACTCACAGGTAGGAGCACCTCAGACTGTGTCTTGTTGGCTGTTCTATTTTTGCATTCTGTATCACTTCTCCATATTGATTTCAGATTGTGAATGCTGAATGCTAAAACACAATTTGATTCCTGGGTTCCCTTTGCTTTCCAGGTCTCCATAAATTGGAGAAAGGCAGCGTTACTTTGGGGATCGTGACTAATATTCAGCCACAAGTTGGACTCATGGTCAAGCTTCCCTTCGGCGGCATGGGGACTGTTGCTGTCACTGACCTTGCTGATGCCTACAGGCCAAACCCCCTGGATGGGTATAGCAAGGATCAGCTAATCAGGTCGGTACATGAAGCAGCGACCTTTGTATAAAGATCCTTTATTTATGTATTGCACATAGTCTGAGACTAAGGGTCAGTTTGTGGTCTCGCAGAACTAGTTTGTAAGACAAAACATGTTGAAAATCAAAAGTGGTTGTAGTTGTTGTTCCTGAACAGCCACACTGGAAGGCAGAGTGAAAAGCTGGCAGGCGTAAAGAAGGAGAGATGATATCGTTTAAAAACAGGGATACAGGGAAACATTCATCATGTTGCACAAAGCCTGTTTGATAGACCAGTTCAGTTGTTGCCTTGTAATGTTCTATTTCATTTACAAACTGTGGATAACTTGTTTTTTTTTTTTGTTTGTTTTGCATGAACCTAAATGAAAGATAAGTTAACTTTCTGGCAGTGGGTCAGGCTAAACAAAACGAACTGCTGGAATTATAAGAGCCTAATATCATGGTTGCAAATGTTGATCTTCCACTGCCCAGAATACATTCATGGGAAATTGCTCAGACAGAATACCAAGAATCAGCAGCTACAATCCACCATCGTCAGTCTTGACCATCTCAAAGCGCAGATTAAGACTTTAACTTTTTAATGTCCTCTTTTGCCTCAGGTGTTTCCTCCTCGGGTGTGAAAATGGCAAGTGGCAGTTATCTCTACGTCCATCGAGGTATGACGTGTCACTGTAAAAGTCTAATGCATGAGTTTACACAGCTTAGGACAACAGTAAATCTTATTAGGTTGCGTGGCTGATTGAAACCCTTCTCCCTCAGGCTGAACCCGGAGCAGGCCAAGCCAGTGAAGGACCCAGAGGTTTTGTCTGTAGACAAACTGAAGGCAGGCCAGATCATCCGAGGCTACGTCAAGGCTGTGCGAGAGCAGGGCATCTTCATCAGGTAACTGAGAAATTCACCCAGCACTGAAACTTAACTTTAACTAATTTAGCTTTAACTTTCTTTAGCGCCAGACAGGACAGAAAGTGCATTCATATCTAAACTCCACAGAAACATATGAACTTCCGACAGGAACAACACGCCCCTTGTTTCATTCTAGTTATTTCAGCCGGTATCATGACATATCCTCTGCCCTGCTCATTATTTCTTCTCACTGCTTTGTGATCTTGTTAAAAATGACAGAGTGTTCACTTGTCTTCCAGGTTGTCTCGAGGTTTAACTGGAAGAGCCCAGCTTCAGCAGTCCACCAAGTTCTTTGTTAACAACCACAAGGTCCTCTCTGAGCACTTGCCTCCCAACACTCTGCTCACCACTAAGATCCTCAGGTACAAAAAAAAACAAAAACACATCTCAGCTCTGGGTTTGTAATAATGAACATATGTCCAAGAGAACTTTATTGTCACTAAGGTTACACTGATCCAGTGTAACTAGCAGTTTAATGAGTTAAATGTCTTGTGACGCATGAATGTAGAATGAAAGACAAGAAGCCGTCGTCATACCAGACATCAGAAACTGATAAGGGCAAATGGGAAGAATTTAGCAGCGTAATGCCTCTCGTGTGTCTTTGCATGAGCTCTTGTCCACCGCAGCTTTGGTTACAGAATCAATACTGTCATCGTGTCATTTTTAGTCTGCAGCTCTTTTCTATTCTCGTCCTCAGTATTGACGAAGAGGAGGAGTTGGTCGACCTCTCTCTGCTCCCCATGGACACCGGGAAGCCAGATGTCCTTCCAGAATCTCTCGGTTTGCCGCTGCGTCTTATCGGAGAGGAGAAGAAGAAATATGATTCTAAGAAGAAGAAGAAGCGCACACTGTCTGAGAGTGAACAGGTAACAAACGGCCTGGGTTTCCTTGGCGTGCTGACGTCAGACTTTCTTTCCTTCCTCACTCCCCCTTTCCAGTGTACATGACTCGCTAGTCAGTCTTCGGAGTTGCTGAGGTGTTTGAAAGTGAGCAGTACCCAATATGGGGAACCACCTGCACATAGATCTGTGCCATCTTCATTTATCATGCACTCATTATCCTTTGGTCTGACAGCAATAATTGCTGCATTGATCTTTGCCCCAGTCCCTCTGCAAACCCTACAGCTTTAATTACAACCAGATGGCCACTGAAGCAATTGCGTGCATGTGTTGTGGTTTATTTAAACCTTGATGATCTTTATGTTGTTTTGTTTGCCAGAAACAAGCAGAGTCCCAGGTCCCAAATAAGAAGAAAAAAACTAAGAAAGCTAAGACAGAGGATAATGACAGCGGAGTTGAGGTGTACTTCAGGGAAGATGATGATAAGGAAGATGAAGAAGAACCCAAACCTGATCCTGCAAAAGTAAGTGAATATAATGCTGCTCAGAATGTGCAGTGATATTATCTAATAGCCAGAAAAATAAATTCTCCCTACCTCCCCTCCCTCAGCAGGTGTCACCCAGCTCTGCGGGTCCAGCCCGACTGCAGGTGGCGGCAGGTTTCTCCTGGGACGTGGGACTGAACTCTCTGAAGCCTGCCTCTGCAGCTCAGCACGGGGACTCCAGTGATGGAGAGGACCAAGACAGAAGCAGCAAGGTGAGACAAACCTAAACATACAACTTACTATCATCGTTTTCTGTATCCTGCTCAAAGATAATCTCTTAGAAGTCTTTTATTTTGGATTTATTTCTCTCTCCGCTCCTCTTCATCACTCATCTTCTTGACCATCCTGTCTTTCGTCTTGAAACTTCTCTCCTCAGCCCCAGAAGAAGTCTCGTCATGAGGTGGAACAGGAGAAGAAGGCAGCAGAGAAAGCGCTGGTACAGCGGGAAACCGAGCTCATGGATCCGAACCTGCGCCCCGAAGATGCGGCTGCCTTCGAGCGCCTGCTCCTCGCCTCACCCAACAGCTCTCTGCTTTGGCTCCAGTACATGGCACATCACCTGCAGGCCACACAGATCGAGCAGGCCCGCGCTGTGGCTGAGAGGGCTCTCAAAACTATTTCCTTCAGGTGATTCATAAAATAATGGATTTATGTCACTCATATTGGGTCAGTCTTTAAACTTGCAACCCAAAGGTTCATTGTTAACGTCCAAGACCACTTTTAACAGCACATACTGGTGTTAGATAATACTATCCTGTGTTGGTCCAGGGAGGAGCAGGAGAAGCTGAATGTGTGGGTGGCCCTGCTGAACCTGGAGAACATGTATGGCACAGAGGAGACTTTAAAGAAAGTATTTGAGCGGGCGCTGCAGTTCTGTGAGCCTATGCTCGTTTATCAGCAGCTGGCCGACATCTACGCCAAGTCCAACAAGACCAAGGTGCAGTCTATTGAGTTTTTCCTTAGTTTGACATTTTACCCTTTCAATGCTCAAATGCTGTGTTCTGTAGCCTTTAAAATCGACGTGTTTCTCTTACTCTGTGTTGTGGGCTGTTTTGTGGCTGTATCCAGGAGGCAGAGAGCTTGTACAAGACGATGACGAAGCGTTTCCGTCAGAATAAGGCAGTGTGGCTGAGTTACGGGACCTTCCTGCTCCAGCAGGGTCAGAGCGATTCTGCCAGTGCTCTCCTGCAGAGGGCACTGAAGAGTCTGCCCTCCAAAGAAAGTAAGATAGCCTGGCTGAAAGCTCAAGATATAGCCTACCACAAAAGAGTATGATGATGATGATATTTTTTTACACCCACTATTGACTGAAACCAGTTAGTCATCCCCTCCCCCGTTCGACTGTGCAGTCTATGTCAGAGTTCAGTGTATGTAACTAGTTAGATTCTGTTTCCCTGCCCCAGCTGCGTCTCTCCACAGGTTTTAACCTTTATGTGTTGTCATCCTTCCTCTCAGGTGTGGATGTGATTGCCAAGTTCGCTCAGCTGGAGTTCCGTTATGGTGATGTAGAGAAAGGTCGCACCATGTTTGACAAAGTCCTGACAAGCTATCCGAAACGCACCGATCTCTGGTCTGTTTTTATCGACCTCATGGTCAAACATGGATCACAGAAGGAAGTCAGGTGAGCAAATGATCATTTTCCAAGCCTTATTGGTGTATAACACTGAGATCTGTGAGCTGGTTACGTGTATAATCAAACATACAAAGTCTTTCATGGTGTTTTCCAACTTCCTGTGTCCTGCAGGGCGCTCTTTGATCGTGTGATCCACCTGAGTGTTTCAGTGAAAAAGATCAAGTTCTTTTTCAAGCGCTACCTGGAGTACGAAAAGAAGCACGGCACCCCGCAGAGCATCCAGGCAGTCAAGGAGAAAGCCATGGAATTTGTGGAAGCTAAAGGCACCGAGGCTTCAAATTAAAGACCAAATACACACATGTGGACTCAGCCAGCTCTCCATACCTATTTGGAAAAAAGTTTGTGGCTGCATAGTTTCTGAATCAAAATAATCACCTTGGTAGCTTGTAATTAAGCTTTTTTTTTTTTTTTTTTTTAAGTGTCATGGACTGTTGAACCTGAAGTTAGGGTTTGATGCTCTAATGTTGCAAAACACAACAAACCTTTGTAAATCATCTATAAATGTTAAAACAAAACAAACAAACTGTTATTCAATATGTCATCAACTTACATTTTAATCCATTTTGTATGTAAATGAGTGTGAGCTAAGGAGAGAATAGTGGATTTCATGACTATTAGTTTACTGTTTTTAAATGGACTTTAAGTTCCTTATCAGACTCATTGGAAATTGTGTGACTGACCTTTCAATAAATCCAGCACCATTGCAATACATTACGTGACGTTTTATTTAAAAGCAACAAATACAAAATAACAATATATATAGGGACACGTTTACATACAATACATACAAGCAAGACTAGTTTTCTATCAGTCTCTTTTTAAAAGGAAAGGGCCTGGGACACAATCGGTAACAATATTGTCTACGTAAATCGTCATGGTTGTAATCCCGCTGGTCGTGGTTTCAGCCGGAGGTTGTGGCTACCTGGAGCATTTCACCTACACTGGCAGTATTGAAGATGCATGTGTGGCACAGGGTTATAGGGTGACTGACATGGTTTGTGCTGGCTGTATTGGTAACACCCCTGAGATATTAGAGGTATCCATTCTAATCCTGTACTCTGATGTCCCGCTGAATGCCTGTTGTGTTGTTTGTCTCTGGCAGTGCTGCACTAGTCATCCAGTGACAGCCGCAATGATATCCTGCTCTCTAAAGTGGCTCCTTTTCCTGTCATGTTTTTGGTGAACAGTGCAATATGGAAGTAGATCTAGGAGCATTTTTATGAAAAGATCCTATTCATCCACCCTCTCCCTGACTGATCTGACCAAATGAATTTGGTGCTGTCAATATCCAATTCCACCAAGGCATATTGCTCAAAGGTCAGCAGCAAGGTGGCCACTTGGGTTCATTATCAACATTTCCTGTGAGATGTCTTAAAGATGCACGCTGTCCATCATCCCTGGTGTATTTAATATGTGTGTTTTCTGTAAGGGGAGTTCAGTTTCCTCTTCCCCAAATCCCTCACACCTCCTCTGGGTCCATGGGACCCTCAGCACCCTGGGGAGCGTCTGTGTGGAGCCGGAGGATGGGTTTGTTACACATGGGGCACACACTGCGGATCTCCAGCCACTTAAGCAGGCACCTGACGGAACACAGACAGTAACAGTCAGCTTAAACATTGCATGACAACAATTTGGTTTTCCAGAAGCATCTTGGATAATACTGGTATATAACAATAAACTCCACACTATGTTTAACACCTGGAATCATTAGTAAGTACTAATAATAAAGAAGCTATTACTAATTTTATGCTGGTTCGGTTCAGAATATGAGTCTCGTGGCTGGTTAATTACAGTTTTGCTCTTGTGTTTTTGGATAAACATGACATTTGGAAGTAATATCCTCACAAGTGTAATGTATTAACCTTAAATAAAAATGAGCTTGAAAAGGCATTTCAACACTACCTCTAAAAATCAAATTTAAAAAAAACAAATCTATTACATTTACTTAGTGGTCAGGAAGAATGGAGGACCACATGTCACTGAAATAGTAGCATTTAATTAATAACCAATTTCACAATAAAAATAGGCTTTAATAAATTTGTTTGCAAATTAATTTATTAATCTATAAATACATTGTATAAATTACAAAGCTATTATTTAATATTTTGATTGGAATAAAAAGTAATTTAATAAAATCATTTACAACTGAATTATGAATCGTCAATAAATACTTAAAATACTTAAAAAAAATAATTAAAAACGGGTTTGCAAAATAACATAAAACAGTCAATAAGTACATAATTTAAAAATATATCGATGAATCCATAGAAAATAATGAAATCAAATCGATTTGAAAATGCTGTTTCAAAAGAAAAATAACTCGATCAAAGAAATTGAATTAAGAATAGGCCTACAGATTTTAATCAGGAATTAAAAAGGGCAATTTCCTGTCCCATTTGCATGTCCATTTCTTTGCTGCTTTTTCTTTTCCTACTAGCTATTCAATTTGTTTAGTCATTTAGCTTCTCCTTTCCAATACACTTTGGGCCTTGGACTGGTAAAATGAGATAAAACAATGCAAATTAGCCATTGGGTGGATACTGATTTGCAGCAGTTAATATAAAAGGAGTTCAGTCAACACTTTCAGAAACTGTTCATTAAGTTAGATGAGATTTAGCACCAGCCAATGAGCTTATCTTAGCAAAAAGACTGCAAACAGCTAGTGTTAGCCTGGTTCTGTCTTAAGGTAAGTAAATCAACCTAACTTCGCCTCTAAAACTCACTAATGAACACTTTATATCTTGTTTGTTTTGTATAATATAACATGTAGTTTTATGCAGGGTTATTTGCCGGGCAGTTGGCATTATAATAATACAATGGCGTCTACGTGTCTTTAGGTTACCTAGCAACCAGCGGAGACTTCAGGAAACCTGGCCCTGTTTCCTTTCTTTATACCAAGATAAACTAAGTTAAGCTAACTCGACTATAGCTAGCTATATATTTACCATACAGGTATGAGAGTGGTATTAAAGCTTTATAATTTCCAGTTTATTAACACTCACTTCTTGTGAAATGCATGTGAGCATGGGCACACTCCCAGTTCATCTCTGGTCCTGAACTCTTCCAGACACACCGCGCAGGTTTGCTACAACAACAACAACAACAACAACAACAACAACAACAAAAAAACAACAAAACAAGGTCAGTGTATGTGTGTTATGTGTTGCCTCCATCTTAATTCAGTAAAGGGGTTGTATCTCACCACAGCCAATAACATTACCATTTGTAGCTAAATTAAGTAAATTTGAGAGGTAAATTACTTTCATGTGACCTAGATTCAGAGCATGACACAAATATAACTCCTTGTTTTTAAATAGTATTTTTAACTTATGTTTCAGTAACAGGACTATCTCACCCTTCCCTTTTCCCAAAAACAGATTGCACATTGAACTGAAAACCAAAATTACCCCTAACCACCACAGCTGCCTTGACAAAAAGAAAAGAAAGAAAGAAAGCAGTCGCTTAGGAATCACAAGAGACAGGAAGAAATCTTTTTTTATGATACATTTTGAATGAGTGCAGTTATTCCTGGAGTCCTAAATTCTGCTACAAGCAGAGAGTCAAGCAGGCACTCTGACATTTTTAAATAGCTGCATTCGAGATACAAGATATTTTCAGGACATCTCCACTGTGAGTGAGTTCAGCATGTTAATCACATCGGAGAGGAGAAATTGATTGAGTTAACCAACCGAACCCTCCCAGCTCATAATGGATCATCTGAGCTGGCACGGAAACAGTGTGGGTAACACGAAATGTGTACAGCTGTTAGGGTTTAACATACATGTTAAAAGACCCAAGTGACATTTACATGCATGTCAAAGAGTGTGACTTACTCCGAGAAGGCTCAGTTTCTTGCTTGCTCCCTTCAGCACCACCTACAGTGGGAAAAGGGGGAGGTAAGACCGAAGCATTGGGTCATGTGAATGATGTGTCAGCACTATTATGTTGGCAGAAAAGCCATGGTGTAAAACAAACTTCAGATGTGTTCAATGTCCTGATGTGACAGCCTAAAAATATTTGCAACAGTTTTTGTTGTTGTTGCTTTAGTTGCATAGTTTAAAAAAAACATCCTGAATACAGATAAAACACACAGCTGTAGCTCAGCCTTCCCCGAAGCTTAAAACAAAACAACACTAACTGTCACCACACCTACCACAGCACACTGTCACTCCCTGCTACCTGCCTATCACCATCAGGCCTTTTCACACTGCAGCTGGATTAATGCTTTAAAATCAGAGCGTAGGTAGAGACACATGGATGGAGTGGAGATCATCTATAAACAGTGGTGTTAGATTTCACAATTGACAAAGACAGTGTGAAATGCTATAGTAGTATTTAGAACCTGCTTCGAAAGCTGGTGTTACATGTTAACTAACAGCGACAGAAATTTCAGAGACATACCTCATTGTAGCTGAACTGCTCCCTTGTTCCTTGTTGTTTCAGCCTAACAGGGACAGAGAGAGAAAAACATCTGTACAGTAGAAATGACTGTACTGTAACTACAGTCAGGCATGCTATTAATCAATACTCCCATTTCCTACTACTGCAATAGGAGTTATGGATAAAATCCTTCATCCAGATATAGTTCATTTTATAGCCGAGTAGTGATATATATTGTTTTACAATAAATTTTCTACCAACATATTAAGAAACTGTGAAAAACACAGGTGATGCATATATACATACACACACATATATGTATACACACACACACACACACATATATGTATACACACACACACACACACACACACACACACACACACACACACACACACATATATTTATATATTGTTAAACCTGCATTAAATGATGACATAATATCACCATATGAAGCTGATATGGCAACCATGTTAGCTAACAGTTGCTAATTGAGATTACAAAAATCAATCATCACTGTATGATGAATGAATTAGCGAACAGGTGTCATTTAAACATCCAGCAGACACAGAGCAACACTATCAATAATTTTGAGTCGTGTTTGTGTACACCTGATTAATCCAAGTCCAATATTCACTGTCTTTTTAGCTCTGCTTTGTTCTCCACCAACTCCTGAGGGAAATATTTGGCTATTTAGCTGTTAGATGCTCCAGACTGTTTATCTACTTAGCTAGTGAGCTTATTAGTTGCTAACTTTGTCTGTCTGCAGTTTGGTGCTGGGCAGGTAGCGAACAGTGGGTTTTAGAGCCTTTCACTGACAACAGCTGCCTGCTGCAATTCAAACCGACACTGATGAGTGCCGCGAGAGTGAACCAAAAGAGTAAGGTTGAAACAGTGAGGGGAACAGCAGAGTTGGTTATAATTCTTGGGTTCATTAATACGAGCAACCATTTTGACATTAGACATAGTCATTTGTCTCCCGTTTTAAAACTAAGAAATTACATTATTTATATATACATAGCTACATAAACACTAGCATAGACTTATGTGTTTTGTTTCCTATTCTAACAATCATAGACTATATTGTGGCAACTTTGGCAGCTCTGCAAGTCAACCCTCCATAAATTTGCATCATGATTGCTTCTATTATCACATATTAAAATCTTATTACCAAGGTAGATCTGAATTTTAACCTGCTGTGGTACACTGTGTTGCAATGCTTGTTCAAAAAAAATCTTTCTCTGGATAGTTAACTGGATGAAATGTCATGTCTTCTTTTGTACTTCTGTAACTCTCTCACTTATTACCCAGATTTTCACAGTCACCCATGTACCTACCTGAAAAGGTAGCAGCAGAAGATGAGGCTGAGCATGAAGACGAAGAGGCCGATGCCCAGCACAATGACATACACATTGAGTGGGAGGTGGTAGATGTCAGACGTCATGCTGCAGTAGTGTTCAGAGCGCTGAGAACCCAAACCACACAGGCATCCTGTCAAGAAGAATACAAATTACATACTTGACACACATTTAACTCTTGCCTTTAACTGTTAGGGTTAAGAGTCCAAAGCTACAAGTTAGCTTAAATACATTTAAGAAATCTTAAGCCTGTCTCATTTCTTATGTGGTTATTTTTTTAGAGGAGTAACTTTCATTCTTTGTTTGGATGCCCATGACAGAAAACTTTGGTTTTTAAACTTAATTTTCATAGAGAGCTGCTAAAGCCTTTTCTTGCAACTTCATAGTTTGGTCTCCCATTATAATCACCTGTTGTAATCTCCCCTTTAGATCCACCGTTTCAGTCTAAAATGGTAGCATAAACATTAGACGTTAACTGTTATTTGTACAGGCTATTGTACTGTTGTGAATCTAGAAAGCACTTAAGCTCATGAGATCTGTGTTTGTTGATAATTAACTAGAACATGGAGCTATATTGCCATCAGGCCTTGAGCCTCGGGGTGAGTACAGATATGAAACTCGAACATATATTTGCTCGACAGTAGTCTTAGGGTATGTGGCACTCTGGCTAAAATATTTAGTGAGGAGTTCAAGGTAATAGTTTGTGTTTGTTTGGGTACAGGTGTGTGCATGGAGCTGTGACTGGCACTGCGGTGGCAACTGAAGCTGAAACTGAACTGCACGTTAATTGTCTGCGAACAAGACAAACATGGAGGACAGACACCACTTCCGCCACACCACCATCTGTTCCACAGACTCCATAGAGGTGACTGGTGGTGTGTGTGTGTGTGCGTGTGTGCGTGCGTGCGTGCGTGTGTGTGTGTGTTTGTGTGAGTGACAGCACTGGGGGATGGAAGGGTAGGGGTGTGCTGCGTCTGTCTGCATGTATTTGTAAGACACAAGTGTGTGTGTGGGTTGCAGGTGGCAGGGGGTGGGGGGTGGGGAATATTAAACAGGATGAACTCTGGGGACTAAAGGACCATTTGGTAAAACAATAGCAGAGGAAGCCCCACTTCCACAGGCCACATGTGTTCCTATTAATTTGCGGCGAGGATGCTCTTTGCCAGCCTCTAAGTGTCCATGTGTCTCTCTTTAGAGTGAATGAATGGGTACAGCTTGCACACTGTGGGGGGCATGGGTTCGATAATTTGACATGGCTGGGGGTTGGGGGATTTATGGGGTGGGGGGCTTGTAGTCTAGGGAAGACCTAGGGCAGCATAATGAGAGATACAATTATATGAACCTGGCATGGATGCACTCAGCAGAAACAAAACAATAAAATGGCATAAGGTCAGAGGATAAAATATCTTCAGGTTCAATTGTCATAGCTGTCAAATAAACATGACCTTGAATGCGGCTTATTTCCAGTGCCTCACCCTCCCCAAAACACAAACTGAGGCCTCCGCTCTCTCTGTGATTTGCCACATCCATTATGTGGATCCCATTAGTTTGCAGTCAGCAACTAAGTAACTGAGTTTATGAGATACAAGTAAGTACATGTGCTACCACCTCTCATGTATTTGGCAGACGGCAGAAAAATCCACTCACTTACCGTTACACCATTGGAATGGTTGCATGAAATTTGACTCCCAGGGCAGCAGCAGTAAATTCAGGCCTTGTCAGGAGTAGGTTGGATGAGAGCCAAGCTCGTGGGCTGGAGCTCCGGACACTGAATCTGTTTGGAGCCTGGATTCAGTCACTCTGAGCTGGATCGCTCTTTTGTTGGGTTGTTTTACCTCCTCAAAAAACAACCATCAAGATTTTCAGATTTGCTCAGATTCCACAAATCCTCAGGAGGTGTGGTTATGTTGGCTCAGCAGTCTGTGCTGCCCAGCATTCCCAAATCTGGATTAACCACTCCGTGTAAAGATTGGGAGATTTGGGACTGGAGTTTGGACCAGGACTTGAGACCTCATGTGCTTCTGGATCCCAGCGAGAATGATGTCATCACGGGAGAGAGAAGAAGAGACAAAGAAATCTTGTTGACAAGAAACGATTGTTGTTCAGATGCCTCATAACATGTGTTATTCAGGAGTTGTTATTGTGAAAAGCTGCATCTCACTCAATCACAATGTCATAAACAACACAGGCTTCTTGGTTACAGGAAATACTCACGTTTCCAGTAGAAAAGAGCCTCTTTGACTTCACTTTATCTCTGCAGTATCGTGCCTTCACCAATTTCAGTGATATCCACCGTTCAAAATGACAGTCCTCGTCCAATGAAGGTAATTATCTGGCATTAATCTGTGCTTTGTCTTCCTCCCAAAGCTGCTTTTTTAACAGAGGATTTTCACAAGTCTCATCCCCCTCTCTTCTTGTCTGTTGTCTCCTCCTCCAGTCCTCTGATCTTGCAGTGGGTATTCCTCCTCAGTACAGAAGGCAGAAATGTACTTCTCTCAAAGCCCAAACAAAGTGAGGACAGCTCCATGCAGTCAACAACAGTCCTCTAGCTGGGTTTGGTGTTTTGCTGGTGAGTGTGTGTTTGTGTGTCAGTCAGTGCATGTGTGTGTGTGTGTGTGTGTGTGCGTAGGGGGGGATCCTACTCTCCCTCTAACCATCTGCTCCTTCAATTGAGAAAAAAAAAAATCTGAGACAAAGGCGATGTGTGTGCACAAGTGTGTCTGCGTGTGTCGTGTTCAGTCTCTCCCACCTCCAGCTGGCTTTGTCATGGCAGGCTTCCCCTCTTCCTCATTCAATCCATAATGGTGCTCAGAGAGAGCCTGCAACTCGCCTTTCCCTTCCTCCCCTTGCTCTTGCTCTGCTCTGCCTTGGGTTTGTAAACAGATCTCTGCTCATGTGACCAGCCGTTTTGCCTCGCAACTCTCCTCTCCCTCAGCCCTCCCTCGCTACCTCTGTCCTCCAATCTGTAGGCAGAAGCAAGGCAGAATGAGCCAGACACTGACGAATAGGACGCCTGCAAGCATGCTGATGTGTATGTGTCTGTATGCGCACACCCCTGTGCATGTATATGTGAGAGGGAGACAAGAGAGACACTTGCAGCAAAGTCAAGGGAGGCCCCGGTCAGTAACATGCGCATGGCTGATGTCCTGACAACCAAAACAAAGCCATTTGTGTGAAGTGGAAGTCAGCAAAAGAAGAGAAGATGCAACCTTGTCTCCTTCCACTTCCTTCCTTCACACATACGCAGATTGTATTTTGAGCTACAGCACTTTATTTTTCATGTTCGCTTTGTTTGATCTATATATAAACATCATGTCACTCCTTTAGAGCGAAGGAACAAATAGAAAGAGCAGGGATGAGAGGAGGAGGCATCTCTGCATATGGGGAGATATGAAGGAAAGTAATACCAAGAGGAAAAGAGGGAGACACATAGAAAAATTACAGCCTGGACAAAGACGTTTCATACACGTCCACCCCCACACCAGCGACCCTGGCTGCCAATTCGCTGAGAGAGAGAACAGCTGCTGGGCTACTGGACGAGCTGTGAGACGGTCAAGGGGAGTGCTGCTCCACTAATCCCCGGGGGGGGGCTTCAATGGGATCCATGCCATTTTCATTCACCCTACCCTCCTCCTCCTCCTCCTACCCTCCTGCTCTAGTAATGATGTTACTGTTGAGTACCGAGGAACAGCTGGATGGACTGCACAGATGCATGGGCATAAATACAGTGCTTAATACACTGCGCGCATTGTGGGGTGTTTACAGGTTTCAAAGATTGTGTGTGTTGTAGCTACAGGGTTGTGTTGTTGGCATGTGAAGGCTGGTGGTTTTGGCAAAAGCACGCCCTCTTGTGAAATGTGGTGAAAACACCATTGTATCAACAGTTTCCTGAAGATGTGCAGTAAAAATTAAAATGTTCAGCTGTAATGAAATCCCTGCAAAAATACATTCACAAGGCTTTTTACAAGATAGAACAGTCAACACTTCGATGAAAAAAGGTTTTAACAAGAGGTGACTGACAAAACTGAGTGCAAAAGTGAGCGGGAGAGAGCGAGAGAGAGAGAGATACGAATGCTGACCTTGTTTTCTTAATGGCATGTAAATTGTTTTGGCTGACACAACCTTTTGTTTTTTTGCATAAATCATAGGATTGCCTGACTGGAAATACAGTAGCACTGTAGGGTTATCTGCTCTCACACGGTTCAAACCAGAGATAATGTTTGCAAAACATAATAAACCAAGATTATACTGTGTTAATGGAGACATTTCCATTCTTGAATGGCTAGGTTGATATTTTTTAAGGATTCTGTGAAACCCTTGTTACATGGGCCAATACAGATCAAGTATTTGTCTGAATTACATTCATATCTGAGTGTATTGAATTGAGAATGAATGTTTTTTTTATTTCTTATGCATTCAGCTTTTCATTTGCAAGAGAAAGATTTTCTTATTTCTTCTTTGAGACGTTGCGTAGTTTTGCCTTAAAGCAAGGAGCAACAGGGAGTTGAAGTGCATGCAGCTCATAAGACCCACGTCGACACTTTCAGTTTTGTGCCCTGGGAATATTTATGGTGGCCCCACACTTGTGAGCAACACAAACATTCATTAGTGTTGTTATCAATGAGAATTCTCCAGTGTGCTGTAATAATGCTTTACTATCGGCCCGATGCAGCAGCTTTACTTCTGCAGCCTACAATTTAAAGACAAGGTTTTTTGCCAAGCTCAGTTCCTCAGAGAGAAGTGCCAGATTGTGTTTTCATTAGTATATCATGCCCTATAGATAAAACAGTGGTGACAACAGTACAAACAAGTTTTGGACTACACCCAGTACTAGACATCTTTTGAGAGAAATTAACTGTGTGTGAACCAGAAATATGATGACAGTTTTTACACTTTGTGCTTATCATGCTCCATCAGTCAAACTATACATTCCTCTTTATATCCATTCATAAAATGTTACAAATACATACAAACGTGTATATGTATATTTCTAACAAAATTTTACAAATTCTAAAAATAAAGTTGTTATTCCTGAAACTCTGAAACAATGTGACTGACTGAAAGCTAAATAAGATCCAGCTGGATCAGACCTTACTGTAATACACTGCCCATTCCTTTTTTCCCACATCATGGGTGTGTCCCTTTACAAACCCATTAAGTGCTCCATTGGCTTCTCCATTCAGTCTGCCATTGTTTTCGCCATCTATTTGGTCCTTTCTCAGAGCCAGTGCTGGCTTACAGGTGTGCCAGTTCCACAAAACTTTATTCATATCATCCTGGGCTCTGATACCCAGAAGCTTGTCTTCATCACTTTTCTTGTTGTCTTCGTCATCATCGTCACTGTCGTCGTTGCAGGAGCGATGGCGGTGGAAGCTGCGCATCTCCCCACTGATGTTCTCAAAGTACTGATGGATGCAAACCTTGGCAAAGCTCTTGGCGTGCTCCTTACAGGTCTCGTCGAACATCTTGCGCTCGATGTCAATGTAATGAGACCAGTACTTGGTCTTGAGGAAAGCGGCCTGGGTAAAGCATGGTCGAATAGCCCGGATCAGGAAGGCCGTGAAGGTCATCATCAGCAAAAACATCCATCCACATGCCTGTGAAATATAGACATGTATTATTGGTATAGCAAGCTGGGCATTATTTTGAGCCCTCATAATAATACTCTGTGGTCAGAATATAGACAATCGGGAAATGTGTCTTGAGAGTGAACGTACTATCTGGTTAATCTTGACTCCTTCAGTCTGGCTGAACAGGACATGCAACAGTGTTTAGTGTTGTTCTTGTAAATATTAGGATATAGGCAAATAGTCGAATATGTGATGGAAAAGGCCTATCTAGCAGTTTCCCATCAGTTTCATAGCTCATTAACAGAATCTGTATATCAATAGACTTTTTAGAGAGGTTACTTTTAAGCCTGTATAATTGCCCTTCAGCTGATCAAAGACCTAAATAACAGTGTGGGTGTTTTTGGACGGATGAAATAGGTCCCAGTGCCTTGAATGATAAATTTAGAGGCTTATCTATCCCTCTACTAAGCGAACCGGAAAGCTCTAGCGGACTCAAAGTGCAAAGTGAGTTCGAGTCTGGCGGGGGGATTTATGTTAAACACAGTTTTTTTTAAGAATAAAGCAAGAACAATTAGATTTTGCTGAGTCACACTTTTCAGTGATAAAAGTTGAAAACCTTCTTCTGAATGTGCCCCCAACTTTTTGCCAAACCCTTACTGTACACATAGCCTATACAATATGTGTATATAGAAATAAAGATACTGAGGTCATGAGTCCACTAACTGTATCCCCTCCAATTCCAATTCAGATTTGATCAATTTAGCTATACAGTTGTTTCTTCATTAATTAATTAATTTTGTTGTATTGTGGTGAGAGTGAAATTCTGGAATCAGCTAAACTACCCCTTGTTTGTCAAAACCCTCAATTTGGATTCAGCCATCAACAATTTTATTGCTTACACCAGAGCTTTTCACACTGTGACATACCAAAATGTCTGCCGTGAACAAAGCCTGTGATAGCTATGATGCGTATGAGAACATATTTAACTACATTAAGTGCCTTACTGTCTGAAAATACAATCTAGTCATGTTGTCAGTATTAGCTGGCTAGCTTTGCTGACCCCAAATTCCCACACAACAACAATAGCTTATGTTAGGCTATAAGCTAAAAGCAATAGCCAATTGTACTCAGATGTATGTATTCTCAGTTTGACTCAACTATGCCGTTTGACACGTTTAGGTCGGAGAAATCATTTGTCTCACTTGTTTCCAGATCTGCCTTGGTCAACAAGTCGTCATGACCTGTTAGTTTCAAACCATTTACAGAAAAACTGAGAGACAAGAAATCACCAGGCTACCTGTGATATACACTTGATGTATCGTGATGCCGCCACTCTTATTTCCTGATGCTCAAACAGATCTTTGCATGGAATCCTTGCCAGCAGTTTTATCTTCTCCGTCTCTGACATCCCCTTGACAAGACTGTAATTCCCAAACCTGTCAATATCCAAGTTGATGCTGAAAGCACACAGGAAACTTTTCCCATCCATGAGAGTGACAGACACCCAAACTGCAGGTGCTATCAAGGATCTCTGTGTGATTGAACAAAACATGTAGCGGAGGATTGTAGGATCCTTCCTGCGTCTGCCTGTGGGTCTTTTCCACTCCTCGGCGAGCACTGACACATTATTGTTCAGAACAAAACCTAACATAAAGAACCATATAGGTGGGATGAAAAGCAGTCCGATCCCATAGGTGTAGTTGTACTCTGGCATGCAGGGGCAGCTGAATTCAAAAGCAGAGTACATCTGTGCACTAGCTAGTGCCATGATACCACAGATCCCATTCATAAAAGATTCCTGGTTGGACTGAAGGAACTGGAACATCATACGAAACTTATCCATCTTGGGAGATGTGGTGGACCTTTGCTTCTGATGAAATTAAATCTGTGAAAAGAAGTGTGGTAGAAAGTTTCAAATCAGTCAGTAAAAAGTGGTAGAAACAGCACCACAGCATGCTGATTCTTGTGTCATTATTGTAAATCACTTGAAAATCAATGTTAAATTCATTGAGATTTAGTAGGAATCACTTTACCACTGTCTGATAAGAACCTCTTTATAAAGGGATTATGATAATAATAATGTTTTATAGATATTTTATAAGCCATTGATAAGAATAATGTTTGACTGCTAGATTATAAAAGATCTATCATCATGGTTGGATCAAGTTATTAACTTTGATTGATAAGGAGTAATAAACCATTAGGTCAATAGTAATATATGTTAATAAATCAAAAATAAAGGCTAATAAACTTGTGGTTAGAAATGTTAATGAGTCATTAAGTGTTCTCATTTTCTAATTAGCCTACAACACATCTTAGTAAGTCATGCGTAATGATAAATGTTAGTCATTCATAAACGATACTTACAAGTTGTGAATGTAAATAAGTTGTTAAAAGATTTGTTTTGTACGCCGCATCACTTTTCCAGAAGATGGACGGCTCACAGGCCACACAGATTTTTCACAATCCAGCAATCCAAAAATCTTATTAATGGCATGTCACTGAGCAATAAAACCTTCAGAAACAATCTATTAACCATTAAAAAAGCAATTATTTATTAATTATAATTTATGAACTATTTAATAACGTTTGTTATTAGAGGGTACCAGAGTCTCACAGGTTTTATGAGTGTATTTAGAGATAATAAAACAAAGTGCAGATATTGATCAGAAAGTAGCAACACAAACACTCTTACCTGTTTTCTTGTGGATAAATAAGAGGAAAGGAAAATTTCATATAATGACAATGTCCATAGTAAAAAACATGCAGTCCTTATCAGGTGTTGAAGCTCTGACTGACTGAAAGGTGTCTCTCGAACTCTCTGTGGTGATTTTCAAAGCTGACCGCATCATCTGTCATTTTGCCCCTCCCTTCACACGCACCTGTGTTTCATGTGATGTAACAAAGATTCACATTCAACCCACACTTTCTCTAAAGTAAAGCTGCTACAGTGCTCAGAAAACACTGACATACTTTCCAGTCAGTTCTTTTATATTATATATATAATATAATATATTCATATTAATATTGTTAGTTATTGACTTAGATGGACATAGTATGTAGTAGTGTTTCCTCAAGTTACCTAAAGAGTGCTGCTCATCTGTGACGATCCAGACATGCAAAAACGGCCTCGAAACATTCAAATATCTGTGGCTTTGGCTGGAAAATTTGGTTGTTGACTAAGAGGTGAAGGGTGAATCTGTTTCCACTTGATCAGAACCAAATAAATCAAGGGACAATGGCTGTTGCATGCAAAATATAATAACCATTACACCTTTTTGTTAGTTTATTTCACATAGCCATTTGAACTCAACTGCTCCCACTGAATGAGGCAAAGCTTGACAAACCAGTTGTAAGACCACAGGAGAATAAAAGGCAGGGGCTTACTTTCCTATTCATAGGCACTTTCTACACGTCATTAGTCTTATTTTGAACCATAGTATGTAGCCTAATGCTTGGTCCTTCATATCATAGTATAATATATATATATATATATATATAATATAACAGTCTATGATTCATTCATTGACTCAGAGTCAATGGTTCGTTTCAGACTTTTCTGAACGTGCAGTGAAACTTACAGGAAGTTAGTGCTATCTGTTTTTCTTCAGTTTATTGCACAGGAAAATGTCACAGCTGAGCAGTTGGGCTGGGTGTGCAGGAAATAAGTCACGAAAGACAACCTACATCTAAAATAGGAAGAGATCACTGAGCCTGTGGCTGTGCAAGGTTACTTTTACTTCCTGCTTTGTACCTATTCACACAGTACTGCAACACTGCAATATTGAGGTAAGTAATCGTTTGCTCTGGTGTGGATTCTCATTCTCCTTTAATGTTACTTGCAGCGATTAATTGTGTTTCATGTAAAATGTAGTCTTAGGGTAAAGTGGATGTTTTCAGGCTGTCGAGGAAGTAGCTCATTAGTTTCTAGCTTTGCATCATTGTGAAATTTACTGTCAAGAACATTTTTCATTAGTATTTTTAAATATAATTATAAGGATTTCAGGATTTTCATCTTTTATTTTTACATATTTAATGGATGACAAATGCATTTTCAAAATCCCCAAAAATGATTTGTAACAATTCTTTATTCTGTTTGATCTGTTCACACACAGTATTGACGATGCAAGATACTCTGCTGCGAGTGTTCTGGGTGGGTCTGGGTCTCCTTATGTGTCCGAGGGATGACCCCGGGGTGGAGGAAGAATTGGGTGATATCAACACAGTGGGAATGCAAAAGCACGACGAGAAGCTGCTGAGGGAGGAAAAGAAACTAGACCAGGAAATGGCACCTGTCCGTCAGAAAATAACACATAATGACGACTATGATGGTCACAAATTACCAGAAGGGGGACATTTTATAGCAAGTCCAGAGTCCAGAAACGAATCTGGCCATGAGCTAGAGGGAAGCTTACGGTTGGACGCGAGGAGTAAACAGAGGGAAGACATTCAGACTGAACCAATCAGACCACAGGGGCAACAACAAAAGCCAGAGGAGATGGAAGACTTCAGCTCCAAAGAAGAAGCATCGTCTCTGTCAGAAGGCCACATCAAGTTGTCAGAAAATGAAACATCAGAGAAGGTTATCAGTGACTCGGGGGAGGATTACCTCTGGTACATATGGAATACATTCTCCATTATTTCCATGATCCGCTTCTTCAACAAATACTTGAGAAAAAATTCCCAGATGAAACAAGGTGAAGCCAAGACCTCTTTCTCAGGGACCTGCATCGCTGGTGAAGTGCCACTACCCGACAGTGACACTCTGCAGAGTTTTCATTCTAAATGTGTTCAAGCCTCATCCAATAAGAAGTGGAGGGAGGATGAATTTTTGGAAGGGTTTGCTACTCAGATGGTGGAGACCATGAGGACCATCTGTGATAGAAATGGAGGTATGGTGATTGGGGACTGTCAGATGTTGGATGCATGTGATATAATTGTTCCTATCAACCCGCCTGAGCCTTATAGTTTCCAGTACCTTCTCAGGAATAACCATGCGAGTGACCTGCAGCCGGATATCCCAATCTGTGGTCAAATAAAAGTGGTGGAAAATAAGAAAATCCAAAATGGCTGCCCCTGCCAGTCCTATGATGCAGATGATGATATGGTTTGCCTGCTGCATTGTGAGAATGACAAAGTAAAGACAAAAGCTGCTGATGTTTGCGATGGTATGCTTTGCTTGAAGAACACGCCTTTCCTGTCAAAATCTCAGGTTACCAGGTGGTTTCAGAGCACTATCAAACAAGCATGGGCACTGATTTCATACAAGTATGAATTTGACCTCAGCATTTGTAACGTTGATGCTCCGGGTGCTCTGGTTGTTCGATTCAGATCAGGGAAGAAGGTTAGCTTCAGCATGAATCCTGTAGTTAAATTAAACACTGCTGCTCATTTCTACATCACACCTTGTTCCCCAAACAACTTGGACACTTTCTGGACACTCTCCCTGACCATCTACGAAGATCAGCTCTTAGAAGGCCTCTCTAAACGGCTGCCTTTAAACTCCTGCCACACTCAAACTCTTGAAATTGCACGTTTCCTTCACAAGAGACAGACAGCACTGTCTGGAATTAGTGCGCTCAAGGATTTTCATTTCAAAACTGCACTAATGCATCTGCTTCTGACCAAAGACCCATCACAGTGGAAACCAAATGATGTGGCTTGGAGGCTACGAGACTTACTGGACTTCATGGAGAGAAGCCTGGAGAAAAAGCTCCTGCACCATGTTTTGATTGGGAACCCTTTAACCAAGAATATTATTCAACTCCCTGCTGAGTTTACTCAAGCAAAGCCAGTTAATCTCTTCCATCCCCTTGTGGTACATGACTGTATCTGCAGAAATGCTCTGATGCATTTCCAGGAAATGCTCAGAAACACACACATGCTGATACATGATTATGTTGATAAGTGTCAGCCATTTGAGAAAATGTAGTTTTGAAGTCTTAAGTGTACAGTTTAACTTATGGTTTTAATCTCTTTACCCTTACAGCAATGAGTGTTTTATGACATTGAGCAATAGAAACATCAAGTATCAGAAAGCCATTTATTTAAAAAAAAAAAAAAAATCTAAGCATTTCCACATGATTTATTTTAGTAGTCATGCTCCCAGTAGTTTACAAAGTCGCTGTGCTCTGCCATGTCGGAGTCCTCCAAACTGAATGTGTCAGCATCAAGCGATTTCATCTGAGGGTGAACATCCACATATCCATCCCTGCCGCTCACATCAACCTTCCAAGAGTGACTAGAGACGATATTACTGGAAGCTGTTGATAAATCACAAATCTTATTTGAGGAAGAGTAGCTTTGAGCCATTTTGTCTGAAGAAACTGCAGGAGTGTCAAATAATGGATAAGCAGTTTGGACTTGTAATACTGCCTGTACATGACAGCAAAATGCTTCACAAGTTAACTGATGTGCAACAAGAAAATCATGTGTAAAACCACTGCATTTCATACCAATGGCTTTTGTAGTGACTTTCTGTAATGTGTAAACAAAAAAGGTGGATCCTTACCCCTGGGCTGTGCTGAGGGGCAAGTCGATTCACAGCAGGTGCACACTGAGTCGTCACCGTAAAGCTCCTTCCACCTAAACCATTAACAGTTTTATTAGGTCTTCAAATGTCAGCTGGCAAGCATGGCAATAAACACACACCGCGGGCAACAGTACTCAAAATACCACCAGCTGTTGATAAAAGCTTAGTTGTTTTGTCAAATCCACATGAAACCTTTCATCCTGCAAGACCTTCAAAAAGCAAGCTACTGCAACCTGTGGGTGTTCACCTTTAGAGACAACTTACTTTTTGGTCGCTGGATCATAATTACAAGCCTTTGAAGACGGAGTTGGAGTAAGTTTCCCCTTTGAGATCTCACAGTGCATGTAGAGTTGCTGAAAGACACTTGATTTCAGTGTAACAGATTCGACACTTTGACAGTACACAGCTCTCAGTTTACTCTCAGTACCTGTGATGAGGAAGAAGGGGAAACCATGTCCTTGAAAATGAGGGCACCCACACTGAACTTCTGGGCCATCTTTGAGGCACCACTGAGGAACTTCGACTGTACTGTCACCTTACCATCAATCATGCAGCTGCAATTGAAGAGCATATGCATGTTAACTTTGAACCAAGTGAAGAGGCAATTTTAATTCTGAACCAATTCAAATCTGACCCTTGGTTGTCAATGGCGGTATATTTAGGACTGGAGTTGGGGTCTTGGTTTGCAGTCATGAAGCACTTGTTGATGTACAACCTCTGATCTCCAGAATGTGCAGTGTTGTCAGGTTGCTTGGCCTCAAAGTACATTGGCTGGCCCAAGGTGTATGTTTTGGGACCCGTGATTTCATTCCCTGATGCTGAAGCAAAGAGAGAAGTTAGTCACTGGGCTGTTTTAGATAAATTAAGAGGGCTGCCACATATTCACCATTTAATTTATATAAAAAAAAAAAAAAAAAAAAAAAAAGGGGGGGTGATGGTTACAAAAATCCAAAGTGAAAATATTTGATCCCTATCAGAGCTCTTTTTTGTGATGAAACCCTGAAAATGTTTATGTGCTTTAGTGTTATTGTATATAGTACACCTTCAAATGCTTAAGATAGATAACAAATCCTACTATAGTGACATGAAAAACTCAATAAAAATTGATATTAACTAAAGAGTTTGTCTCCAGCCTTGTATAAACTCTGCAATTCTCTTTTGGCATTAGTTCCAGGTTTAGCTCAAATGAAATAATAGTTTTGTCTTCACCTCATGCAGCAAATAATTTGTGGTTTGAAAGAGAAAACATTTGAGAATTCCTTTAATAAAAAAAAAAAAAAAAAAAAAAAAAAAAAAGCTAGTGTTAACTTAACACTAACTTTTTTTTTTTTTTTTTTTTTTTTTTAATGTTATTAAAGTGAACCAGTTTGTACTAGCTTAGTTTTTCCTGTCATTTTGACCACCATGTTACATATTTTTAGGATATTGGCCAATATTTAGTGTTTTCCTAATTGTATCCTCAAGGTACATGTCTTAGTTTAAGCAGGTACAACTTAATGGCTTGCTCTTTTTACCATTCATCTAAGCATACATCTTTCCTTTGCATCCAAACACCTTGCAGCAAAGGCCTTGTGCTGAAAACACTGGCCAACAGCTTTGCATGCTAAGACCACAAGCATGAAGAGTAATCAAGTCACATTTTTAAAGAAAAAAAAAAAAAAAAAAAAAAAAAGTAACATACCATCTTGAGCAGTGAGGATTAAGTTACTTTTTGGTTGGAGTGCTTTGAAAACTGTTCCTCCTTGTAGTTTGGGATGGAATCCAACTTTATAGGAGTGAAACCACCTGCAACAGCCATGTGAAAACTATGATTACTTCTTTGAGTATGCTAAAATATAAACCCTTAATTTTGAAATTACATAAATACTTGTAGGTAATGTGATTTAAAAAACAGTTATGACCTAGACTTAAAACTCAAGCTGACCAACAGTAAAGAGATAGAAAGAAAATAAATAAAAAGTCTTACCTGGGAAAGTTACACTGCAGAGAAACATCGAATGGCATTTCCCTTAAAATGACACCAGCTGGCTTGTAGTGGAGCACATTGCCGATGGACAGATAATCTGTTTTACTCTGGAACATAGACATTTCTGCTGGTTTTAGTTTCTCACAGTGAAGCAGAAAATTGTATTGAAAATAGAAAAAAAAAAAAAAAATGATAAAGAAGACACCTTTACCAACCTCTCTTTTGAATCCACAGTCAGTTTTAAGGAGGTACAGAAGGTAATAATGGTCTTTGGTACCTTGGTTAACAGGACAGGTACCTAGTTTCAAGTTTTTATAAGCATCCCTAGTCTTAAAGACCTGTCTTCTAATTCTTACATACATTCTGTCAACATGACACAGGATTTCGACCAACTTTCCTCTGCCTGCTGCAGCTCCTCCTGCTGCTGGTTTTGCAGCAGTGGAAGGACGAAGTAACATTTCCTTGACCCAGTCAGGGAGAGGTCTGGCACCTTTTTCTGGCTTGAAAGCCTCTTTCGGGTACTTAGAGGATAAGACATTCACATACTCAGGAAGCTTCTTCGCTTCAGGAGTTGAAGAGCCACTACCTGATCCACTCCTCCAGAGTTTGGTTTTAAGTGCAGGTCCTGGCTTCATATCTTCATCTATAACTGTCTCCATTCTTGCCCACTCTAATTCAGGATCTTGCACAGACAGGCCAGATCCAGCTCCACTTCTAAACTGATAACTATAGGCAGAACTAAACAGCAGTAACAGAAGCCCAGTGTGCATAAACCCCATTTTCACTCTGGCAGCTGTCTCTCACTGAGGCCGACCCTTCACCTGAGCAGGTTGAGTATGATACTGGTGTTTCACTTGGCTTTTGTGATCTGCAATCTAGAGAGACTTCCCACAGCTGCTGCAAATGCCAATTGAGGACAACCAATGAGAGGAGACCAAGAATAATCACCTAAACAGGCTATATCTGTCCCTTTATTTGAGGTACACCACTTTGGCTTTGTAAAGTACACTCAGTTGTCAGTTTATTAGGTACACCTAGCTAAAACTAATGCAGTCTATCTTGCAAAAAATCCTTAATCCTGAAGATTAAAATGTTCAGTTTTTTGGTTTTAGGTAGGTGTATATCATAATGTGACATTTCCTTATCTACTCCAATTCAGTGTAACATAGAAAATAATGTTTAAATGAAATCAATCATTTCAATTTAACCAATAGGTAGAGTTTACATTTATTTTTTCTCTCCCTGGTCAGGCAGCAACAGGGCATTTCCTCCCAAATTTCAGTCCAACAACCATACAAAGAATAAGGGTGAGAGAATCAAGGTCCATGAACTTTCAGGCAGTTTGATTACACTAATCAAATCAAGACATCAATTATCATTATTTTCTAAATATAAATATCAAATAAAGTGAGACATCAATTTATAATAAAGCTTAAATAAAAAAGTGCAAAAGGCATAATTATGTTACGAAAATAATTGTAATATTTCCCAAAGCGGATTAATTATATTAACACATTTCCTATTACTGATAAGATATAAAAGTGTTAATCTATAAATATTAAATCTGACAAATAAAATAAGTGAATCAACAATAAACTGTATTTTTTGGTTCTTGTTATTTTCACAGTATTTTTATGTTCTATAATTACATTTTTTCTTTTATATTTTTTTAAAATCAAAACCGGATGTTGCGCAGCTAATGATGTCAGTACTAGGAAGTACCACAGTAACTCAGCGCACTTGGCTAGACGTTGTGCTCGGAAGCGGAATATCCCTGTTGGCTTTTTTCATCATAAACAAAGCAAAATGGTTTGATTGTGTTCAGTGGAATATCGTTTCATGTAGCCAAACAGCCTCGTTTTTACTTTATATCCTCTGTTTGTGCTAGAATACGTTATTGTCGTTTGTGTTAGCTGACTAGCTAATAAGCCAGCTAACAGCTAAGGTTGTTTTGATTATTAATGTGAACACCAACGTTGCATCTACGGTGTCTGGACTCGGTTGTCCAGAGCTAATACAAACCGCCGAAAGATCTTTTCCGTATAATCCAGTGGAATGACGAAATTATTTTTTGTCTCCGAAGTAAAGGATACAGTTGATGTAAATCGTGAGATTTACACCAGCTAGCTGGTAACCTAACGTTAACGTCAAACGGCAGTCACCAAGCTTTCGCTATCTCTGCTGGGGACCCTCTGGTTCGTCCCTTACCCCGAACAGTGGACTTCTGGCGAGCTGAAAAAGCTCTCTGTGAATCGGATCCAATGCGTGGGATGATGGGGACCCAGAGTAGTCCTGTAAAGAGTTACGATTATCTCCTAAAATTTCTTTTGGTGGGAGACAGCGATGTCGGCAAGGGAGAAATATTGGAAAGTTTGCAAGATGGCTCAGTAGAGTCTCCTTACGCCTACAGCAGTGGTGAGTTAATATCTCTGCTTTTGTTCAGTTGTTTAGAAATTACTTATAGGGGCTAGAACGACCAACATTAACCAACTGTGTGTGGATTGTGTGTAATCACAGGGATTGATTATAAAACCACCACGATTCTGCTGGATGGGAGAAGAGTGAAATTAGAGTTATGGTAAGTGTTTTTATTATCATATAAGTAGTGTCTGGCTGCAGTAATAAACACACCCACAGCATATTGATCTACCTACTTGCTTTAATGTGTTTGTTCAACAGGGACACATCAGGGCAAGGCAGATTCTGCACCATCTTCAGGTCTTACTCTCGTGGAGCACAGGTGAGGACTTGGAGAGCAATTTTGGTGTTTTTCCTTCATTATCTAATTCTGTGCACTTGTGAACATATTCCACTTTCACCCCACAGGGCATCCTGCTCGTGTATGACATCACTAACGGCTGGTCATTTGATGGCATTGACCGTTGGATTCGGGAAATTGACGAGGTAATCTCCTCCAACCCATTTCTGGTGGACAAAGAATTATAGGAAACACCTGTAGATGAGGGCATATCCTGTGCCACTGTTATTTCAGCTGAGAATGCTCATTGTCTGTTTCTAGCTCTGCCACAGTCTGTGCACCAAAGAGTTGGATATGTAGAATAGGTTTTTTGTAAACGTGATAAAGAAATACATTAAAGTTCTGCAACTATTACAACAGATTTGTTTTTTTCCATCAGCATGCCCCAGGTGTACCCAGAATACTGGTGGGAAACCGACTTCACCTGGCTTTCAAGCGGCAGGTACCAACCGAGCAGGCAAGGGCTTATGCAGAGAAGAACAGCATGACTTTCTTCGAGGTCAGTCCGCTCTGCAACTTCAACGTCATTGAATCCTTCACAGAGCTTTCACGCATCGTGCTGATGAGACACGGGATGGAGAAATTTTGGCGACCCAACAGAGGTGAGCTGGTTAATAATTTTTTGCCTACCAGTTCTGTCAGATAAGGAATATGTGTTTTTTTCCTACTGTTTAAAGGGGTGGGGGGGCGTCAGTTCTCACCAATGATAGAAAGAAAACTGAGGAAAGTTTAAGTTTTATTTATTTATAGATTATATTATTTATATATTTATATTTTGAGATATTTACCTCTAAAGCAGAAAACACACTGAATAAATGTTCCCAAAGAGGCGATTCACTGATTACAGATGGGATTCAACTGTACATCTTCATCAGGTAATGTTCAGCATGTGATGAAGAAGGTCCACAAATATACTTCACCTAACTCAATCCAGGTGTGGATCCCAGGTTGTGACATTGAGATATCCAACACTGAAATTTCTCCTGCCAATCCGGTGCATCGGATATGAATGGAATTCTATTTGTGCCCATCAGAACATTTCAGAATTAAATTTGAAAAACTCAAAAACGTTGTGAATCCCTAGAAACTGTGTAAAAGTCACTATGGACACTCTCAGTAGTCTTCGCTGGTGCTATTTCTTTGGTAGAATGTAACGGCAAGTTAACGCCTTTCACTGGCACTGAATACCAGGACATTGTTTCTGGAAAGACGTACTGCTCTTTTCAGTAATGAAATGTGTACATCTGTTATTTGGTTACAGCTTCAAGGTACTTATCTGGCACAGGGCGTCTGCTTGGTCTCCCCTTAGCTGTAATTTCAGTACTGTAATAGTACTGTGTAAGAACATACTGAAAAGTATTGCAGGCATCTCTCATTTGCAGTTCATACGTCACAGTGTATTTTATGCGATTTTGAGTCATAACATCCATCTTCCTTTTTCTTATTTTGTCTTGTTCTACAGTCTTCAGCCTCCAAGATCTGTGCTGCCGTTCGATAGTGTCCTGCACACCGGTGCACCTCATTGACAAACTGCCCCTCCCTGTCGCCATCAAGTCCCACCTCAAGTCTTTCTCTATGGCCAATGGTATGAATGCAGTCATGATGCATGGACGCTCCTACTCGGTGGCCAACAGTGCAGCCTCGGGTGGCAGCGGCGGTGGAAGCAAAGCCAACAGTCTCAAACGCTCAAAGTCCTTCAGGCCTCCACAGAGTCCTCCAAAGAACTCGTCGTCTTCCTCAAAGGGGAACTGTAAGATTTCATAGTGAAGAAGTGGACTAATGGTTGCCTCCATAGGACCAATATTAAAGGTGTTGTTGCTCCGAGAGGTCACGAGGCCAGAGAGGAGCATGGAGAGCTGCCAGCTATCTTCATCAGAAACGGATATAGCTGCAAACTCACATTGACCTATGGGAACTGACATGGATGGCTGGGTTGTTTTCTGTTTTCTTTGCGCTTGCCAGTGCCATCTTGTGGATGTCCATTTACTTGTACTCTTTACTACAGAAGCTCACTGTGATCAAGTAGAACAAGATTTCCCTGGGACCAACAGATGTGAATTTAAGGATTATCACTCACCTGTTAACACTACAAATGAGTGGAGAGACATTAGCTAGCTTTTATGTGGATCAGGATTGTTTATTGGTATTTAAAGTTGACTTGAAGTTGTAAATATCCTGTATGTGCTGTCGTTTTGGTCTGTGTGTAGTGATTGTTCTTGGGGAGGAGCTTCTTGCGCTTGTTTTGTCTTGAATGTTTTGGGAGCTTTGATGCTTTGATGTACAACTTATTTGTGTGTCTTATGCCCTTTGCCTACAGTAGAAAATTCCCTTTACAGCCTCAAGAATACTGAGCTACTTATTTAAAACTCAGATTAGTTCAGTTTTACATAAGACCAGCTTAAATTGAATGTCATGAGCTTGCAGGGATACTTTCCCAGGTACAGTAGTTCTAGACTTAAGAAAAATTCAGATGAGTACTTCTGACAACACTGAAAAACACTCTTTAGTCTAGCACTACTTATTCTGTGAAACTGTCCAGCAAAGACAAGCCAAGTTGTCTTGTTTGCAAGACTTTTTGTGGTGCCCCTGAATTTTTAGCCCAAATGAATTCACCCTCCATCTCCATCAGTCATCTAATGGTCCTAGTTGTATTATTGCCTTAAATGGTTTAAACCATCAACAGCATGATCAATATGAATCTGTTAACGCCTGGGGCAATTAAAAGATTGCTCGGTGCTGATGAGGAAACCTTGTACAAACTCAGATGTACAGCTTGTTTGCTCAATTACGGCGTTTTGCCTTCAGAACCTTCTGCAGTGATGTCTTGGTTCTTAACAGGACTGTGTAAACTCACAGGACACTGGTGTGAGGAACATTTTAATTGGATTGATTTTTGGATATTTTATGTATATGCTATGTATTTATGAATGTAAAACAATATTCATCTGCTACCTTTCAGTGGCCCTGTGGTAATATGTGGGACTGTAAGAATCAGAGGTGGAAAGTCACTGAGTAGTGTATCTGCTACTGTCATATTTTTATTGAACATTGCTGCTTGTCTGAGTATTTGTACTTTTGCTACTTACAGTCTTACTTAAGTCTTATTTCCCAACCTTCTTCAAATGTGTGTAAAATAATAATAAATGGGGTTATAATGATTGTTTACAGTACTTCTTTTTCTGGACACAATGCAAGAGCCATGTAATGTCAAAGGAACTTAAAGACACGTTTTTAAATCAGAGCGAACTAATGATACTTTTGTTTTAATAATTGAATAATCTACACAAATATATGTGTTCTAATATAAATTCTCAGTCTTCTTTCCACCTCTGATTAACACATGCTGTATTTCCACTTCAACATTCCCAGTGTCATGGCTGTATGTATGTATTAAGATCAATGAGTGCATAAAAAAAATCGGTGCATGTTTCCTACTGGCGCCTGTTTTATGTGGTGTATGGTGTGAGACCAGTACAATAGGCAAACAGAAACTCTTGGGTGAACATTTAAAGCACTATATGAAACGTTTGATACCGACCGTTGCTATCAGAGCTGTGTGTCCAAAGTTTTGGATACGGGCTGAATTCATTTTGTCTTCATTGAAAACAGTCACCCATCACAATAAAGGGTACAACTACAAGGTTTGCTTTGTGTTTTCATCAGCTTGTGAGCTGTGTCGCAATGATTTTTCATTCAAACATTTATCAAGGTCATTGTGCGAATTGTGGGAATATTTTTGTTCCCTTTGTCCAGTCCGGGGCCGCGGGTGCTCAAGTGCAATAAAGCCGTGGGGGGCTGCTGAATTGATTAGCTGCTCCCTCGGTATTGGCCAGTTGTGGATAACCGGCACATCGCTGCGGCACATGAATGCAGCGCGGTCAAAAGTCACCCAAAGGTTGCAGGGTCACCCTCAATGAAAAGATGAGGGGAGCTGCTTCTCATCGCCTCGGAGCTGCGCTGGGACAAAGATGAGTTGCACACTATTGAAAATGTGGCGCTTTACGTCTTCCCACCTGACCGTGGCATCTCTGAGCTCCGTGTGAATGAGGGACGGTGGTAAATTGACCGATGTCTAGACAAGGAGGACGTAAACACCGTGTTTTGCAAGACGTGATGCGACACGCCTCGTGTTTGGTTTTCACTCTCCCCGGCTTGGGCTGCAGACGACTTTACAATTTACTCTTTGCTTTGTGCAAGAAAACCTGTGTTTACATGAGTCTTAACTGCGTAAAAAACATCTGGAGGAATCTAACTGTAACCGAAGATGGAATTATAACCAACAACAACAACAACAACAACAGCCCTCTGCAAGAAAACTGCTCATTACCTTATTTATGAACGTCACCCCTATAAATTCTGTCTGGACACATTTAACGTTGGATTTCTCACCGGAATGTTTGGCTCCGTGCGCACGGTTGTTGGGACAGCTTGCCACCACTGCCCCACATTTCTTTGATGTTTTTTTTTTTTTTTTTTTTACAATGTTTGTCCAGTTGCTTAGCGCATGGTGCTGCTTCATAAAAGTTTCAGACACTGAGCGACCATGGGGGCGGTCAGAGGGGCTGCCCTTTCCACCTCCATTCACACTCTGAAAGGCTGATGTTGCGTCTTTCTCTCATTGTGCAGTTCCTCACTCGCTTATTTCGCTGTTCTGGGGAATCGACCTGAATGAGATTTTGTCCATTGTTACAAGTTTTGTTTTGATGATCAAGGCGGATGTTTTATGCTGCCCAGTTGCTTTAAAAAACTTATTCCCGAGATATATTTTGGTCACTTAATGGGAACTCGCGCTGACCAGTGGGAATACTGCAACTTTTTTCTCTGCGCACAGCGAACTGACTCTTATATTTACGCACAAAACGGATGACTACCTTTGAAAATCAACAATAGTCTTCTTGCTTTTTTAAAAAAAACCTAAAGGAGGAATGGAATTACTCGGTGTTCGACTCATGCAAACGGGCAACCATGTATAAAATCCCTCCCCAGTTCTTGGAGGACAGACGTATAAAGGATACACATTGGCACAATGCACCCTACTCACATAAAGTTGGATTAAGGTGGATATGGGCGTATTTGTTGATGCTCCTGGTTTGCAAACTACCCGGACTTTCTTTGTGTGCAAGTGTGGCAGGATCCAAAGTTGCACACGAAGGACTTTGTCCAAACAAGCTGAATTCCAACCTCTGGGTTGATGCGCAAAGCACCTGCGAGAGGGAATGCAACGTCGATGAGGTGATGTCATTTATGTTAGAAAATGATCAGAATAATCAAAAGTGTGTGTTATTCAGGTAATTGTGTGTTTTGTCTATTTTAATTTGCTTTCATAACTGCTGTTGTTTTACGTTGTGTGTGTGCAGGACTGTGCAGACTTTGAGAAATGCTGCACCAACGTGTGTGGCCTCAACAGCTGTGTGGCAGCACGTTTCTCTGACGGCACGTTTGCACAGCCAGGTGGGCTGGGTGGAGAAGGAGACGACGGCCCCATCTCCACCGCTACCTGTGAGGGCTTTATCTGCAGCCAGCAAGGAGCAACCTGTGACATTTGGGATGGACAGCCCATCTGCAAGTGCCAGGACCGATGTGAGAAAGAGCCCAACTTCACCTGTGCTTCAGATGGCCTCACCTATTTCAACCGCTGCTACATGGATGCAGAGGCCTGCATCCGTGGGGTGAGTTTAACTGTGGTCACCTGTCGTTTCTACCTCGCCGGGCCCCACACCAGTCCACTGCCTCAGGACACTACCGCTAATCCCACCCCGACATCCTCCCAGGAGGACCCCATGCCTCCCGCACTGTACTCCAACCCTCACCATCAGTCCATCTATGTCGGAGGCACAGTCAGCTTCCACTGTGACGTCATTGGAGTCCCGAGACCTGATGTAACATGGGAGAAACAGAGCGAGCGGCGAGAACGGCTGGTCATGAGGCCTGACCAGATGTATGGCAACGTTGTCATCACCAACATCGGACAGCTGGTCATCTACAACGCCCAGGTGTGGGACACAGGTATCTACACCTGCATCGCACGCAATTCTGCAGGAGTTCTTCATGCAGAATACCCTCTGTCTGTCATCCGCCGAGCTGATGATGATTTCTCTGAAGATCCTGAGATGCCCATGGGGAGACCGTTCTCCCCAGCTGACTGCCTGGCTGAGGTGGACAGCAGAGTGTGCAGCGGAGAGCGCCACGTGGACTGGTATTATGATAGCAAGCTGGGCACCTGCATGGCCTTCAGCAACGGTGGGTGTGACGACAGTCGCAACCGGTTTGAGACTTACGAGGAGTGCAAGGCCTCCTGTCAGAGAGAGGGGATGGGCATCTGCTCCCTGCCTGCTGTTCAGGGCCCCTGCAAATCTTGGGAGGCGCGTTGGGCCTGGAACTCCCTCATGAAACAGTGCCAAGCCTTCGCCTATGGTGGCTGCCATGGGAACGCCAACAGCTTCCACACCAAAAAGGAGTGTGAAGCAAACTGCCCACAACCCAAAAGGAAACCTTGTAAGACCTGTCGGGTGAAGGGGAAAATGGTACCCAGTTTATGCCGCAGTGATTTTGCCATTGTGGGGAGGCTGACGGAGCTGGTGGAGGATCTGGACTCTGGGTTAGCCCGCTTTAGCTTGGAAGAGGTCCTGAGAGATGAAAAGATGGGACTGACTTTCTTCAACACCAAACATCTGGAAGTGACCATCGCCAAGATCGACTGGAGCTGCCCCTGCCCCAACATCACCATGGAGGAAAACCCTCTGCTGGTGATGGGTGTGGTGCAGGATGGCATGGCCATCATCCAATCAGACAGCTATGTCAGAGCCATAACTGAACGCAGACTCAAGAAGCTCCGTGAGGTTCTGGACAAGAAGACCTGCGAGGCATCTAAAACTCCCAAGACTTAAACTTGTTTGCCCACAGAGTAGCTGTGGTCACCTTTACTTTTAGCACTGAAGATAAGCATCAGAAATGCAACAAGAAAAAGCTGATATTTAATAACAACCCTTTAAATCAAAAGACAAAAATATGTTAAATACTGTATGTTAATGAAGTTGTGAGAGATCCTTTTGTATGTACAATATATATTCATTACAACACAGGTTGTACTACATTCCAGATGTGTTGTGAGCCCATTTACACCAATGCTGAAATGCTCTTTTTTTTTTTAAATAAGTTGAAATATAGATATTCTTTCTTTTGACATGTATTCTGTATGTTTGTATTGTGAAAAATAAGACTGTAGCCAGAATAGCAGCCACACAAATCGATCAGAAACAGCTAGCTTGTGACATGAAAGAAATAGACACCTACAGTATATTACATCTATATTGTGTTTTTCTGTTTTATTGTATTATATTTGTTTGTATCAGGCTCTTTCTATTAGTTATTTACATAGATGTTTTATATAGATCCCCTCATGTTGTCATGTATACTTTCAAGATCTAATGTGCAGCACATTCTCTGTTACATCTCTCTGCAAAGCACTTCTGCTAACTTAGTTTTACTGACAGTCTCTGCAGAGTGAATGAAGAAATGAAAAAGTAGTCAGGTGGCTGTCTTAAGTTAAATGTAGTACACAACCAATGTATCTGTGAGCCTTATTCATTTTACTCAAGTGTGCAATATAGTGTATCATAGTGTATCATCGTAACAGTTCAGATCAAATGATTTTTATCTAAAGTCAGTGTTTATGAGAACATGGAGAAACATGATTCATTTACAGCTCTGGAAAATCTGTCAATGTGTCTGAACTTCAAGTCTAGGTTAAGGCGCTTTGACCATCCTGCTCCAAACATGGTCTCCTTTCAGAAAACGGAACAACAGGATACTTCACACCAAACTCTCCTTCCTGAACAGAAGACACTTGTTGTTTGCTGGCATGTCCACCTTGGAGAGAAAATATATAAATCATGTTAGTAAACCAGCAATCCCATAACTGCATTGTTTATGTTCTCAGCTTTTACGTATCAAAGAAAATAACTGTGTTGGATGCTTCAATCAGCTGTTTACTTACTATCTTCTCCAAGAATAAACCGTTTCTTTGTGCTAAAGTGCTCAGGAGGGAGATATCTCTGAGTCCCCACTTTGGATTCCTGCATGGTTAAAAAAAATAATAATACGGCTGTTAAATATACCCACAGTAGGTATATAGTGTATCTGTCTCTTATACAAAGCAAACAGATACTACTTCATGTTTGATCTGATGAGGAATTAACATCTGAACAAAATTCATAGTTCCAAGTATTCAAGATTCCTTTCAATTTTCTTTATCATCTTTAATTTCCATAAAGCCTTTAAAGATTCATTAAACATGGAGTAGGTTACCTCTGCCGTAGGCTGTAGTCAAAGTCAACATTGCTCTGTGGGGTGATCTGACCATTCACTGCATAGGGCTGAGGGTACAGCAACAACAAAATATGTGATGTAGCATTTATTGTTACACTTGCATGTTTACTTCTCATAGTAGCGTGTGATGAATGTGGTAAGTGCATCTTTGTGACACAAAATGTCTTTTCACTCACCCCGTATGTGAACAGAAGACCTTGCGGCTTCAACACTGCCCCGGCCCCTTTGAATAAACCCTAGAAGAAAATAGCAACGGCTTCAGGCACAAGCATCGCATCAGGAAGGGCAACAACTGAAGCCTTTTTGTTCTTGGTCTCTTCTACAGATTGAAAGACCTGAGGCAGATATTGTAAACGGGATATTGCTTACAGTAATTTGTCTGAGGAGTTAAGAGTTGAAATGGTTGTAGAGTATAAACACTGGGGCACATAATCAACAGTATTTATACTTTATGGAACCTGAACACCAGGACCAGTCAATAGAAAAACTTAACGCTACACTATGTACATTTTTGAAAAAGAAATAACAATTCTTCTCTTACAAATGAAAATTTGATTTCACAAGCAATTAAATACACTCCTGCTCAAATCAATACACTCAGGATTTGCTGCTACAGCTTTACTTGGCCTGGTATGAGCAATAGTTGACAATGGCTGACGTTTGCTAATTTAAGTTAGATATTGCTGCGTAACTGAGATTCTTGAGTCTTCTACATTAACCTTTCACTTGTACCTGCCACTTGTGGCCACAGTTGGCGCTGTTCAGCAGAAGTTACAAAGAGGTGCATTAAGTTAAGAAGCGAAGTCTGGGTTAACCCACTGTGTGGGCTCTTGGGGAGAAATGAGCTGAGGGCCCCTTGTTTATAATTGGTTTGCAATAAGTTGATTTAACTTGTTTAGTTTGTTTAGAAATATGCACCATCTTGGTGCAGTATACACTAAGATACTTAAATCCTTAAACTAGAGCTGATGTCAGGGAACCTCAGGGCCACGTAGGGTTTGAGATTAGATAATGATGCAGGTGTTGAAAAGGCTTTCAACACCTCAGTTTATGTTGTGCTTTAGGTGCATTCATTATAACCAAACAGATGTGCAATTTATCAAAATACCACAAACGAACAGGTAGGTTAGGTCTTGGCCTAGATAAGACCAATCACAGCAGTTTGTGCACACAGGCCTCCTACCTCTGTACAAGCCATTGGAGAAATGTGGATCATGTTGATGTTGACTACCAGGTCGAGGCTCTCTGCCTGGACCCCCCCCCAGTATTGATGGGGCAGAGAAGCATCCAGGTGGATGGCGGGCTTCACATTGCTCAGCTGGTAGCGAGCTCTGTACGCTTCTATACTGAGAATGGAAACAAAAGACATTATTGTTAATGCACGCTCCCTCCAACAAAACATTTACCAGCACAGTCTGCCTGCAGATGTTCTGCATCAGTGCTATAAGTAATATTTGGCATTTAGTTTCCTCCTTTAATATTTCATACGGTAATACCCGAGTCCAATGGCTAATGTCAAGTTTATTACGCAGAAATGAATTAATATCTTAAATACTCGAGTTTGTAAGCAGGTACACTAGGAATATAAACAGTTGCTAACTGACTCAAACAACCTGCGTTTACCTGTCTAGAGACTGGTGGTCATACTCTGAAGGCTGCCAGGTTATATTCCGCAGGGCCTGAGCGAAGTGTGTGACGTGCTGCCCGGTACCGGAGGAGATCTCCAGAGCCTGCAGGGGTCTCCCGGTGTTCACGGTCTCCCGGAGCACCACCAGGATGGGCTCCTTGTTCCTCTCCGCGGCGGCGGCGCTCAGCATCTTGCCAAACCCCGGGTATAACTGTCGACTTGTACGGTACAGCTTATGCAACCACTGCAGCAGACCTAAATAACGTTGCTCCAGATTGACTAACTCAACGACACCCACGAATGTTTTGTTTTTCCACTGAAAATGGTCAACTTCCTCGTTTGCTCACGTGACTGATCTCACGTCCAATAGGATCAGTGGGCGGGCACAAGCACACGCACGGTTATAAAAGAATGACAATGCAAATACATATTTTACAGAGGGTTTCTTTATTTAAGGGAAAAATAGCATTCAGGAGCACATCCTATTTTTTTTTTACAAGATTTACACATTTTATCACATATCAACATTTCCCCGCAGACTTCAATCCAAAATCTAAGGGACACAGAAAACAACTTAAAATAAGTTAAAGGGTATAAATAAAATGTTTTGGCAAACACAGCTACACATAACACAGGATTGGCAGTGTGGTAAATAAAGGTAAACACGCTTGAGTCACAACACCAATCTACTTATTGATGGGCAAAACAGAATATTTCATATTTTAGTATATTATACAGAACCTGTGTAAAATCTGAACAGAAACACAATACTGTGTATTTCTGAAACGTCTTTCACTCAGGAATACTGTATATAAAGTAAAAGCTGGTAATGTTACTAAAGCAGTGTGACAGAAAACTGAACCAAAAGCACCTAAACATCTTTTTATTCAACACAACTTTTAGGATAAGTGTATAATCAGATAATCAGTGGAATACAATTCAATTACAGTGACTTCAATTGTGTGCTTCGGTTCACGTGATAAAACGGGGCCTTGCTGCCACTTGCTGTGTTCAATGATGTGACAGCTTCCTTCATGCAATTGTGAGCGGCTTGTCCTTCTCTTCCAGCCCAGCTGCATGTTCTGCATTTTGACTCTGCTCATCCATGTTGAGCAGTGTCTGTGTTGTGTTATGAGAGGACTCCTGGCTCTCAGCTGGACAGTTTTGCACCAGAGATGGATTCAGACAGAGGAAGCTCTGGTTGTTGTCAAGCGCATCTAGACTTGTCTTGGTCGTGACCACAGAATCACTGAAGATCGTGTTTGAGAAGACCGAGCTGAAAGTGAACGAGGAGCCGCAAAGTGACTCCTGAACGAGGGACTTGGGGCGATCTGCAGGAACAACAACTGCTGGGTCTCTGGGAGGTTTAACTGGAGGAACTGGCTCAGACTCACTGTTTTTAGTGTCTGCGTCTGGTTGTTGATTCTTACTCACTGTTTCCTCCTGATTGTTGCTATCTTCTGAAACCTGGGCTTGGAGAGAGTCAGTCTTGAGATTTACCCTGCAGTCGCTGTTGACACTGGAGCGCCGCGATGAGCCCTCCGCTGTAGAAATGACACTGCTGGCACGGGGGAGACTTTTAGGGGACCTAGGCTCTCTCAGTCGCCCCTCTTTCCCCAGAGGGGTGGAGAAGCAGTTGAGGCAGCCAGACATCGAGGACGACTTCCCCTGAACATACAACACTGTAATCGGTGAACAAGTTGAGGCTCGGGTGGTGTCAGCTTTGCTTGAGCTCAATTTAGAATTCATCCCAGTGAGCCCTGGCTTTATTTTGACTGTGCCCCCTGAATCTGATGAGCGACGTGCCACTTTCCCTTGGGACCCCCTTCGGATGCTCTTTGTCCCCCTTGTGAGCCAGAAATCCTGAGAGAGCCCTAGATCTTTCTGTTTTGGTAAAGACTGGAGATCTGAATTCTGCCTGTTGGTATTGGGCATGGTAGAAGCTTTCCCCTTGTGTTGGGGGGTGGAAGTATCGCTGGGTGGCTGATAGGAGGAGGAGGAACGGCGTGATGGGGGCTGCTGGATGGGGCTGCTGCCATTTGACCACGGCTCATTCTCCAGACTCAGGCTGAACTCACCGCTGCTCTCACTGTGGGCTCGACTCTGGATGCCATTCAGAGCTGGAAGGAGATTATGACGTTTTTTGAAAGAGCTACAGTACAATATACATACACACACACACACACACACACATACATTTTCACCTCTGTCATGAAAACATCAGTCAGCTGCATCAGCATAATATTGTTCACCCCCAGCAGGGGGCAGCAGAGTCAATTTTTGCAACAGTTGTTGGCCTCTGTACTCAGCATAGAGATTAATATAAAACAAGGTCATGATTGCGATTTGATGGATTTACCCTAATTCCTGAGCTGGTAATACATCTGTATGCTTGCTGAATCCTCTAAATGAGTATCAACAGAGCTTTACCGTGATTTTGCAGCTCGTTGTTGTCCTCATATCCAAATGGCACAGTGTTGTCATTTGAATCCTTGTCTGTGGAGCATAAAATGTGAAATAACTGAA
Organism: Seriola aureovittata; assembly: GCF_021018895.1. Classification (NCBI taxonomy): domain Eukaryota; kingdom Metazoa; phylum Chordata; class Actinopteri; order Carangiformes; family Carangidae; genus Seriola; species Seriola aureovittata. Next base: position 8,889,459 of record NC_079366.1, on the reverse strand, counting down.
CAGTTCGAACACTTAAAACGAGAAAAGCACACGAGTTTCACATTTGCTCTCCTCTCCTCTCCTCTACACTTTGCTCTAACACCTAACTAATGAAGATGCCGTCAAAAAAAAAACAGTGGTGCGTTGATGCCTCTACCTGTCACCCACAGCTCAGAAACATCCGGAACATTGTCTGTGGTGTCAGTGGCAGCGATGTGGAGACGGCCTGATGGTGGAGTAGGGGGATGATGAAGGTGGAGAATGGATAAGATGGAGGTGGTGAGGGATGATGTCAGTGCGTCCTTCCTGTCCTCCTCCACATCAGCCTCTGACCCTTCCAGCTGCTCTGAGCTGTCTGCCCACCGGGCCAAGGGAGAGGCCAAGCTGCCCAGGGCTGCATTGTTGGAGCGAGGAATGGAAGAAATGGGGGTTGGATGAGGGAGGTGGTAGACAGGTGAACCGGTAATGGAAGTTATGAGGTATTACTTTTATGGTGGTGACAACATGGAGATGTAGATGTCTTGCTTTCTCCACAGACCATATAATACTCTAAAATTCTTGATCTATACTGTATATATATATATATATATATATATATATATATATAGTACAGCTTGCTCCTGGTGGGGCAGAGCTCATGCAGCATCACTGTCTTCCTGCAATGCAGTATTTCTTTGACCTCCATTGTTCTAATAAAATAAACCACTCTCATAGAAAGGTAATGTGATGATATTTAAATCTGTGAAATCATAAAAAATATTGTATAATAAGTTAATGTGGTGAAATGAGGTTGTCATGGATGGACACATTACTAACATACTGTATGTACGCTGATGATGACTCCTACTCAAGCCAGTGTTACATTAGTATCATGGCATGTGATAGATGATAAAAAAAAGCATAGACACTCCAGTATAATAAAGTTAGGAGTTAAATAAAAGGCTACAGACACTGGACCACAGGCCTTCTTACACATGGATCGACGAAAGATGGACTTGACTTTGTCTCTGTCCTTCAGCCTGTTCCTCATACGGGGAAACATTTTCAGTGTGGCTTTTTCACGGCAAGTACGGCCACATGAGAGGTCGACGGAGAGGATGGGAGGGAGGTGATGGATGCAAGCAGAAAGAGAGGAAAGTGAGGGAGGATGAGGATAGGAAGGGAAGGAAAAGACAAGGGAAGGGAGGAATCAGGAGGTATGGAGGGCGTGAAGAAATACACACAGACAAGTGAAAGACACAGGGAAGACATTAAGGACTGTTGAGGAAAGTTTACACACGTCATGCATCAGGAAGAATGACAGTTTGGACATGACACACACAACATGTGTTTGATTTTAAACACACTGACTACAATGCAACACTTCCATTATTTCACATAATGATTTGCAGACTGACTTGACCCTCACTAGGAACTGTTGAATTATCAAGATCTAAGTTTATTATTAAGATTTAAGTGTTTATAGAAGGTTTAATTAACAGTTTTTGCTATTCATTTCCAGCTTTTGTTAACTTAACACACTTACTGTGTGAAGATCTTACCACTATGACAACAGTGCTGAAACTTGTTTACTTTAAATACATTTATTTGAGCTTTCACGTCTCCTTGAAAAATGCGGTGGAGGGGGTAGTTTTGTCAAATTTTGGGAAGATGTTTGTCCTTCAAATGAAGCTACAGATGTGGATGAAAGTGCCGTGTCTATCAGTTCACCCATGTCTCTCTGTCCTCTGTCTGCAGGCTGGACCTCACATGAACACACTCCTGAATGATCTTTGTGCCCTGCCTCAGATGATCTTACTTCGTGGTCTATTGCTGAAGCAGTGAAGGGGGGACTTTGGTACTCTGATGAGGTCGGTTCTGCCAAGTCAATGGGAGATGATCTGGTGAATTCATGAAGGTTATACTCACTGTTGTTACGCTGGGGTGAGATGGCATCACCTGCTGAGGTGGAGGCTGAGCCTCCAGAACCATCTGAGCTGAGAAAGGAGCCGTTGTCGTGAGAGGACAGGTGTGGCTCAGTAACACCTGAGTGCTTGGGTGTGGAGGGTCGCTCCGGTCCATGCTCACGGCTGCTGGATTTCATCAACTTCTTCAGTTTCAGAGTTATCCAGTTTCCACGTCTGTGGAGGAATGACAAACCATACTGAGTGAGACACGAACAACAGGTACAGTAGGAGCCAGGCTGGTCTGCAATGGACTGCTACACATAGCAAATAATCATTTGTATGTTAGAGGGGTTTTAGCATCTCACAGCTCATTGTATTGGTTTTACACCCTGTAACTTTACTGTTCTGATTCCCTCTGCTCGATGTGTAAATAAACAACTGCTCGCTAACAATGTGGTTTCAAAATGCAGTCTGCTAGCCAGTTAGCACATCCTGCTATACAAAGATGGAGAAAATGTATTAACTGTTCAATAATGGTGTATATGAAGTGTATCATGTGTGAACTGAAATTATATAACTTGAGACTCAACGCTGTCAATCAACCAAGTATGACATAGAGATCAAAATGTAGAAACTGCTAAATGTGTAAAAAGAAATTTCACCCGCCACAGTTATTCACAGTCATAGTTAGTCATTAGCAAGTAGTTAGTCATTACTCCTGGTAAAAAAATGTGGTTAACCCTTTAACAGACTTACTTATGAAGAGGCAAGGGCTCATAAAACTTGTACTGGTCCATTATCTTTTCCTCCAGCTTCTCCTTCTGCCTCCTCAAATCATTAAGCTTGTCACTGAACAGAGACGTGCAGAGAGAAAAATGAGATCATCAATTATAAAGTTGGCCTTGCTGTTGAGTACTGTGGTATTTTAGGTGTCATAAATAGTGTAAGTTCTTCTGTCTGCACGTATCAAAAACTGGGCCTTAATGTGTTAGCTCATTAACAAAGTAGCCTAACACTGAAAGTAACAACAACAGATCAAACCCTATTTAATGCTACATTATCTTGTCATGGTGTTGGCCCAATGTTCCTTACATATACTGCCGCTCTTCAAGATGAAACAGATCCTTGCTCTCCATAGTCTGCTCCAACAGCGTTCGGTTCTGTAGCATCAGGGTCTCGATCTGGCTGAGCAGGTGGCGATTCTCTTCCTCCAGGTTTCCCTTCAACTGGCTCAGCAACTAAACATCACATAGACAAACGCGCATAAATGTAATATATACACAAAACACACACAAATATAGGTTGAGGAATTGAGGCAGTTCACCAGCGCGGCGTCACCTGCTGCGCGTCCATACCTCACACTGGTTGTTGAGTTTTGTGGAGGTGATGTCCAGCTGCTGAAACTCCTTCTTGAGTTTGGAGAAGTCGGCTTCCAGCCAGGTGTGTTCCAGCTTGGCCTCATTCAGCTGGCTCTTGAGTTGCTTGTGATCTGCCGTCAGCGTCTCGTTGTCGTTAAGAAGCTGATGGTAAGTCTGGTTCAGCCTCAAAAAAAAAAAAAAAAAGTACGGTGATGTCAGTGTGAGAAAGTGCATGCATGTGCTTTTGTTATTGTGAAGGGGAAGGGGAGCGATGTGACAGACAGTGAGCATATCGTCTTGTAAAGTCAATAAGGTAAGGTGTTGATGAGTGCCCATGTATTATGGGTGTGTTAGATTTGCCTCCTCACCAGTCCTTCTCATCACGGAGCCTGCAACATTCAGCCGCCGTTGTCTTGTGCTGTTCTTTCTCCAGAGCCATCCTCATCTGCTCCTCCCTCAGGGCTTTCTCCAGGTCGTCTAGCTTGGCCCTCTGCTGCAGCAGGCTATTGTATCTGAATATGCCCCCAATACAGACACAGACACACACATGAAATACAGGACTCTCGTGTCCCATGGGTTGACAATTCATCGACAGTGCCTCCTCTCCCCCACCTGTCCTGCAGGGTGCGATGCTCCAGCTCCAGTGTGCGGTGAGCGTTTTTCAGACAGCCATGTTTGCCCATCAGGGCCTCATACTCCATGGCTTGCCGCTCATGCAGAGCTGCCAGCCGCTCGTGATCTCGTAATAGCTGCTCGTGGACACTGCGCAGGTCTTCACGTTCCCGTAAGGCGCTGTCCCGCTCACTTTCTGTCCCTGTCTGCTGCTGCTGTAGCTGAGCATTCTGGGCCATGAGCGAGGCGCTCTGTGAGTTCAGCGTAGATTTCTCCACCTGGAGAAGGAGGAGAAGTTGATTCGCAGGTCATTTATAAGACTATATTGGAAATATTTGTGAGCTGTTATGTTAAGCATACTATGGAGAATACTATGTATTGTAATGGTACCTGCAGGTTAGCGTTGTGTGTCTGCAGGGCTGTGTTGTTCTCCTGCAGTGAGGCAGCCTGCCTTTGCAGGGCGAGGATCTGAGCCTGCTGGCTGTCAGACTGACTCTCCAACTGCTTCAGCTGGGCCTGCATAGCCTGGCGCTCTGCCTCCAGTGTAGCATTCTGGAGAGGAGAGGAGAGGAAAGAAGAGGAAAGGAGAGGAGAGGAGAGGAGAGGAGACCTTTGACCTTTAACCAACCCTTTATTGGTTTTACAGAGGCCACTCTTTTGGTTATCTACTTTAATGAAGGGCCTCAACTTACATTCCTCTCCACTTCAATGAGACGGTCTTTGAGCTTCAGCAGTTCCTTGGTGGCCTCCTGGCTTTCACGCAGCCATTCACTCATTGCTTTGCCAGTCTCAGTCGGAGGGGTGGGGCTTGATGCTGTCCTCTCCTCCTCCTGCCTCTGCTGCAGAGCCTCGTAGCTCAGCTTCACCTGTGTGTGGGAAAGGGGTCAAAACACTTGGATCTGTAACAAAGTATATATATATATTTTTAAATTTTTTTTTTTTTAAACAGGCCTCAAGACTCACAGTCTTGAGGTTCTGGCGTAGCTGCTGGTTCAGGGTGGAGGACTCCTGTAGACGAGCCTCCAGAGCGGCCATCTTGTCCTCTTTAATTTGCAGAGACTTTTTGAGAGACGACTCCAACTCTGACTCCAGCATCTTGAACCTGCTGCATGGAGGAAATATTCTAATATTATAACACTGCTCATTGGTTATCATGTTCGCTTCAAAGGCGACAGGATGGAAGGATAAAATACAGAGCAGAATGTAAGCACCTGTCGTCCGGTGTCTCTTGTTCAGCCTGCTCTGCACTTTCCTGACTCAGGACCTTCATCTCCAGCTCATGTGTCAGCCTCTCCAGTTCGTTGTCTCTCTGCTGCATCTTCAGCTTCTCGCTCACCAGCTCCTAAAGATGGACAGTGTACTTTGCTATCAATAATTTTTTACTATTCATGGGATTTTATTTTCATTATTGTCATTTTTGGATTTTAATCATACAGAGCCAGTTTCATTTGATTGTTTAAGAGAAGGATTTTTTTGCTCATGTTCATATTACGACATAAACTGAATGAAAGCTGTCACTCAAACCAGGAGAATGCTTTCCAACGGTTACTGTCAATGATTAGGAGGAGCAAAAACAACCATTATTTATGTTTTACCCTGCTTTAAATAAATGTTTGTAGTCGGCTTATGGTCAGATACTTGTGTTGGAGTACACAGGTGAATGTGTTTGTATGTGTGCGCAACACATGCACGCTATGGCTGTAAAACTCCTAGGGCAAACAGAGCATGGCAGCGGATGTCCTCCCCTCACCTCTCTGAGGGTGGCCAGAGTCCTCTGGTCGATAGCAGCTTGCTTGCTCAGTTCCCTGTTGTCTCTCTCCAAGCCTTTGACTCTCTCAGCAGTCTCTCTTAACCCCTCCACCTCCTTTACTAGAAAACGCATCTCCCTCTCCAGGCTGGCCATGCAGACATTACTGCTGTCTAAGTTGGCATCCTGGATTTCAGCCTGAGACAGAGGAAGTAGTGAGTTTATTCGAAGGCAATGTGAGTCTGACAAACATTATCCTAACTTAGATTAGCAACTGACACCTTGTTCCTAGAAAACAACCTGCTGGCGGAGTCGTCGATTCTCCTTCTCGAGCTGCCTCTTGTCTCTCTCCAGAGCTGTAGTCTCTTGCTCCAGGCTCTGCTTCTCTGTTTCCAGCTGCTCCAGGCGTCTCGCGGCGATCCGAAGTTCCTCTAAACTGGCCTGCAGACTCTGGTTCTCTGCCTCCAGCTCCTGAACCTCCGCCTCCAGACGCTGAATTTTCCGGTCTACCGAGATGGAGGGTGGTAGAAGAAAATAAATTCATTAGTAACTGTTTAATCAAAGTCCGAATCTTTAACTTTTATTTTGATCAACAGTTCTTACCGGAGTTGTCAAGAGAAGCCTGTAGATGCTGATTAACCGTGTCTAGGGCCTTGCACTTGGCCTCCAGCCGATGTGTGTGCTTGCTGGCATAGGAGGAACGTGCTGGCAGACCTGTGAAGATGCTGTTCGAGCCAGGGGAGTGATCACATGATCCAACAAAACAATGGAGCCTATTGTGAGCGTTTTCTAAAACTTCCAGATCCGACATTAGTTCTTTGAGATGTTCGCTTTTGTCTCCGTCCTCTAGCTGTCCTTTCTCTTGAATATGAAGGTCTGGATTGTCTGTGAGGAGGATCTCACTCTGGACTCCCTTTGGCTGCTCTGTGTGCAGTCGCCGATGGGAGTTTAAATCTCCATTCAGCATCTGCTGTGGTACTGTACTGAGTGGGAATGCATTACTGTGGTTTTCTATATTTGAGCAGGAGGTTTGTAACCCTGAGGGCTCGCCTGTTGATGAGGTCCAGTTGTTGATGCTGCTGACCACCTGGCAGACACTTTCACGCTCATGGTGGTGGCTGTGTTTGGGCTGTGTGCTGTTGCTAATAGACACTGCTCTGAGTTCCTCTATGGTACTCAGGAGACTTTGGTTCTCCTTCTCCAGCTTCAGCATCCGACTGCATGTCCGCTCACTCACCTCCTCACTCAGAGTCTGTGAACCTTAAACACAAAAACACAATTAACTTTCTGTAAATTAGACCAGCTCTGTGTGGGAGCTAAGCTGGGCTGCCTCACCTTACGTACAAACTGCATTCAAATACATTCAAATGTAACTTTTTTACCCAGGTTCTTGGGTCTTTTAATTAAGTAGATAAAAATATCTAATTGATGGAAGCAATCATGCATGTACAAACTTACATAATTTACATACCCATCTTCTGATCTACTCAACCTGTCCCATTCATTAACATAGAGTGTCGTCACTTCACCTTAACACCAGTTCTTACCCTGGGTGTTCTCCGTGGTCTTGGAGAGCTGCTCTAACTCCCAGCCAAGGAGTTGAGACTCCTCCATGCTCCTCCTTTGAGCCAAACACAGCCTCAGGTTCTCCTCCTGCAACTCCTCAATACGCCTCCGATCAGCCTCCCGCTCCTAAAGTGAAGACACAAAGTTATCAACACAGATTCTGTCCAGTCTGATAAGAGTGAGGGCTTGGGGATTGAGAGTTGAGCTCTAGGTTTTTTTGTGAATTATATTACCAACGATCTCTGATGCCGTTTGTGGAAGAGGCTTAAAACGAGGCTACAAAAAAGGTAACAAAGAAGACATCTCCTTGCAGATGTCTGACCTGTTCCATGTCATGGATCTGTGCCTTCAGCATCAGACCGTGCTTCTCCAGCTGGTGGACTTTATCTGATCGCGCCCTCCAGCCTTCCAACTGATCTTCCAACACCTCTTTGGTCTCCTGTAGCACTCTGTTATCCTCCTTTAGCTCCTGAAATACACACAAAAGCACCAATCAGATTTATATGTTTTTTTTTACCTTCCACAAACTCAAAATGTCTCAGTTTCCATCCTTCACTGTTCATGTCCATATCTAATGATCAATGAATACATGTCTTATTTCTTAGTCTTATCATCCAATAAATAATGTTACTGTTGCATCAGAGTATTTAGTGATTTCACACACATTCATGTCTCAAAGTTTACTGGTAAAACATTAATAATACCACATCCACCTACCTCCACTTTGGTCTTGTAGAACTCCATCTTGTGCAGTTGCTCTCTGTAACGTCCCACTTCACTCTCCAGCTTGTCTGCCTTGATGGCTCTCTCTCTCAGGGCGTCCAGCTCGTCTCGGTAGGTGCGGGCTGCGCGGGCGTCCACAAGCAGCTGGGAGTTCTGGTGAAGGTTCGGACAGAGGCATGATTCATAGCAAGCACCTCAATCTAAAGTAAATGTTTCAATGTTAATCTCAAGTAGTCTTTACTGTGGGAAGCTTATTCAACCTAACTGGCGTTCATTAAGTGTCTTTCATCATTTGTCACGTCACTTTGTTATATTTAAAGCTGCATTTGTCAATATTTTTATATTAACACTCAAATGACAGGTGGCCAGACACAAGACTCTAAATGAATGCTAATGTTACTGTGTCTGCTGGATGTATAATTAGGCAGCTGTTTGCTAACATGTTTGAGATGTCAACTTTAAAGTTCATATTATATCAATCTTCCACTGCTCCCCAGGTGGCACAAATGATCAATTAATGCTGCTTTAAATTCCAGTAAATATTTGGTATGAACTGTGCTAACTAGTGCAGAAAACCTGAGACAAACGCTGAAACAGAGAATACATACTGAGATCTCCTGTTCAGACAAATCCATACAAGCTTTAGTTGCATCTCTGAGTCAGAGTTCAGAGGTTTAAATATGCTGTCCTTAAGCACTGCTCTGCAGCAAAGCATGGTATGCATTAATCTGTATAATCTGCAGAGCGGTCAGGGGGTTACTGTGTGTCACCATCAGAATGAACTGCAATTTATTCTTTGTCTTCTCTGACTTCAAACCTCTTGCTGGATCCTCTTCAGCTCTGCCTCCATGTTCTCCAGCTCATGTCTGCAGTCTAGCATCTGCTCACTCTTTTCCTCTCTGGTGGCGTCAGGTATGCGATGCAGAGAGACAAGCAAGCAAGTAGGTTAGTGTGCACTACATTCCTGCAATAGCTTTAATGAAACTATTTAAATATATATAACTGTTTTATATATATTTAAATACTGCAGGGGTAAGCACACAACTATTTCACATTTCCTTTGACTCCTGCAAGACAACAAAATATATATTCCAATTGCTTAATGGTTAAATCAAAACAAGTAGGCCCTCATTACTGCTGTTGCTACAAACTCGTATTGCACATACCTACACATACTAGATTATGTTAATGACAAAATACATTATTTTATAGAGCTATTGAAGTCCAGGGTCATGCAAAAGGGCAAAGTCAAGTCATACTTGATGCTTTTAGTGATATTGTGTTTGCTCAGAGGCAACAGTGTGAATCTGAGCATCCCAGCAAGAGAGGACAATACAGCACAGAAGATGGGGATGGAGGGCAAAAATGGAACTGAGATCTTGATCGGATCAGGGTTTGTGTGTGTGTGTGTGTGTGTGTGTGTGTGTGTGTGTGTGTGTGTACATGCGGTATCTGCAGCAATGCAAAGCCAATGTGGGTCAATGGCAGTGCATAGCCATGGAACCTGCCAAGCTGGCAGTAATGTGGGCCAAACTCCCCAGGGCTTCTCTTATCCTGTAGTATCTCTAGCTCGCTCTCTCTCTCTCGCTCTCTCTCTCACTCACTCTCTCACTCTCTGTCTCTCATTCACTCCCTACTGGCAGCTCCACAGTAGAGCCAGGCCACCTCTCTACCATTAACCATCCGGAGGAGAAACCCATGCCATACTAAGAGAAAACATTTCACCCAACAGTAGTTAATTGTGTGATTTGACAACTTTTATCAGTGAGCTTGTTTTACTCTATGTTGGCAAAATTATGCATTTCAGAGGAAAAAATAAATTGCAGGTGAATTGCAGAGAGGTGGATCATTCAGGTTTTTACATGAAACTTGAAGCATAACATTGTTGCCTCATTCACAGTCTTTGAAAAAGTTTGAATTTATCATAATTTCTGTGAATTTACTTTAGACGATCCCAAATGTCACAATTTGACACAAAAATTGGCACAAGCACATTTTAGAAAAGGCTGATCAATTGACCCACATAAACGTTGCCATTCTTTTATAGTGGTTGATAGTTTGCATGTATATTGATTTGATGCACAGTAGTTTGAGCTACCTTGATCCTCAGGTGCAGGTATATTTTTTCAAGTGAATCATCCACATGAGTCTAAATCCTTAAAAAGGACGTTTACATTTTTATTCATCATATTTTTACATGCAATTATTAGGCTTAAAATAACTGTCAGCATTTTTGACCTCATGCCATTTGCATTGTACTTAGATGTCAGTATTGCTTTCCTATGCACTGGCATGTTTGCTGTAAGATGTTTTTATGACACTGAAAACATTGAAATTGTATTTTAGTTCTCCTAAGAGGTTTTTTTGCCCCCTTGCACTTTCTTCTTTAACTGTATTGTATGTTTTCATTTTTGTGAATAAACTAAATTATTGTTATTTTTTGTCCACTTGTACTCACAGTTCTTGCCTGAGGCGTCTGATCTTGGCCTTGGAGTCAGCCAACTCCACCGCCAGGTGTTGCTGGGACCCGGTCTGCTGCTGCTGCTGGATGCTGGGAGAGTAGCTTCCGGACTGTGGGCTGGAAGGGCTATTGAGCAAGCTAACTACGCCCTCCTTTTCCTGCATTAGCTCTGCTATAGTCTGCAGAAAGGAAGGGAAAGAGGAATACAGCATGTTACAGATTACATTTAAGTCAATACCCAGTTTCCTCTAAACATCTGTTTGCAAATATAGTTACCTCCAGATGGGTGTCCCTCTGGTCCAACAGGTGTCGGAGGTGCGTGGCCATGTTCCTCGCTGAGGCCTCCACCTCATCTGGGTTCATCTCACTGGACTCCAACCACTGCAGATCCAGAACGTTCTCCTGACTGTGGGTCAACTGGTAAACACAATGGGGGAAAGAACGATCCAACATGAATGTACATCCAGCATCTGGTCTACAGTGTTCTTCATTTGTCACCAGCACAACTACACACAAACTGATTTACTGTCACACAGTGCTGCGGTGTTCAAAGCTCATGTCATATTCAGTCTGATACCTCCTGAATATGTGCAGCTATTGCAGCTTTTGTGTCAAAGTCAAGCGTCTGGATCCTCTCGATGTACTCCTCTTTCTTCTCACACTGAAAATGAACATGGAAAATTATGGAAATGTTTCGATCTCCAGAAAATCAACTCATGCAGCCTGATCCAGGCTAAAGAGGTTAACATGCAAACAAATCCGGCACAATATCCTACAACAAACTACCATGTCCTTTGCATAAGAAGCAGATGTTCATATACTGATCTTATACGTCAGAAAGTCAGTTAGTGTTTACCTGGACTGCACATCCCAGCAGTAACAGCAAAAGCTTCTTAATTTCTTCCAGACTTTGTTCTATGGGGAGTAAAAAAAAAAAAGTTCATTATCTGAAATCAAATTTATCAGATTGAAGTACCGAGAGCTGCTGGCATGGATTTAAATTGACTGGAGCCCTGTCTAGTGAATTTGGGTCACCACTTGCCAAAGCCTCAACACAAGCCAGTGTGGTTATCAGACTGATAGCGTGCAATTGAATTAAAACTGTATCAGCAAGAGCTAAAGCAGTTTGTCAAACCATTTTCAGTTTAAATAGCTGGGAAACCAATTGCTCTGTATTTAGAAACAAAAATACATTGTTATACATTGTTGCTGTTTCCTACACAATTACATGAATACTAATGGCTGACTTTTGTTTCACTACCAAAGTTGTTTTCATATTTTTTCCAATTATGGATATATCATTTTCACTTTAGCTCCTAATTATAGGCAAATTATGGGAAATCAATGCATGGTGCATTGAGTATCAGCAAACAGACGGATCAGGCTTCCAAACATATACTGAATTAGCAGCTCCAATAGAGAGGAGTTTTCTTTAAAAGAGCATACCACAGTAAGGAGTTCTGCCAAGCAGCAACACATTTGGCAACGGAATCATGATCAATTGTCTCAGATTATCCTGCAAAAAAAAAAAAAAAAAGAGAGGCAGAAAGGGACGAGGGAGACGGGTTGAGAAAAAGGAAGATTAGCACATTTTAGCACAAACTGAACTCAGTAAAACATTTCTTGGGGTTGAGCCAAACTGCCTGAAAGAACAGGAGCGTATGTATGTATAGCACATAGCAGCTGCTTCAACACATGTATAGAAACACAGCCAACAAGTGGACAAGCGCTCTGATTGGGGCCAGTTTCCTTGGTGCCGTGGTGAAATCCACCAAAACTGTTTGGTGCAGCCCTGTTTTAAGCTTTAGGTGGCTCATGGTGTTAAAGCGTGTGCATTCAGTGGGGATGCCTCTGATGCAGTACAGTTATCCTAAACCAACAGTCACATTTTTTTGCCACTCTGACCATAAGGAAAATTTTAACTGTCCACAGAGCTTCAAACATCTTCTCCTTTCCCAGGCTTATGTGTGGAACTGAGGGCCGGTCTCTGGTCTTTGTAGGTATAAGAAAATACAGATTAGGCGGCGAAATCACTACACACATTTAAATATGTCAAGGATACATGGTCTTGCAGTCGAGTTAAGATTGAATAATTTTGGTGATTAAATTTTCATCTGGAACCGTCATCAGGTCAAAATCTGAAGAGCTCCATTAGTTTGATTTATTATTAATAAATTTTGATTTATTTCATACATGATATGAAGGTCATTTGATCTCATCATCCTCAGTCATTCTATGTTTTTAGTGCTAATTAGCAAATGCTAGCATGATAGCGTGCTAAACTAAGACGGTGAACATGGTAAACATTATACCTACTAAACATATTCTGCAAAACTGGATTGGTATGGATGCGGTTTTCACATACAACAGCAGTTAACGAGCTGCCCAGCATCTACAGTATTTTTACAGTACTTTTTCTTGCAACAGACTTGAATAAGATTCATTCTGATATGGGCAGAAGCATGAAGAGCTGCAGTTCATCTCAAAGATGAGCCTTTTTTCTTTTTTCAAGACGCAATCAGGTCACAGAGTTGTGTTCAGTGAGATCAGAGAAAATTCATGACATTTGTGATTGCCAAGAATAATTACAGAAGGAACACTGACTAGATCTGCTGTTGATAGCATCAGTTAACCTGGGGTAACAAAAATAGTGAAAAGCCATCATTCCTTGACTGTGCTAATCTATAGAACTTGATTGTCTCATCCTCAGTGAAATTACTTTTCTTGTGATCTTCACAGATCTGAAAGCTTAGCAGCTGTGGTGGCTAACCACGAATCCCGTGACTTAATGTGTCACTCTAAAGCTGTGTGTGTGGTTTAACTTGTGTCTCTCGGCTGTGCTCTAACCTCGCTCCTGTGCTGATTACACAGATGTTTACATGGCTGATATTTAGGCCACACATCTTAAGAAGAACTAGTTGATCTGCCGGGACACAAGTACCGTACAACTACAGTATCTGGTGTGTGCGCATGTGTGATGCAGTGTGTGCGTGATGCACAGTCGCGGTAGAATTGAAACATCTAAATGAAACGTTCATAATCCGATGTAGCGAGATGTAAAGCTTAGCAGCCTGTAGCTTGGAATCATTATACAACACATTATATGTCGGAGAAACCAGAAGAGGGAACATCCAAAACTCACCAGATAATATGTCTTGATTTGCTGGACAAGAACGTTGAGGTTCTGCATCCTCTGACTTGGATCCCTGCTCACTTTGTTTGCACCCTTAGGTGTAGCTGAGGGATTTCTGAGGATGGGAAACAACACAAAGGCATTTTACTTGACATTTCTGCTATTCGCAAGCACACAAATGGTTGTCAGTGGGATGGGGTGAGAGGAAGCTGCAAGCTGGTGGAAGCCTTGGCTCAAAGATCACCATGAAAACATGTATGAGGTCTCTATTCATTCCTAACTTTAGGCTGAGCGACGTCATTCCTTTCAGACACCAAACAGGGGTGTTTTTGAGCCAAACTGGGTGGCTTTAGACTTTCCACCCAAAAGAAATCTTTTAGCTGGATTTTTGGGCTGTTGGCTCCAGCCTACTGTAGTCTGGCACCGAACTGTCACATACTGAAGTTCAAATGTTATCATTCACGGGCCCCAGTGCAGTTATATAGGTCACACTTCACCTTGTTGCTCAGGAAAGGAGACTCACAGTATGTGAAATAAACGACTGGAGACACAGATATGCTACATAGCTGCCCTTCCTGTCTCCATCTCTGCGCTGTTTGTCCTGTTTCTGTCCTTCCTCCTCCCTCCCTCCCATCTGTGTCCCAGTGCCACTAAACAGCAGCACCAAGGCCCTAATCCCAAAGGGTCTCCCAATCCATGAGATTATCCCGCCTCTTCCCCTCCCCTCTGCGCAGCATTGTTTTGCATTTAGAGCTGGTTATTGTGACCCTGGGGGGGATAAGTGGGATGAATGGATACTGTGGACTTGGGGTGGCTAGACAGTGTTATCCACAAGTACATTGGGTCATCAGTTCTTGTTTTTACCTCTTCTTTGCAACTGTTCAGTTTTAGTTTGGATTCTACTGGCGAGTGTCACTCCATCCTAACACGAGGGCTAAAGCCAGGGGCTCTCAACCTTTCTGCTCACGTCTTTGACACAATTGGAAACAGCCAGATGACCATGCGTTAGTTTTTGTTCAGGGTGAGGGAAGCTCAAGAACATAAGGCAACCAAATCATAATCTCTTAAGTAGCATCTTGACGGTATATATGATGTCTCCCATGTCTTGGCAGAGTTTGTGTTTGTCTCAAGCTGACATTCCTCAGTGCAGACTGTGTTTCTATAACTCATATGCTAATTCTAACATTTCTTGAGAGATCCTAACCTGTAATTCATGAGGAAGTTGCATTTAAAGACTGCTGCATGCAGACTACAAAGATCCTCTTTATTACTGCAGAGTGACAAAGCCAGTACTGTTGGTGCCTGGATAAGAATGTTAGCAGACACTTGATACTGTATCTTGAAGGGACGCTACCTTATTATCAATGAAAGACGCAGTTTGATGATGCTGATTTCTGTTTGAACCACTGACAACACATTTGTACCTGTAAAGCTCACTGTTAATCATAACTTCATGACAGATGCTCTGTCAAGTCTGTAGCAGCCAGCAGCTCCAAAACACTGGCTACTAATCTGAATATCCATCTGGACACTGCTCACAATAACCTCCATTGGAAATGTGACAAGTGAAATATAAGCTGCAAGAACAAAGCTGGCATGAAGCGACTCATTAACATCAAAGCAAGGACTTACATTTGGGTCATTATGTCATTCAAAAAGACTCCATCCAGCAATTCAGAAAAGTCCAAATGCATGCCTCCATCATTTGGGACAAATGTCTTCACCTACGTTACACAGAGAATACAGAATGATTAGATGATATCATGGTGTTTGGCAGGAAATCAAAGCTTTCTGCATCACTTACCCAAGTGACAAGTGGGCTCAGCATGAACTGATCCAGGCTGGGCAGGAAAACTACACTTTCCATCCTTACCAAGGTTGATGGGTGATAAATCTCAAAGGAACATCCGAGCTGCCTCAATCAGGAAAAGACTGACAGCAACCTGGGAACTACTGTTTTCTCAGAAGTGGGCCAGCCTTGCAGAAGCGTACCGTTCAGGCCGTCCCATCCATCTCATTTTAACTAGTTGAGAATTTTCTTCCGGCACTGCGGCTTCGACTGTCCGTGTTTTCACTCGCAGACTCCGCTCACAACTGCATCCATGAGATCTGGCAGTTTAAACGGCGACATGTCAGCGTCCAGACAAAATCCAATCCGCATTTTGTCCCACAAAACCACACACACACTGACTCACATCCTCCTTGGTCCTCTGCTGCAAAGGCATCAGCCGTCACCCCTCCTCCTCCTCCTCTTCCCCCTCCTCACAGCTTCCCTGCTTGTCACAGAAAGAGTTAGCTCTGATGTAGGCGTATAAGTGATTTAAAAAAAAATATAAAACAACCAAAAGTGACGGTTTAGCCAAATATATATTTTACTTCCTTAATAAAACCTAGTCTAGAAATAATGAAATGAAATGTTGCGTCCCTTTGAATTCGTAGTTTGAAGCCACTGCAGCAGAAAGTGCTAATAGAGTGATCTGAAAATATCTTTGCCTGTAATCTGTTACCATGACAACGGCGCCCCCACCCCTCCCCAGCAACAGCAGCAGCAACAAAAGCAGCACTGCTGCTGACACACACACACACACACACACACACACGCACCGTCAGCTACTTAGATGTAGATGTGCATTTTGTTGTATTTGTAAGTATTGAAAAACAGGATAAACGACCATGTGTAACGACAACTGTTAGTATCGTTCTGAATGCCTTTTTTATATTCTCTAGCTAACTTCTTTAAAGTTAGAACCACAAACATTCAGGCAATGCAATTTCTCTTAATTACTTTCAAAAGCAATTTCCTCAATTTTATGATGTAGCCTAATGAATTTACACAGATTTTGTTCATCTTAAAAAATAGAAAGAAACGAGAAAACAAAAAACGTCACAGCAAGAAAAAGAAATTTGAAATGAATTTTAAAGGATGTCTCCTGTCCTCAGATGTCCATGAATGTGATGAGGGTCTCCCCCTCTGAATACAAAACCTCCAGACTCATGATGAGAAACTTGGTGCCTGTGACGGTGTAACAACACCACCCTGTGTTGAAGACTGGAACTAAATCTCTCACAGCTGTTTGTTACAAATACTGTGAAACGCCGGTGACAGTACAGCAGATTTAAACGTTGTCTTTGGGAAAATGATAAAACTATAATAAATGATAACAGTTTTGATAAATCTAAATGCTAAATGTGAAATGTTTCTCTTCAGTCAACAGCCAAATATACAGGATGTACATTTTCTGAACTTGTCAGTGGTGGAAAGCAACTAAGTCAATTAACTCTGTCTCCTGAGCATCAGGAGCTCCTGAATATTTCCTCCACTGTGGTACTGTTATATGTGGAAATAAAATGGAAGTTTTCCATTTTAAAGGTCCAATATTTTACACTTGTCATGTTTTATTAGAACGTTTGATATCCATAAGAAGATATATTTGTGGTTTTAAGTACCAAATACAATCTCATTGTAGTTTTACATCTCCTCTCTCGGTTTCTCTCTGGAGCTCTGGCAACAACGGGTTGCTGAGCCAATCAGAAGAGAGGCTCTGAGCCTCTTATCTATTAATGTAGGTTCTAGACCTGCTTTATAATTAAAGAAGACAAGGAAATCTCACTTTATATAATATGGCACCTTTAATGTGTTGATTAAAATACTGGACTTTGACACACCTTAACAGTTTTTTTGTCTGTCAGCTTGTTTTAGAGGTTTTTTTGCCCCCCAGTGGACACATTTCACTAATGCAGCCTCTGTGAGTTCATTAGAGAAAATAGTTCATACAAAGTATCATAGTATCATAGTGTCATACAAACTTCAAATCAAACTGAGTTCAATTTCTGGTCTATCTGTGTAGCAGCTCTTTCTAGGACTCTAGGACTGGATTTTGCATATAAATGTTGGCCATAAATGTTAGTTTGCTGCTTCCCAGCTTAGTGAGAGTAAAAAAAAACACAACAACAATTAGGCAAAAATGTAAATTTTATAAAGACGGATGAAAATGTTCAATGCGATGATAAACAGCCTTTGCATCTGTGAAGCTACAGCTTAACCCTGTGTGCGCATCATTCAAGAAAGTGCAGGCGATGTCATGTCACATTAAAACCCTTAAATGCTATGCATTAAAAAGTTTATAAAATACAAATTAAAACTGTAAACAAAATCGGAGTGTCATCATGAAGTATTAAATGATTTGTTTTGGTGAGTTTGTTGGGATATTTCTATAGATTACACATACAGACCATATTGATTTTATAATCATTATATTGCTTGTCCAAGTATATAGTTTGTATTTGAATATTGCTCTCAATATTCATGCAACAGTACATGCTCATATAACAGTCGACAGTGATTTAAGCAGTTAGATATTATTACTGTAGTCAAAGCATTACTTCAATGTCACCTTTGTTGATTCTAACTGAATCTATTAAAAATAATGTCACAAAATCAAAGCTAAGTCTAATAGTGCAGCTCTACATTCTTATATTGTATACATGTTGGTAAAATCTATTTCTGGTATGTATGCCAATGATCTCTGAGGATTTAAAAGACATTCTGTGCTCATAAAGACAAAGGGCTGTTCCATTCGTTCTCCTTAGTCTCCGTGTGAATTTTCACTTGTTGCAGGTTTCTGTATTTGCCCTGATGATCTTTGCTTCCTTGTAGGCTCTTAGCGTAACGCGACCTCCAGTCTCTTTCAAAAGCAGCCTTGACGTGCTCCAGGATTGTCGCTCCCCTGTCTTTGAGACTATTATTCATTTGGACCACCAGCCCAACTCCTGCATTAACAGCAAAGTCGCTACCAACCCAGTCATGGTTCCCTGTGGACATAGAGCAAAGCTTAGATATGAGTTCTCAGTTCTGTGATTTTCTTCTTGACGTGCATGTTCAATAGATGCAGTTTGGTGCTTGTGTAACTCTGTCTGTGTGTGTGCATGTGAGCAAACATTTTACATTGACAGCTTGAAATTTGGAAAATTATGTTTCTTTGCTTTCTCACAAAGAGTTAGATGAGAAAATGAATGCACCTTCATAAATGTCACTTAAAATGACACCACAGCCAGGAAGAAGTTAGTTTAAGTTAGCTAGACTGGCTCTGTCCAAAGGTAAAAACCATCCACCTATCAGAACCTCTTATTATTTATTTAATCCTTAAAAAAGCAAACATATATATATATATATATATATATGAAAACAGCAAGTTGTGACTTTGCAAAGGGTTATGTGATTGACTATTTCTTGGGACTTCTTGGAGTCTCACGGACATTCGCTGCCCCCTGTAACTGCAACCTGTTGCTTCTCTACATTTTTTTTTTTTAGATATAAATAGCAAAAACCAGAAGTTCAGATAAAATAAACATATTATAATATGTTGATTAGTGAGCTTTAAAGATGTTGTTAAGCATATGTTTTTCACTTTGGACAGAGGCTATAGCTGCTTCGCCCTGTTTTTCTGCTAAGCTAACAGTCTCCTGGCTGTAGCTTCATATTTAATGGACAGAGTGGTATTAATATTTGCAACTAACGATCCACAAGAAATCTAAGCAGTGTATTTTGAAAAATGTCAAACTATTCATTTAAGAGAACTGTCGAATGTTTTAAAATTAGAATTCACAATAAAATCAAGACCTAATGAAATACCTTGAAAATGTGTAATGCAAACGACACCCCCCCCCCCAAAAAAAATAGTTTCAATGCAAACTGATTTGTTGCAAACACATACCGATGTAGAGAGCATTGTCAGTCACCATGTACTTGTTGTGGTTGAGTCCATGTTGAATGTCATCGTTTTGCTCTCTGTGACTGAAAAACCTCTGCAAAAAATTGAAGAAATATAATTATCTAAACATACTACACCCACTGAATATTTAATATTTGCATGATGAATGAAGAAGAATTTCAAGATGTTCACTGCAAATACTAAACTGCAACCTCCGTTAAAATTCCCGTACCACCTCTAGTGAGCAGTTGTGCAGCTGCATGCAGAGTGACTTGAGGGAGGTGGCAAAGTTAAAGGTGAGGGGGTGGGTCTTCTTCCAGAAGCTTATCAGCAGGCGAACTCGGACTCCTCTCAGGACCACAGCCTCTCTGATCACTTCATCGATAGGTGACCAGTACCTTGTGACGTAACCATTATTAGTATACGCAGTGCTTATCTAAAGGCACTGATAAACACATACAATATCTCCCTTAAATTCAAGTTAGTGGAATATGAAACATTATATTTTTCTTCCACAGACCAACAGAAATACAGTTTATACTAGATTTTGTTGCCCTCTGGCCCAGGCACACACACATGAACATGTAGTGATCTGTTAAATATTGCCACAGAGGGTCAAAGCTCCTACACATACAGTGTTTTAATGTCTGTGTGTTTAACTCTGTACCTTGTGACTGAGGTTCCTCTGAATCTCCTGTTCACCAGAGGGAGGTAGTCAGTCACAGATATGAAGATGAATGTCTTTGCACTCTGGACGACTTGATAAATGGCTTCTACATCTCTGGTGCGATCTTTTGGGCAGAGGACTTCAGGGGAGGTCTGCAGGAAGGATACGTCACACGTTTACACCCAAAATTATATTAAAATCACAGAAATCGAAAAACTGAAAGGCCGAGACAGTTTTAATATTCAGTTTGCTTCACTTCAGCAGACAAGAGTTTACAGCAGTATCTGTTCATTTACTCCCCAATGAAAAATCTTACACTGAAAGTGACAATATACTCGGAGCAGTGTATGATTTTCCAAAATGTCTGAAAGTCTCAGTTTACATTTTGAGAGAGGGTGAGAAAAACAACACGGTGCATTTCCACAGCCATGTATCATTTCTAGAAGAAATGAGACAGAAGAGCAGGTTGGAGTTGCCAGCAGCCAATGACAGCATGGCCCCATTAATTCCTATAGGATGATAAATGCCTTAAATGCAAGTGGTAAGCATCATGTCGCTTAGAGGGTAGCAAGATTCATTACTGTCAAATTAGGCTGAGGTACTGAGATAGTCAGACTCAAGATGCTCCTCAGCGTGATATTAAGATGATTAATCACCCATTGTGTGTGTCTGTTATTAGTTTGTAATGAAACTTTTATAAAAATGTTAACCCATCAGTCCAGAGGCAGGAAACTGGTGCCTTAAGAGGAATATGAACCAGTTGTAGCAGACATGTAACCTCTTGTCTGTACATTTTTTGTGTAGAGTGGATTTATGTGTTAACATGCTGTAAAAACTGTAAAAAGTCGTTCCTCACAGACACATAAGCTGTGGCATGGCTAGCGTTGAGTTGCAGCTCCAGTGCGTCATTCTTCCCGTAGAGGGCTGTAACTCTCTTTGACCAGATGGAGGGGATGTAGTCCCTCTCATGAAGCTGCCAGTAAAATGAAAAGACTCGGTGGAAGTCCAGAGCCAGACAGCTGCAGTTATACACCACCACCCCCAGTTCTTTCCTCTGTGGGGTGTCAGAAAGGAGCACACAGGAAAAGGTGATGCAGCAAAAAAAGTTGCAGTTTGTTGTGAGTGCAGCTTTGTTCACTGGATAGACATGCTTTATACACAGAGAAGATACAGTTTAATGGAAGTCTAAATTATGCTGACTGTAGTGTGAGAATAGTAACACACTGTGAGAGAATTTGATGATGTTGTAGTGATTTTAAGACTATAATAGAATCATTTTTTTTCTGAGGGGAGTGTGAAGCAACTAAGAGTCTCCAGTGAGGCTAGTTGCTCTGTGAGGCACAGAGGTGCTTTGAGCTAAATCCTGACATCAGCGTGATAACAATGCTCACTGTGATAATGCTAACAAGCTGGTGAGCATGGTAAATATTCTAGTTGTTTTTAGTGTTTTAGCATGTTAGCATTTGCTAATTAGCACCAAACACAACAGCAGAGACTGATGGAAATGTTAGTTTTGCAGGCAGGGGCTGCCGATGGAATTAGCTACTGGTTAAATCTGGTAGCGACATCTTTTCTATTTGTAGGTTAATACACTTAATAGCACCTGACAAATAAATGTAATAAACTAAATCAAAGTATTGGACAAATTGAAAGTTTGGCTTGATGAAGCAGAATGAAAGGTGAGGGGATCAAGCATGGCTGACCCAGCAACTAGTACCAGCATGGCTGAAAAACAACAAGATGAAAAGTAAACAGGAGAAAGTCATTCTAAATATATTCTCGCCTGGTCATTAACTACACACAGCAAAAAAATTGTTTTGTGTTTATTCTATTTTAGTGAGTAACAGAAGGAAGGAGTAACAGTCTACTCTAATAACTCAGATGAATTGAAGATGAATTTCTGACAATTTCTACCTTGCCTCCGTTTTGTCTCTTCTTTCCTGCCTGCCTGTCATATGCTCTCTACTTGTCTGTGTGTGTGTGTGTGTGTGTGTGTGTGTGTGTGTGTTTGTGTGTGTGTGTGCCCACCACACACACATTCATATATGTGTCCATGCCTTCCTTTCCTCTGGCTCTTTAGTTAATTACACTCAACAGTAGTTCTACCTCGAGCCAGCACTGAAGCATGAAAAGTGCCAGGTAATCACTTCAAGTTACAGTATGCTAATGCCCCCTGGTTCCTCCTCCATTGTGAATTACATGCTAAATGCAAAGTGAAATGCTACGTGTCTTCCTGACTCGCCTCAGACAGCAATCTTAAATCATCCCTGATGCCCATTAGGAGTTGCTGCATGAAAAGGTACAGGTGTACAGCGAAACTAATCTAGACTCTGTGTTATGTTTTGAGTCCCTGTGGGGCGTAAAGGTTATCATTTAATTAAATGTGTGTATGTCTAGCTTTTATTTCTGAGAGACCAGAAGATACTGCAGGTTGGAAATGAATTGCAGAGCTGACCACAGCTGACTACAGAGGCTCATTTATCCTTGCGTCTGATATTACTCTGCAGACTCATGTTGTTAATGCTTGTTGTTACCTTGGAGAGTGACCTCCAGTCCATATCAGCGCTCCCGATGTAAATGTGCTTCCGATCCACTATTATGAATGAGGAATGAAGTCCTCCTCTGGTAAGAGCTGTCATATTAACAAAATGAACCTCTGCATCTAGACAGCGTGAGAAACAGAGAGTGGTGAAAGTATGAAAAGTTAGACAAAATACAACGGGGAGAATCGTGGAAGCTGGCCTTGGACTGTCTGACAGACAAGTGGGTATAATGGGCAGGGAGCCTGAGGCGCATAGGCTTTGACAGAAAACCAGTCAGGTGCATTTGCACATCTATGATTTTTTGACCTTGGTTGTGTAGTTTGGCTGACATGAAGGTTGTGTGACGTGTGCTGTGGAGCTGCTGCATGAGGCTGCATGGTGTAAATGAGGTCTGTATCTGTTTTCCTCGCTGTATGCAATATATGCAATATGGTACTACTCTCATATAACAGGCTACTAAAAGATTCACTAATCTTGTCGTAAAATACAGGACAATCTTTAAAATAAGGTTTGTGCACGAGAGATGTTGTCAGTGTGATGGTGTTAGGAGATATGAATCTTCATTCTGGTTTGCTACAGTGGTTTTACAAATTGCCTTTATAAAATAAAAATGTGACAACCACTCACTGTGTGCTGCCAAGGTCTTCAGTTCAGCAGAGTTAGTCAGACTGCTGGCAATCTTCAGTTTAACCCCACGAGATTTCAGGTTGAGCAGTCTCTGGAACAAAAGCTGACCCTGAGGAAGAGCGCGATGTTCTGTATTACTGTAGTTGAGCATTTGAGCAGTGCTTCCGGATGTGTCTTAAAAGGGCAATACTTATATCTCAGCAAGACTAACCTCATTAAGACGCTATATACAGATTTACTTGAAAATAATTGCATTTCCTCTCACAGGACACCTGGGAAATGCAGTCGGTACATGTTCAGTAGGAATGTAGGGGGGGATATATTCAGAATGTCTGCCGTGGCTTTGTACCTGTTTGGCAGTGCTTGGCATTGTTTCCAGGTCCCAAGAGTTTAAGTCCCAGACAGGTGACACCACCTCAACCGAGTGCTTTGCCTGGTCCAACAGTGTGTGAAAGCCAGCAGAGAGAGGGAGGTGGGTTCTGCCAGTCACAGGGAGGAAGAGGTCGTCTGGAATATTCTCCACAAGCACGATGCTGAGAGCAACACATGTTTGTGTTAGTGCATGGAGCCTTTTGTTTTTTTGTTTTTTTTTAAACTGTTCATTATAAGTCTAACATTGTCATATGAGTGCATGAGTCATACTCCTGTAAGAGCATGTGGAAATATGATACTACACGGTGTGCAATAAGGTATGCAAAATCCTGAGCAGTCATCTGATCATTTATAAGTCGCTCACTCTGACTTGAAGACTATATAGAAATTAATGATAAGTTACTCAAAAACAGACTTTGAGACACTAAATTACGATTAAATGATTACGAAAAAATTACAATTTGTTCATAGGTTGTTGCACTATACATGAATGCAAGCCCTATTTTTTTCTTGCCTTGTTGTGCTCTTATTTTGCTCTTGCAGAACATCTTACCCACAGTCTCTGCTGCAGTTATCCTCTGTGATACCATCCTCATCGTCCCCCCAAATGTCCACAGATGAGAAGATCAGCGCCACCAGCACGGCAAAGCAGCAGAGGAGGGCAAAGATGGCAATGCACTTCTGCTGGGTCTGGAAGACGAGTGAGGTGGACACACACACACACACACACACACACACACACACACACACACACACATATATATATATAATGGTATTTGTGAGATGGCTAATCAGCAGCACTGCAGAGCTCGACTCCTCTCCTGTTGTTGCACTGCAGGTTTACAACTTGCAGTGAAGACATTGACATGGCAGATAGTATTGGGTGTCCAAAAGGAAATTATCAGTCCTTAAAATGTTAATGTCCTCAGTTGATACCATTGATTAGAG
Organism: Seriola aureovittata; assembly: GCF_021018895.1. NCBI lineage: Eukaryota > Metazoa > Chordata > Actinopteri > Carangiformes > Carangidae > Seriola > Seriola aureovittata. The sequence continues at coordinate 8,865,126 of NC_079366.1, read as the reverse complement.
GTTAGGATTCATGATCAATACAACAGCTCTGTCTTCTTTAGACATTGGAAACCTTTAATTTGACAGTCAGGCTGCTGAAGAATTCAAAGCCCTGGAACCAAAATCTCCCACATTCACAAATCCCACTTTACACCACGGAGCAGAGGACAAGTGAAGTGGAACGATCTCCAGCAGAAGGCAAATTGATACCCAGCTATAAGAAATATTGGAAAGCTCTGTTTTTCTGCTTTTCTGTATAACGCCTGCTTCGTTGTTCAGGCGAATCCCAGCTGAAAGGGATTTTATGACCTCTGTGCCAGGACGGGTAGACCCAGCGGCGCATATATGACAAGCAATATTAAAGGCTATATTTGTGTGCATCAATGCGTGTGCTGTATATTGTCTGTACTGGTTGTAATAAGGGTGGAGTGACAGAGTGGTCAGAGGTTATAATGCAGCAGCCTTGATCCAGCCGGAGGAGTTTTGATTTCCACTGTTTTAAAAGTGCAGTTAGGCACTTCTGTTTTGCTTACGACTACAGATTTTCTCCGCTCATTCCCTGCCCTGTTTGGCTTTGTCGGTTTTGTGAGCCGTCAACATCGCATTACGTATATTTTTGTGTTCGATCAATCAAATGACTTGCATCCTGCTGTGAAGTTTGGTTGTGCAAGCAGTAGCTTTTCTCAGACAGATGACTCCCAGCTACAACTTTTTGATGAAATTTTTCGCCATTAATCAAAAGAAAAATTGTGTGTGTGTGTGTGTGTGTGGGGGTATTCTCTATGTTGTTCATCTCAGGCAATGAGGCTGAAAGACTAGTGCCAGCCGGATGCACCTTACACCCCTCTTACACCAGTGAGCTCTTCATTTCATTTAGCAGAGTCAAGGACCAGGCCCGACTAGTGGATGTGTACATGGCCGCGAGGAAATGAAGCCTCAACGAGACTGACAGAGTGAGACCGGTCTGTCGATTTTAGAGCGCACGAGCTACTGATGCAGTGAGATACAATAATGAAAGTGACCTGACACAGTTAGAACGGAAACTGCGGCTGAAACAGTGAGTTGATTAGTTGGTGGAAAGACAAGCAATCTGCAACAATGCTGATAATCATCATAATTGTCATTTATCAAGCAAAACTCACAAACATCAGCTGGTTTCTTCGTTTGTCTGTTTTATATCTTTGGGTTTTGAACTGAAGATTGGACTAAAGATACAATTTGAAGGCGAGCCAAATTAAAGTTGTTTATCAAGCAAAAATTACAAACACTAGCTGGTTTTAAGCTCCTCAAATCTTTTATATAAAAGTGGATTCAATTTCTGATGGTTTTGTACCGTTGTCTGGACAAAACAATTAATTTGAAGACGACAACTTGTGCTTTAGGAAATTTCGACAGTTTTTCACTATTTTCTGACATTTTATAGACAAAAGATTAATTGAAAAGTAATTGGCAACAAAATAAAATTGTCTAAGCCAGTTATCAAGCAAAAAAAATATTAGCTGGTTCCTGCTTCTAAAATGTGAACACTTTCTTCTTTTGCCTGTCATATATCAAACTAAATCTCACTGGGGTATAACTGACAACATGAGCTTATGTCCCATTGGAATCTGGTCTTGTTCTAGTTATTTTTGATATTTTATAGATAGTTCATTGAAATAAAAATCATAAATGAATGTATAATGATATAGTGATATGATGATAATTGTTAATTGACATCCTAACTGAGTTTATTATACATACTGAAGAATGCATTCATTGAATTAATTTAAGGCTTCATCCAAATCGATCAGTGATGTTACAGAAGCCAGTAAGAAAAACCTCAGGCACTAACATGCACTAGAATTCAACTGACAGACAAAGTGAGAACATCATCATATTAAATTTATGCAGAGTGAAGCAAGTGTAGTTGTAAACGTCACCTTCACGGGCTCCTGTGTGGTCGGTCCCGCCATGAGAGCAGCGCTCCTTCAAACTTCTCTGACAGCTGGGAAACAGCAGCTCAGTCACACATCTTTATAATCTCTCTCTCTGTGTCTCTCTCTGTCTCTCTCTCTCTCTGTCTCTCTCTCTGTCTTTCTCAGCCACCCCTCACTACCCAGCAGTACTGTCTGATGTCTTCACTCTCCGCTACTGTCTTCATCTTGCTGGTTCCTCACTGTCCTGGGAGGTATGTGTGTGTGCACACCCAGCTCCTGGTCCATCTGACGTGGTCCTGTCTGTGTTTGTGTGAGCTGTATGTGTGCTGCTCACTCTCTGCTGGGAGAGATGGAGAAAGACCAGCCCCTCTTGTTGAAATGGCCAATACAGAGCTGTAGCTCAGAGCCCCGGCAACCCCCCCCCCCCCCCCCCACTCTTCCTCCCTCCTCATCCTCTTCCCTCTGCATCTTCCTCTTTTATCTGCTTGATGAACAAAACTCGTCCAGCAGAAAGCGGTAGGGCTTGGCTGAGAGGGGAGGGATGCTGAAACATGCCATTGGTTATCCACTGTGTATGACAGCTGCAGCAAAACTCTCAAATTATTCTGAACTCATTAGGTCAGATATGTACACACACACACACACACACACACACACACACACACACACACACACACACACACATATGCACATCATTCTCCCCAGAAACAACTAAATAATTTAAAAGAGCCCTATAGCTACCATTCATAATTTCAACTGATGACTGTAAGTCAGCAGTGTCATCTGCTTTAATTCCCACTGTGTTTAAATCATTGTAATAAATGTGCTTTTCAGTGCAGCACCAGATTTACATGCACATACACTCATTTATGTTTCCCTCCCACTGTGTACAGCTTCAAATCCAAAGCTCTGCACTCATTGCACGGAATTAAAAGGCCTCGGTGAGGAAAAATGAAATATGCAAATACTTTCATACTCTCGTACTTCCACCCTTTCATTCGCCCCGACCCTTTTCTCACAAATGAATATCGTGACGCCTAGCAGCAGAAAACAACATATGCTGCTGCTAACTGCAGGCAAGCTGCTGCTGTCTGAGTACAGCGCTGTATATGGGGACGAGAGAGAAATGAGAGAAGGATAGAAGGAAGGTGGAAGAGTTTTCTTTCTAAAAAGTTTACTTGGTTGTTGTGTCTGACACCATTAGAGTAGGAGTCGGTAGTTGGAACAAACACAACAGGGAGCAGTCTGCCAGATTGTGTTTAAAAAAAAAAAAAAGCATAAAGATGTCATTTTTAGCCACACTAGTGGTGTTGGCATCTGCAGGTTTAAGTGAAATTTCTTTATTGGAAGGATTGATATTAAATTTAGGACAAATATTTATGCTCCCTTCAAGAAGAATTGTTATAACTAAACTAATAAAAACTCATCAATTGCTAGTTTTTTTTAATCCTTTAACATTTCATAAAGCACCATCATCAGGAGCAAATGTTAATTTGTCCAATACTTTAGATTATGACCAAAACAAATGACATTACCATCACCCTCAGATGTACTTTCTGCTAAGTGCTATTTAGCAATGCGGCATGCTAACAAGCTAAACTGTGATGGAGAACATAACAAACACTATTCCTGCTTAACATCAGCATAGAACCAAATTGGCAACTAATTTGGTGTACATGCTCAGGACTTTGGCATTGCCATCATTGCCATTGTAACCATGCTATCAGTAGCACTTTAAGCTTTAAGCGTTGCTGTAGTAGAACATCGCACCAACATGGCTGTAGACGATATTCAGTATTTAAATTACACAGTAAAAAGATCCCAGTCCGATGCAATGTCTTAATGTGTCTTAATTTAAATTTTTATACGTTTGAATAATGAATATACTAAGAATTTTATTTTTATTGGATATGGTAATTCCCAAAGAGTATAAGAGTACAGAGAGTGTGATTTTTAATTATAAAACTTGCGGGGCACTGTGTGAGATGTCAGAGAGATATTGTTAGCGACAAAACAAAGTCATAGCAGTGAAACCTGCTGTGTCTGTCTGGGGCAGGTGCCCCAGGTCACCTTCTCTGTGAGAGAAAAAAAAGAGAGACAGAGGGGACAGAAATGTTTGAGTCACTTCCCAGGAGAGGTGAATATTCCCAAAGCTGCAAATATGGGGTCAAACAAACACACTTTCAAACAGGGGGGAGAGACAAAGTCACAAACAGGAGTGGGTTTTCACTGTTTCCTTGGCCATCACGAGCACAGACTTTCAGCTTAGACAACACCACAGGACAATTGTTAGCTCAGCAACAACATGAACAAGGTCCTAAGCTGATGGTGACTGGTGGTCATGCCAGGAAACTGTTGACATAAACCATTTGCCGACTGCACAATCACTGCAATGACGCAACAGTGAATATTAATGAATGAAATGCTCATCAGTCCATTTCTTCAAGTGACTTATTTTACTTGTTTTAGTTTTCTCTAATTATGCAGACTTGAGGAGCAGGGATTTGATTGTTTCAGATGTATTTCATTGACGGTATTTCAGAATGGAGAGATACTCAGTGAAAAGCTGCTGAAACAGCTGCTATATATCACCAAGGCACCCCAAAAACTTCAACCCAGTTTAGCTCAATATTAACCTGCTTAGCAGACTTTCCTTACTGGCACACGTTTATCATCATTCAGGATGACGTTTTGTTGCTGTTTAGATGCGCATGAATTACCATCCATCTCCTCCCATCCACACACACCTCTGTGAGCGCCTATGAAGGATGCCTCAATGTACAGTAGGTGTTTCACCTTCACACCAAAAGCTCAAAAACAGGTTTCCATTTGTGAACAGGATGGGGTGTTTTTTTTTTCTTCTGTTGCCATAAAGCCATAGTCAGGGTGATATGTGCTGAGTGAAGGCTGACTGGGCGCAACGCCACGGGACACAGCTGGGCCTCACGCCAATGGGGCTGTGGCTGGGGTGCAGATGGGGATCCAGCAGTGAAAAATGATCCTGTTAAGTTGTTTTGTTCAGAAAGCTCCGTCAGTGAGCAGAACACTGTAGCCACTGGTTCAATCTCTATAACTAACAGGTCACATAGTTTAAAGAGAGGAGAAATAAACTGTTTATCATTTGATGATGGAGATTGTTTTAATGAAAAGGCACTGGATGTAAAAAAAACCAAAAAACAAGAAAAAAACCCAGAAAGTACTCAGTGGTGGAAATCCACAGTCTACCTCCTTTCTTTTTAACTGTAGTAACAGAAGATTACCACAGATACCACACTCTGCTGTTCATATGTGGTTCAAACCCACACATATCTGATGGTGGTATGTTTGTTTGAAAGATTAAAACAAAAAGAAAAATAAAAAGCACTCAGTGAATGTATACGTTCACCAGTCCTGCACGGTCTTCTAATTGTATTAACTGAATAAAATAAAAAAAGAAAATCAAATTTGTAATCTCATTTGCTGATGGCAGCTGTGACTGCTGGAGAAGACCTGAGTCCTGTCTGTTAGGCAGGACTTTGTACAAGGATGAATTGTGTAAAATGAATCACATCTATAAAAGTTCAGTATAGCAAACTAAAATAGCATTAAATCTTGCGGGAACAGATATATGCATGATGTGCCATCTCGGTTCAGCTGTAATCGCCCAGTGCATTTAAGAGTTATGGCGGTTCCTATCAAACAGGCCTCACATAGACAAACTCGATAACCCTGACAAAAGTGTATGGGGCGGCATTTAAAAAATCAATTAAAAAACTTTTTTCGGGCTCATTCATTAATGTTATGTACTGAATTAGTGATGATCGAATTAAACATGGAAGAAGAATTTTAAAAACCCAGACTCAAAATGGTGGGAAATATTTCATTTAACGGCATGTTGTGACACATTCGACCTTTATCAAAAAATATTGCAGCTCCTGCGGCTTCTTGGCCATATTGTGAGCTTGATAATATTTCAATTAACTGTTGAGCCCTACCTTAGAACATTACATAATGTCAGATCAATCATTAAGTGGTCGCTGACCCTTTCCAAGTTTTTACTTCACCTCCTCACTTCCCAGAAGGCAGACGTACAGTCGAATAAATCATGTCATGATGTTTGAAAGACACTTACCTGTTCCAGCTTGTCTTTGCGTCGGAGGAAGATGGATGCAGAGTAGCCCTGCTGTTGGACAGCGCTGAAGCTGCTGCTTTTCATGTGGGACACAGAGGGCAGGAGTGCTGGGGGAGCCCCGTCTTGCCCCCTCGACCTTGGATCATCTGACAGTTGCATTGATGACCTGTGCGCCGCTGTCTGCTGGGGCACAGACACAGACTGATGCACACACACGCACACGCAGACTTAGAGCCAAGTGCACACACAGAGATGCTGTCACTTGCGTCTTCCCTCTTTTCTTTTCTATCTATCATTCAGCAGCTGAATCAGCCTCTGTCGGTCTCTGTGCCGTCCGAGCCACAGTACGCACCCTGAGTGTTTGTGGCCACAGTACACTCCTGCACACTTGTTGGGGAGGGTGTGTGTGTGTGTGTGTGTGTCTTTGCGTGTGTGTGTGTGTGTATATAGTACAGTCGCCCAGGCGGGATGGGAGGGGCAGGAAATGGGCTTCTGTAGGCTTCTGGACGGGGCGGAGGTACAACAGGAGCTGCTACACTGGACAAGCCCAAGAAAAGCCGACACCAAAGGAGCGTAATCTGATTGAGCAAAGTGTGAGGAGACTTTCAGACATGAAGACACACACACACACACACACACACACACACACACACACACACTGACAACTTTCTGAAATCTAATTTCTTCCATTTGGACCCCACTTACAGAATACTAATATGTAGAGGCAGAATGTCCTGAGTTACTGTAGCTTCACCTTAACAAACCTTTTGCACAGGTCGAGAAAGCCACCATATGCCTGCTGTGAAAGGACCACACACACACACAAACACAGACACACACACACACACACACACACACACACACACACACACACACACACAAACAAGGTGACTGGAGATTGTTATAGCCTGCGCAATTTTTGTTATGAACACAAAAAGGTGCTGATGTAACTAAAATTGACTTTACACTGATGTAATTCAAAACAGATCCCCCTGAGGCCACTGTGTCAATACCAGAAGAGCTAGTCTTAGTAGTCCTTCAGATTCATTAAGTCAGTCCGTGTGTAGCATTTTCAAATTAGAGTGTGACAGTTTGGGGTTTTTTTGAAGTAACAATTCAACATTTTGGGAAAATACCACCATGCATCTATGGTGATAAATCCATTCGTACATGACAAATCATGTATTTTATAAAAGGAGACCAGAAACAGTTTCAGACATCGAACTTTTGTGGAATAAAGCATGCCGTACTGCAAAAGGAGCTGTATGACATGTTTTAATTTTGACGGATTTGCGTTGAAGGTTCAAAATGGTCTGCATTCTCAAAGCACACGCTAAAGCCAGCAGCCAGTTAGTTTAGTCATAAAGGCTGGAAACAGTGAGAAACAGATAGCTTGCCTACCAGCATCTCAAGTCCTCATTGGTTGCCTGGCAACCTCACAGTCACCAATAACTTGTCCTGGACAAATCCCTGCGTAAGATGCAGTGTGTTATTTTTACACTTTAAACAAAGAAGATTTTTTTATGCTAAGCTAACTGTCTGCTGGCACCATATTTACTGTACAGACGGCTATACTGTACCTCGCTAAACATTCTGGTTGTGTACCACCCTACAGTGGATGTGAATATCCAGTTTGCTGACAGAGCATTTTTGTTGCCTTTTCCTATTGCTTTCCTCCCCAATGCCCTCGGGCAATGATGGTCCATCGATGAGGAGATGCAGAATACTGTATGTAAATGCCCCCAATATCCTGCACACACTCAGGGTGTAGTGTTGTACATCATGTTCACTCTGAGACTGCATAGGTGCTAAATCATCAGTGGCAGCTCAAATTACACTGAGTAGCACATTAAACACATGCTGTGCATCACTTGGCAAATATTTTATATTCATGTTCATTTTTAATATGTCTACATGAGAAAAGAAACACATTGTTTTTATGTCAAGGAGGTCCGGACTGACATCGCAGGGGTAAAAAAAAAAAAGCTGCAGTGATTTGAATATTTTATTTAGATGTAATAAACTCAAGCAGTGTGAGTGGGGTAACGAAGCCTATAGGGAACCTGTACTTAATAAAACTAAGTGGGAACAATCCAGCCAAACCGTTCCCACTTAGGTGAACACCTGCAGAAGCACTGATGTGCACCGGTAGGGCTCTGCGCTAAATGTTGTTCGCAAGGGAGAAAAACCCTGACACAGCTTTAAGGATTAAGGAAGTGGAGCAGAATATCTGGAGACATACAATTAGAAGTGCAATGGCTCTAACAGGGTGCCCTCTAAAACCTAATTTGTCCTGTGTAGTTGCTGCTGCGAAAAGAGGGGGGAGAGAGAGGCCAGACAGGGAGGGAGAGGGGTTGGGCAGTCTGGAGGAGATTCTGGGGTGATGAACATGAATAAGTGGAAACTTAAAGTTATGATATGTAACTTTTCCACATTAAAATATCTAATAATGACTAGACTATGTCATATATATTTTGAGTTGTGTACTTTCATTATCCCAAATGTTTCCAGCACTTCTCGAACCTAGAAATACGTGATGGATGGATGGATGCCACAATACCAGCATCAGTACCAAAATGTGAAAATACAAAATAGTAACTTCTGCATTCAAAATTGTACTTAAAGCTACAATAACTGATTTGTTTTTGTGTTTTTTGTGTGAGGGCTGTGAAGACAACACTGACATATTATCACCTTATGAGTTGATATATTAAAATTAGAATACAGTCTCCCATTTATACACTCCTCTTCTTACACAAAGAGGAGCAACATTAACATTAAGTTGTGGCCGGAAGCATTATGTTTATGGACTGTCTGTCAAATGTCCGGCTGTTTGGGCGATATGTCAGTAATGCCTTCAGAGAATTTCTTCAAATTTGGCACAAACAATCTTTTGGACTCAGAGATGAATTGATTCGAATTTGGTGGTCAAAGGTCAAAGATCATGGTCACTGTGACCTCTCAAAACATGTTTTTGGCCATAACTCAAGAGGTCACACGCTATTTATGACACAATTTAACACAAATGTCCAATAAGTTTGGTGCTTAGCAGGTACCGTTCAGTGGGATTTACATACTTTAAGATTTCCCTGTGGAGTTTCAGACCTACATTAAATAACAAAGAGCGTTGTTTTCATGTGTGGGTCCAAATTTTGTTTGCTCTTGTAAAAGTGCAGTAAGATGCAATGCACGGGCATGCACATGCGGGAGGCACAATACAAATATCCCACTGATAAACCTGTGGCAGTATCATATCAAAATACACAGTAATACAACAACAAAGGCAGGGAGGAAGCCTGCTAGCATGTAAACATGGATGTAAACCACGCAGCAAGTTTAAGGAAAAATCACCTTTGCAGCTGTTTTATGAGGAAAGAAATGCATTCAACATGTGGAATATGTAAAACTTGATTCTGTCATGTAGCTGGTAACTACTGTGTCAAACCTGTGAACTTGCTCTGCAGCAAAATGTATGTAATAAAAAACAAGCAAAAAAAAGAGCTCATGATTATCATGCATTTTATTGGAAATGAGACACAGGTATTGCAAGGTCAACATTTAACCCAACATCATTACTAAGAAAAAAGGAAAAAAGAAAACTTCATACAAAACATCCAAACAAAAATTTCTTCAAATGCTCAAACAGAATTAAAGACAAAGTACAATAGGCGCTGAGCACAAAATGCAGTTATTAATCTTTATTAAAGTAGTTTTGGCTAAAATGTTGTCAACAGTTCTGATCAGGTTACATTCATGTGTAAACATTGGTATGAGGCAAGACATTGGAAAACCCACAGTCATTACACCGTTCTTCCTTCCATTGCATCGTTAATGATAAAATGCAGCTGCAGGACTTGGAGGTAGCCCCTGTCTATGCTGGTTCGAACATGACATTTTGTTTGTGAGCGTAAAGAAATTGGACAAAGCGTTCGTCGACAGACAGCTGGCTTAAAACCCTGCTCTGTTTTTGGTCGAGGACATCAACACGATAAAGGAGCATCATAGGGAAAAGGTCATGTCCTGGTCCCTCACGGATGAGCATCGACATATCTCAGCGTTGTAATGTGCAAAGAAACAAATTTCACCTCTTTCGCCATCTCGTATATACTGTAGCTTCTCTCATCTCTAACTCTAATGATTGTTTGGTCCAGGGCACTTGTGACAAAATACATTTGGAAGAGGAAAACCCTTTTTTTTTCTGGGAGCTACATTTGATTTCATGGTATCTATTAACACGCAGGGTCTGTCTTTGATACACTGATTTCAAATGACATCGGCACAAGGAAAAAGAAAGAGGCATGGATGGGTGTTTTTAATTTAACTATAATAAACATTTACACAGGTACATACTGTACATACCCTTTTCTTTCCCCAGCAAAGAAGCGCTGTGGCCTTTTCTGATGGAAAATCATTACTGAGACGGGCTTGGGGATTGCAACTGCAACAGGCCAACGATATATTATTCTTTTTTAATATATAATTCTATGGCAGGATAGAAGAACAATTTTCACACACGCACATACACCTCTGCTGAATCCTTTTTTGACACCATTGCACGTTTCTAGTGTGGGTTTTCTGCACTGGCTGACTAGGTCAGCTGACTGATAAGCTTGTGACTTGTACTCGCACACATTTCAAGGCTTGTAATTAAGGAGGCAAGACTGAGTTTTATGCTCCGATTTAAGAACAAAACGCAGTCAAAGAATCAAAGAGTTTCATTTGGAAAGTTTGCCTTTAACATTATGTCCTTTCATCTTTTACATCTGTTCTTTTTTCAATTATTTTTAAGGTTAATAAGAATGAGCGGCAAAACACAAAAACACAGATGGGTTATTGTATGTTATGTCATTGCTTCTTCATAAACCCACCTGTAATGTTTTCGTATTGTATATCTGAAACCCCAAGAGCTGCTATTTGAGAGTGTAGGACTTTAACAGTCTCAACGTGATTCAGTTTGACTGACAGGTAGGACAGTCGGTCTGTCCCATGGAATAGGCATCACCTATCCTTCCTTCATCTCGCCTGAAGCCAAATACTAAAAAATAACCTGACCCCGAGGTCTGCTCCATGGGCTTCTTCAGGGTGTGTCTACAGTAAGGGATGCATTCTCAATTACTTCCATAGTGTTTCAGTTCTGGGATCCTAGCTCTGTTGAGGCCCTTGGTCTCGCTCTGCCACCTCTGCGTGGTCTGAGGATCCACGGGGTTCAGAGGTCAGTCCCTCAGGCCTGGAGGCTGAGAGCGTGCAGGATGCGGGGTGCAACGCCCCCTGCTGTGTCCCAGCGCTGATCTTCGGGTCGGCCAGAGGACTGGTGATGCCCAGGTTGGACAGGGCATCCAGGGTGCCGTCTGGGTCCACCATCATGTCGATCACTGTCAGATTGGAGCAAAAAGTAAATAAATAAATAAAGAGTTTGAAATGAGTAAGTTTAAACTAAACTATAGTCAAAAATGTTTTGTTTTCTATTCAGGAAGGTTTTGAGCCTGAATACTAAAGAGAAGTATTAGATACCAAGCAGTTGCCGTTCCACTCTCTTCAGGTCTTGAATAATGGTTGAAATCTCCTGTTAAAAGAACATAAATAAAAAATTAGGGCTGGTCTAGGAGGTGATTAAGTAAGTAAAAGTTCATACACCAAATAAATCAGCTCCATTCTGCTCTTCATTGCTGCAGGAATAAGTTTGGAGCCGTGCCGTGTACACCCAGTAATGCTTTACGAGCCCTGTGACTTGCGCCGTGAATAGACATATCTCTCTTGAGGGGTTCAAACGAGGCCAGACTGGGTTAAAGGCAGAATTTACGACCCTGCCCCTCGGAGAGGGAGAAGTTTTGTGGACTCTTAACTTTTTGCACCCACAACAACAGCACATAAGTCTTTTTTTTTTTTCTCCATCAAAACAATCATCTCTGGTGTGCTTTGCTATCCAAAAAAGGAATTTACCGGGTAATATAAATGGTATGCATAAGACTGAGGTGTCTTGGATTTGATTCCCCAGACAGCTGTAATACTGTCAGCACTCTCTATGATTGCTTCAGTAAGTAATCAGATATTGTCTGGTTTGTAGGGAAGGATTTGATACTGTGCGGCAGTACTCCAACCCAAAGAAAAGCTAATTGATTACTGACATAAATAAATTCTTAGGCAAAATATGTAGTTACTGTAGATATATCAAGTTGCCTTTCAGTTTCTGTCTCTCTCTGGATTATAATGCTAAAAAGAAAGCATTATGCTGATTAGACTTCCTGAAACCCCAGTATCTGATGACTGTATTAAGATGCCTCCCAATTTACCACAACATTCTTTGCACTTGCAAAAAGTGAGGCCGAGCAGATTTAGTATTATAAGAGTTTGCAGTAAATACCTTGTGCTGTCCTTTGGTGTTCTTCCAAAAACCTCAGCACATTATAATCAAATATATAATAGTCGTAAAATACATACAATGACACACAGTCATACACATGCAAATCCACAGGCAGACATTTATTCTCTTTTTCCTATGACCTTCTTTCTTTAGAGCTACTGCCAGCGGAGGTTAATACCACATTCAGGCAAGCATTAAAAATGAACTGTGGTTTTCAGGGAATTTTTTTTTTTCTTTTTTCAAATGAAATGTTTTAAGATTGTAGTGAAATTTTTGCCGCACACATTTTTAACTGTCTGGGAGGATGCACTTCAGAACAGCTGCTTAGCAATGAATGCTGCTGATAGCATAATAACATGGTGACAATGACAACGCTAACATGCAGGTGTAATCGTTACCATGTTCACCCATCTTGGTTCCGCATGTTAGTATGCTAATATGTCCGAATTAGCACTAAGTCCAGCTGAGGCTGATGGGAATGTACTGGACAAAGTGAGATTTAAACCTGACGATGGCGCTAGAGGAAAAGTTAAGGGATCATTGAAGTTAAAGCTTATAGTTGTTGAGACATTTCATTTATGTCAGTCTCATGGGCGTGCTAGAAAGAAACACAGGGGAACGCATTAAGATTCCCACTCTGGAAACAACAGATATAAACGTTACATCGCTGTGCGTCTAGTCCAACCAACCAAACGACAGACTACCGCTGTCACTCCTAGACCCATACTGCTAGAGCGGCTAAAAATATCACTAGCGTGTCTATTTCGCAAGTCTTTAGCAGAAAAAAACAGACAAAGTGTGAGAGGCGGACATGTTCATCACCTTGTTGGAGCTCTTGAGTAGTAATGAGTCGTGTTCCACCTGCAGTGTGTTCTCAATCTCTTCCCATTTCCGTTCTCTATCCTTGAAGAGGATCCTGGAGGCCAGGTTGTTACAAAAATAGATGAAAGTAAAAATTCATGAAAATATGCTTAATATAGCTCTTGATAGAAGTGTTAGCTGACCGTTAAAGTGATTGAATTCAGGCACTGTCTGCAGATTGTAGGAATGAAAAAGGGCCTTTGAGTTGTCATCCTGTGAGTTATAATGAATAAGATCTGTAGCAGGTTGTCAGAGTAAACCTCTGTGATGTGCCACTCAAGATTGCGCTAGTTGGCCTAGTTCCAACATAAAACCAACAGTCATTTTCAAACAACATACAGTATATTCCCATTTGCTCTTCTTCTCAGCGCAGTATGTTTTAAATTTACAGCAGACTATAACGGCGGCAGACTTCCTGTTTGGCGCTGTAGCACGATGCTCACCTGATCTTGCAGGTTGTTTTGTCAACAGACTGACGTATCCTGGCTGAGAGTTGATTCACAGATGCTAGGAGCAAACTGTCAAGCACCGCCTGATGGATGATATAAAAGTCACACATGTGGTTAACAGAGGCAGGTAAAGACCGGGTAAGGCAGATGGTGGAATTCTAGAGAGAAACTACAGAAGGTAACTCAACCTTTTTCAATGCTGTTGCTCAATTCATCCAAATTATAGCCGAGAATATTAAAATATTTTCTTTCTCTAGCTCTGGCTCCACTCAGAAGTTTGTCTGTTGAGGAGCGACTGTAGTTGGCATGTAGGGAGCGCCCTCTAGTGGCACAGACTGACATTCATAATTTACTATTACTACTCAACGAACATCCTCCAACTGTATGTCAGTGTCAGCATTAACCAATTACAGAGTTAGGGCAGAAAATGAACTTTTACGTGACCTACATTTTCAGACTTTCATTCATTTCAGATGAGCTTTAAATACTTTGCACATATCACGTTGTGTGTACTACAGTACGTTGTGTATACTATGTTCCTCTTTACTCATACTTGAAATAAAGAATTGATAGTGGAAAAACAAACTCTAGAACAGCCCTATGGTTTGCAGAATATCTGTATATTTTAATGACAGCGCAGCGTTTAATACTGAAGCACAGACTCACGTCGTCTCTGTTCCACGTCTGTCGGCGGATGGAGCGGGCGCCCTGTCCACCAGAGCCTCGGGGTCGGAGCTCCACAGACCGCTCAGTGGAGGGGCCCCCTAGGTCCAAGCTGTCATCGAATACCCTCTCCTCCAACTAAAACCCAATTAAAAGACATCAAGGAATGTTATTTCTACATATCCTATAATTTGACTTTTTAAGAATCTGTGTATCATTAAATGTAATATTTGTGGTGCCACGCTAATAAGAATGAATATATTTTATTATTATCTAATCCAGCAGATAAAGAAGCCATGTTTTAGTGTAGTGTGTAGTGTAGTGTAGTTGATTGTGTGCAATGTGTTGACGATACCAAAGCTCCAGGATCAGTGGCCGCAGGGCTGACTGAGTCGATCTCTCCTGCCACATCATGAATTTCTCTGGCGAGCATGGCGAGGTCCTTGGCGAGGTCTTGGCTGATCCTGACGAATAAATACAAATCAATAATGATATATGTGCAACAAATCTTTCATCTTGTTTTTTCTTTAGTTGTGTTTTCATATACTTCATACAGGAGATTAATGTATAACTGTCTGCAAAAGTAAATCATTCACAAACACGTATAAACAGCAGAGGCTTGGGGACACTGGCGGTTTTACCGGGGGCAGAAGAGGCGGGGGCCTGTGTGCCTCATCGCTGCTCTGCAGCTGCACTGGAGCACCTACTGTTATTTCTTACATACCTGGCTATTTCCTCGCTGTGTGCTGTCCAGTCTCTCATGTACTCGTCCTGTTCTCTGGAGTGCTGCTTCAGGGCGGCCAGGCTCGAAGGATTGGGTGTCGCCGGGGCCGAACCTCCGAGCTGGGCGGCTCGAGCGGACAGAAACGGCTTGGATATGTGGCGGTTTGAGCCGTACTCGTCTTCCGAGGTGGATGCATACTCGACAGGCACACGGCGCCACCGAGTGCCAGCTAAGGCATGAATAGAGTTGAGACGGTGCTTAAAATGTGACATGTTGATATTTTCTGGTGAAATAAGTGTGGATCAGTGAGTTGTAGAAGCAGTTAATTGTGGATGATTGCATAATGTTTAGGCCGTGAAAACAGAATTTGAAGTACTTACATGCAGATGTGATGTGTCCATGTGAGGAGGTACCTTTACTCTTGTCAGGCAGCTTGGAGGCGCTGTTAGCTCTGGCTCTGGGTCCAGACACCGAGGTCGCACTGGATCCTCTCAGTCCATGTCTGACGGCATAATCTCCCGCCACACTCCGGGCCCCCAGACCTCTACTCCTTGTCACCGTGGCCTCTGAGTCACTCTGGGCTGACGGGGAGCCCACCCTCTGCCTCCTTGGCTGTGCCAAAGCCTCTATCCTGGACATTCCCCTTCTTGCCATCCCTGTCCTGGATGTGGAACTAGCAGTGGAGGCTTCAGAGGCGACTGACATCCGGTCAAGATCAGCAGGTTCGGTGTCTGATGAATCCCCAAGCCGGGCTCGCCTCAGCAGGGATGCCCTGGTGGGCCTGGGCTTGGGGACACTGGCGGTTTTACCGGGGGCAGAAGAGGCGGGGGCCTGTGTGACCTTAGCCCGACTTGACTTGGTGCTCGCCCCCACTGTTGTGCTCCCCATTTGGGCTCTGGTATGTGAGCTTCTAGAGTCCTGTGTGGAGGTGTGCTGCGAGTCTGACAGGAGGGAGTTGGAGTTGATGTCATCATCAGTGAGGTCCAGGGAAGTCCAGGGGCGGCTGGGCTGCGGAGGACCAGATGTTCTGGTCTTGGGCCTCCTGTCCTGGGTCTCTCGGCCCCCAACAGGCCCCTTGCTGGATGAGCACACTACTGTTCTCTCCTTCTGCTGTCCTGCAAGGGTCCGGCGTTTCTGGACAACTTTCCTCGCTCCGTCAGCCTGACTGACCGTGCTCGTCGTGTCCACGTCTGACTCAGGCGACATGGAGCCCTCGATGGACTGGCTTGGCGGATCACCTTGGTCTGAAACAGTGGTCTCCAAAAAGGCTGCCACGGCTTCAGAGTCTTTCTGCAGTGTGACACTGTCGATGCCAGTCTCCCTACTCTGACTTCTGCTGCCTGTGAGCCCATCAATACGTGGGATGAGCTCGATGGGAACATTGGAGCTCGGCTTCTCCACAGTGAAACTCTCCTGCCTCAACAGTGGTTTCCCACTACTTTCACGAGCCTTCTCCTCCTCCTTTTTCCTCCTCCGCGCCTCCTCCATCCTCTTCTCCCCGCTGGTCAGGGGACGAGGAGGGAGCTTAGTCAGCAGACCTGACTGACCTGACCTCCCGCCACCACTGTCCTGCGACTTGGCTGGTGAGGAGCGACTGGGGCTCCCACCGTGACTGCCCACACCTCCTGTACTGTGACCAGGCCGAGTCTTCCCCCTGGCTGTCTTCTCCTCCTGGTTCTCCTTCTCCTGTAGCTCGGTGTCCTGTTTCTCCCCCATATCTGTACGCAGGCCCGAGCCCGGAGTCCTTCTTCCCAGGGCGAGCTCCTCTCCAGGCAGCTGGGGCAGGGTTCTCCTCTTGCGCTCTGTGTAGCCTGAGGAGGCAAAGGAGGCTGAGTGGCTGGACTCACTTATTTCAGCTGAAAGGAAAGAAAATCTATTAATAGTAAAGTGAGTTGAGATGAATGTATTACATATCAGTGGTGGGTGGTGTGCCAGTAGAATTGACGCACTAGTAGCAATCTGTGCTGTGGTTTCCATTCAGCCATTCTCTGTCTACCAGATGAACCATGAAATGTCACTTTTATTCCTCATACGCTAATGAACTGTCAAACAGCCTGTCATTTTACTGGAGCTGAAAAATGTCTGTAAGGATCATTTACAGAAAGCACCGATGTGAATCTCTTCATTTGTTCAAGAACTTTGTAGCGATAGGACGTTAATGGGCGCACGCTCGGAGAAGGAAAGCCAGCAGACCAAAGATAAAGAAATAACTTTCTACTGAAAGGGGGAATAAAATGTGGTTATAAAAACAAAACAAAAAAAACTATCTTCTATAAGCTTTGAATGAAAAGGGCCTCAGGGGTAGAGAAATGTTCCGTGTATAATATGCTACAATTCTTTAATGTGAAACCTCTGCTGAAAGTGAGACTATATAACTTTTGCTGAACAGTGGCCTCATGCCATAAAGTCAGTTATATAGCAATCTATCTAGAATTTACTAATATTAGCCACTTTATGCCATTTTTCATACCAGTCCCTGAGTGTATTGAATTAAACAATGGTGTGTTTTATTTGCAAGAGGTCAACTGTGTTATTTCTTCTTTCAAAAGCTACACAGTGCAGCTTTAAAGCCGAGCTATGTTACACTACCAGTAAAATGAAAAGCTGAATTCAATCAGTAAAATGCATCCTTGCTCAGTTAAATTCATTTTGCAGCTACTGTTCACGTGAGAGTTTCTGTAAGCACCTCTGTCCTCTGTGACCATGATGTGACACTCCCCTCCTGAGCCCTCAGGGTCCGTCCTAATGTGACTTGCAGCCAGAGTAGCCCACTGCGAGACCCAGCGAGGACCACCCACCACCAGTTCCTCAGATAGTACCTGGACACAGACAGCATGAAAGACGCAAGAGAGAAAAAATGACAGTATTTCAACAGAGTATCAGAAGCTGTTTGCCGGTTTTATCTTAGTTAAACTTACAATAAAAGACATGAGACACTTGAGACAATTTTTTTGACAGTAAGTTTAGACTGCAGATGACTTTTTGACTTGATATTAAAAGGATGCGTTTGTTTTTTTCACCTCTGTCTCCATGCGTCCAGGCTTCCCTCTGTCTCCGGTTGCAGACCTCTGGGAGGTGAGCCTCTCTCTTTGGTCAGCACCACCCAACCTCGACACACACACAGCCTCCTGCGCATCCACACCAAACACCTTAAAACATACACACACAAGTGTACAAGCATACACACAAATGTATGAAAATAGTTCTGTGATATAATCAGAGGCTAAGTAGATATAGGAGATGGGTATTTTACAACTTCCTTCTTCCCCACCTTGTCGATCATCTTCCTGGCCTCTTCCTCTTCATGATCTCCATTCTCCAGCTCAATGGTGTACGTCCCTCTGTCGCTATAATCATCTCCATGGTGATGGCACTCGTCACGTCCATTCTGCTGGTGTGGTGCTGAGCCACGTCGCTTCTCCACCAATCCACTTGCCGCTTTGGAAGTTGAGGACTTGCGACGGCGCGCAGGACTGTCCTCCTCTGCGAAGAGCCCCTCCGGTACGTTCGCACGGCCCTCTCTAATCTTCATCCCCGCACCGCCCCAAAGGCCCCATGAGCGTTCCTCAAGTGCTGCAGCCCTGCGCTGCTCGCCAAGTGCGTTCTCTGAGTCACTCTGTGTGCCGTCCTCATGTTTACTGCCTAGCATGGGGGGGGGGGTAATGGATCAGAGGGTAAAGACAGAGAGCAAAGTTAAACTAAATAAGCAAGACGCTATACATGCCACGGTACAGTGAAGCAGGTGAGCTGCTCAGACTAACTGCTGCAGAAACACACACCTTTAAGACTCCTCAGTTGCACCGGAACATCACTCTTCACACTCTCCCCGTCATCCTCTGCAACCGTCTCTTTGAGAGCCAATGGCAGCTCATTCTGGGCCAGCCAATCAGCAACTTTGACCTCCGCTGCAACCATGGCTGTCTGAAGTGGACTCAGCTCCTCCCCAACAGGCCGTTTGGGACGTGGCCTGGTCTCCGGCCCGGCCTTCGCCACTCGGTCTTTGCCGGTGACTTTGCCTGTCGCTCCGGGGTCGAACTCAATCGTGAAGGAGGCGTGGCCATGAACGGACTCTGCAGCAGCAGCAGAAGCAGCAGCCTCTTGTTCTCGTGAGGGGACCCCACCACCCACTTTACCCGCTGACGTAGTATCCTTGGTCGGGATCTCGAAGTAACTGGGCTCCTGATTGGAGGGTGTTTGTTGGGCGGACTTTGGGCCTTCAGCACTTTTCTTGGTGTCTGTCAGAATGAACGCAGAGATATCTAAGCAAAGTGATAACTGATATTTATAAAAACAGAAGCTATTCAAAACTGCTTATTTACGATAACACAATCCTCTCTAATTACCTCCTCAACTACACCATGAGATCTTGTACAGAAGGCTCTTTCTTGTAATCTTTTTTATATATATTTTTTTGGGCTTTTGTGCCTTTATTGGACAGGATAGTAGAGAGAGACAGGAAGTGGGGAGGCAGAGAGAGGGGGAATGACATGCAGCTAAGGGCTGTCCGATGTGGGACTCGACCAACTGCAGCGAGGACTGCACTGCACATGGGGCGCCTGCTTAGACCACTACGCCACATGACGCCCCATTTCTTGTAATCTTTATGCAACATTGTTAATACCTGTTTCAGGTTTTTCACGCTTCCTGTCTGAGCTCTTCTCCTCAGGCCTCCCTGGTTGTTGCCCATCAGTGTCTCCATCTCCCCACCAGGCAGGCTGTCCATAAAGGGGCGTGCCCCTGTGCAGAACTGCTACATCCCCTGGCAAAAACAACCAGTCAGTTAGTTTTACAAGAGAAGACATGCCTGCATTTGCCAGAACTAAGAAATTTGGCTTGGCCTAGGGACTAAGGAGTCGTTTGAGCATGAACCGCAACGTCCACAGTTCACATTCCAGCCTTTGTCCAACCTTTGTTGTGTGTCATCTGCCATCTACTTTTCCTGTCATCACTCTACTGTCTGCTGTCTAATAAATGCATTAAATACCCAGAGGATCATTTAAAAGAATTTGAAAGAATGATAGACACTACCATCAACGCAGGTGTAATTGGTACCTTTACAACATGGTTCAGGGCTGCAACTAATAACTATTTTATTTGTTGCCTAATTTTATTATAACGTATTGATTAATTCTTTAATCTATTTTGTACTTTTGTTACCAAACAGAAAATTCACTTTACAAAGACGCAGCAAATCCCTGATATTTTAGAAGCAAGAACCAGCAAATGTTTGGCATTTTTAATGGATAAACAAGTTTGACATTTATTAAATTATCAAAACTGTTGTTGAGGACATCAATATATTATCCTTAAATTCAGGCAGCTGAAGATTGAGCTCTTCGTTGCGTTGCTGTGACCTGTAGAGGAACAGTTCGCCAGTGTCACTGTATCTCTGGACATCCAGGCTCACCTTGGGTCTTGTCCTCTGGCCTGCTAACCTCTGGGGGCTTAGCGGCGGCCCCCTCCCACACTGGTGCCGCTGCAGCCTCGGAGGATTTCACCTCTGATTTAGATGAATCCCCCTCCGCTCGCTTCTTCTGGTTCAGCTGAAGCTGGCTGCTGTATTTCTCATGCTGATAGATTAGGACAAGAGCAAGGAGAGTTTACACAGACGGAGGCAAAACCTGACGGTCAAACGCTGCTAAATATGGGATATACCGAACATGTTCTTTCTTTTTTTTGATCTCACTCATTGCTGAGAATTGAGGAGACAATCTGAATATTAACGCTGAACTTTCATGCAGCTCATTTAGATGAGATCCTGTCGATGAAACAAGCAGAATCATCAAGCCTGAAAACTATTTTTTCCCAGTTCAGCAGAACTCTTTGCCCTTTGACTACCTCTGTAACGTAACAATTTATATATATATTTTTTTTTACCCTGTCAGTTAACATATGAACCCACCACATGCAGAAAGTTTTCTCACTACATGCACAATGTAGCGTCTAACCTTGAGGGCCTCCTCGGGAATATGCAGCTCTCCTCGGACCACAGTGAACAGGTTGGTATGTGAGGCGGGTTAAGGTAAAAGACAGTGAGCTCTTTGCAGGGGTGGGAAGCATGCACTGATAGCCTTATGTATTATGCAGCAGGCGGAGTGCAGTGAGCATTCACAGCTACCCCTGAACAGATACAGTTACTGTGTTGTCCGTGTTCACTGACCTTGTGCTGTGTGTCACACGGTTTTCACAGATAATACAAGACCATATTCAAAGGATATCGTACCCAAACCTCAGTTTGTCATCAATTTTCAGCGTGACATATATCTGCTCCTGTATTCTGACGTCATTGACAAACGTCTGCAAACAAAATGAGAGTTTGGTTAAGAACAGATTAGGGACTGGTGCTGAATCTCACTAGTGTCTGTGTGATGACTGAATTAGACCTGATACTGAAAACAACCATTTACCGAAAATCTGGTCCAGATACTTGGTCTACTTTGTTTTAAACAGATACTTCCTGATTTGAATCATTATTTTGTTATTTTTTACAATTTATTTTGACAAAAGTCTGTTTGTGTAAAAATAGCATTAAACATATTTCTCCTTATTGTAACAGAATAGAGTTTTGTAGAAAAATGTACACACTCATTCAACATCATTTTACGATTGGTACCAGAACATAAGTATCACGCTGGCTCCAGTAGTTATGTCAGTTCTGTTCATTTTCTCTTGTACAGTCATTGGAGGCCAAAGAAATTAGACAAACTGTAATTTGTTTTAACAGAACAGAAAAGCTCGATTCTTGTTGCTGATTACACTGAGAACATGATCCATAGTGATGTCATGAACTATCCAGCTTTGGCTTTAAAGGATAGTTTTCTGTCGGTCTTTAAGTCACATGCCCACATGGACATTAAAACAGTCTCTGCTCCTCTTCTCCAAACTGGTCCTGAGAGGATTTAAGTGATTTCAATGTAAGTGATGAGGAACAATATCCAGACTCCTCCCTACAAAGTTCAGCAAAAGCTAATATGATGCTTCAAAATTATTTGAGAGACTTCAAAGTTACGATGTGTTAAGTTAATTATGAAAGCTCCACTTTGTGCCAGCAAGTTTGGAGGATATCCACTTGATTTGTCGGATTCTGAATGCTGAAGCCTCATATGAACTTCAGCTGAACTTATAATTTATTTTAACAGGAGGAGGACTGTAGACTTTGTTCCCCAACACTTACATTGGAATCCCTTTAGGAAGGTATCTATTAATACTCATTAAAGGCAAGGATAAATTATTTCAGCAACCAAAATCCATTTCTATCTACACATGGGCATGTGAGAATGTTGTTTTAAAACAGCCTTGATTTATTTATCATCATTTTACATCTGGACGTTTGTACAAATACATAAAGACTCTGTTTTAAAATAGAACATGTCCATTATAGGATCAGGAATAACTACTTTTCTAAGAAGTGAGAAGGTGAAGCAGTAGATACACAACACACTCACCCCATTTAAGCTGCCCAGGTCCTTAACTTTGTGTTCGTCTGTATTCGGCTCGTAGTTGATCACAGCGTGTTGTTTGTCCACACTGCGGGACTAAATCACACAAAAAGCCGTCAATCACTGTCATCCATGCTAATCTGCAGTGCTTCAGTTAATAATCCGGCCGGATGAAGAATGACAGCTCGGAGCTTGTGTCCTGTGGAGTTACAGTACTGTACCTGCAGCATGAGCTCGCAGTCGTCCCTCCCAACAAAGATCATCTCCCTGGGGAGACGATGACGTGTCCCCCCGCCACTCACCAGGAACCAGGAAGTCAGACTCATCTCTGCCTCACTTGCTGACCTTTGACCCTTAACACATCCTGCTGAAAACAGGAGCAGCATTAGACTGCACAGTTGTCTATTTATGTATATCTATCTATCTAATTATCTATCCGGCTGTTTCGTCTTATGAGTCACAGTTTGATCGGTTAAAACGATAAGTTCTTACAGCGCTAATGACGCCTACAGCTTCATACAGTTACAGTACATTACTTCAACATCTGTGCATGTGTGTGCGTGTGCATCATATGAACAGTAGCTATTTCAGGTATCACCCGAGGACACTGACATGCTTATCTCAGCCTGTAATTCAGCTAACAACATTAGAGCCATAAGTGTAGAAATCAACTAACAGCTTACAGAAGCCCAGGCATCCTACTAAACTCCCAAATTGAATTTCTCAGCAGAGTTGCCCGGTCACCAGATCCAGTGCCTCACCACTGAAAAACAGAAGAGGAGGAGTCAGATATTCTACAGGAGGAGGGACGAAGTGAGAATGACTTGGGGTAAATTATGAAAGGAAGAGAGAGAATGATTAATTTGTGATAGGACAGGTAATTTAGTTGGATGCTGTGCACAAAATCACAGCACACACACGACACATGAAACGCACACGGGCCAGAAATAGGCAGGAAGTGAGAGAAAAGGACAGAGAGGAAAAAAGAGAACAATAACATTTTTTCTTGAAAACCCTCATCACTGCTCCCCATGATTCTCTCATATGATGTTGTTGATGCAGTTGTCAGGGTTCACATGCACTTACAACAGCACAACAGCTCTTTTCAGTGGGACACACAGCTGGTCCTCCCTCTGTGGGAGCACCATCCACACACAGGCCCTGCTGACTCACGCTCTGAAGGAGCCATAGGTGAATTAGTGGGATTTAATTAGGCACACTCTGTCATATCTGGGGGCTCCTGTTTGTGCATCAACTCAATCCCCATGGGACTTGACAGCCTCCCTTCCCTCCTCTGTTGAAGGGATGGCCGTGGTTAACCCTTTCTGTGGGCCTGCCTTCCCGGCTCCTAGTGGCCCAGTTTTCCTCTTGGCCGCACACGGCCCCCTCCACTCTCAGATATGAATCTCTTCTGCAAATGACAACACATCAACTGTGCTTGCAAGCGGCGGCGGCTGATGGGTTATAGCCAATGACAGAGGCTGGAAATTAGCCCAGTTAGGCCATGTCTCGGTCCGGCGTTTATCGTGGAGCCATTTCACAATGACATCATTGTAGTGAGGAGCATTCGGTTGAAACAGAATAATGTTATAGAAATATCATGCACATTATGTTGAAAATACCTACATACCCAGCTACAGTGCGTCTGCCGTGGATGCTGATTACCGACTTGTCATCTGAAGCGTATTGATCATTAACGTTCTTCATTTACACACGCTCTGCAAAAACCAAACTACAGGCTGATTTAGACACATTTACAACAACACTTATCACGTGTTGTTGTAAATCAGGTTATGGAGGCTGTCTGCTGATGTGCAGCCAAGTCTCCCCGTTATGGACGACATACTATAGGCTAGGGTTTGTCGCACAAACACAGCGATGCTCATTTCACCGTCTCCATCTTCAGAGCCAGAGGAGGCAGCAAAAGACACCAGGGCCGACTTGTTAAAACAAACACACAGACACACAATAGGCAGAGGAACATACACGTCACCTACCAGCAGCTCTACGGTCGATCAGCATCCGATATGTGGAGGATTATGAACAGCGCTCCTGCTGCTGCTCCCCGCAGCCCGCCGCCCAGCCCAGCTCCTTCAACACTACCGTGTCTTGGTCTCACGGTGGCGCTGTGTGCTCGTGGAGGGAGAGCACACGAGGTTATGTAATAGTATAGTGACAGCAACACATATTAGATAGTAAGTGAGTGAGTGGTTGTAGATTTTGGACAGTGATCCTATAAATTATACACTGGCTAATATAGCCTGGCTATTAGCCTATAACCTAGCTGAAGAGCAGCTTGAAAGGATAGCCTGCGTCTCAAGGGGCGGATTTAAGATAGTAGGGAAGAGCAGGCATGGTTGTAACAGGGGTCACTTGTAACACTTCCAATTTCTCCAATCAGGAACAAGTTATTCTATGATGTCAGTTATTACTCACCTGATACATACTTGATTTAATCCTTATTCCACGTGAGGAAGTGGCAGTCAGTGGCAGATACAGCCAATTTTAGAAGGAAAAAATTATTTTGTGGTACGAAAGTTTTTATTTTTTATTTTTGTGATAGCAATATCCTGCTATGTAGTTAAACTCTTCAAACTTAAATCATGTTTATTGTGTGTCTGTGCAGATATCTTCCACGCAAGTTGTCAGTGCTAATGTTTTAGCTGTTATCTGTGAACTAGTTCATGTCTACAAGAGTCTGGTTTATTGTAACAACAACACACAGACATGGACAGACACACACACACACACACACACACACACACCCTGGTGTTGCCTATTTGCACATTTTTTCAGTTTTATTATTATGTTCTTATCACTACTATGACTGACAGTAACAAAGATACTTGGCTAACACCTACAACATTTCATAGCAGACACATGTCACTAGTTTGTATTACATTTTGAACGCACTGGATTTTGAAGAGCTCCAAGATACACACAGAAATGTCAAAAATGCTACAACCATCCCCTACAGTCTCCCCTCCATCTCCTTCCTCATTTACAAATCCAGAAGTCATCATCGTGTAAAGGTTGTTAGTTTCAAAACTTTTACCAATGGATGCGAGATATCTCTCACTTCACTGAAAAGTCTGTCTGAGTGTTTATACCCCGGAAGTTTCAAGAGTTCACATCATCACACACTTGAATAAGTTGCACGCTGTGTCACGATTGGCTCCGAACTTATGATGTTGCAAGTTCCTGCTCATGCAAGCACGTCTTAAACTGATTTAAGGTGAACACAAAAACCTTACCCCCTGTATTAATGTGAAAACAGACTCTGTACAGAGACCTACATCATCCTTTGCTGTAAATATAATTAGACATTTTCCAGTATTTTGCTGTTACCTAGGTTGTTTTTGTATTTCTTGTTGCCTATTGTTTTAGACAGTAATGTATTCCAGAAGAAAATAAATTTACATTTTGCAAAGTAAGGTAAAAAGGGTACTGATTTGGTACTAGGCGTGTCACAGTGTATACTGTACTGCACCTTGGTCTTGTATTATCAAATGTTCTGAAGCATGTTAGTCCATAATTCAGAGTTCTTTAGTTGGATTTGAATGACTTTGCAACTCATTCTGGGGTGATGCTTCCTGTACACTCTCAATAAGAAAAATGGAATATGAAAACGAATGGAGACGGACTGAAATGTAATAACAGTAGTGTAGCCTACTAACGTTATGAGCAGCACCCAGCTCCCATTATGAGCAAATCCTGTCATTAACCTAAACAAGCTAATGTTAGCTATGTTAGCATCAGCGTTGTGTGTGGAGCATTATCAAGATGCAGACTCTGTCACAAGTAACAACAATATTGGTAACATTTCAGGATGTGACATTGTGACGACATGTTCTCAATTTTTGATGTAAGCAACTCAAAGTCTCACCATGAATTCTGTGTAAACATCTTAGATAAGTTTGTGTTTCCTCTTTTCATTCCAAATGCTTTAAGGAATTAGCTGTTTTCATTTTAAATCATTTGGAAATTTTTGGAAAATAAGATTTTTAAAAAGAGAAACTTTGTGTATTTTGTAAAAGTGAACACTGTGTAGTATTATGTTGCAACAATTTTGCTTTCAGAGAAAAAACAATGACTTAGACCAACAACTGCAAAGCGCTGAGGTAACTTGATATTTCAACCTGACCCTAGCAGTAGGCCTATAGTAGTTGAGCCCACGTAAATGTTTGAATTAGAAAAGGTTCTGCCAACTTAACATTTTAAACGGTGTATACATTGTGTCAGCTAAATAGAAAAGTGTTATTAATCCAGCTCAGTGCTCTGTATAATAGTAATTTACCGCATATAATAAATTTAGTCAATCTGAAATTGAAACATTAGATGGCGCCAAAGCACTGAGCTGTGATGTGGGTGCGGGCACAGCTACAGTTGCTGAGCCTGATCAATTATGCTTACATGGCACCAACGTAATTACTGACACTTAAGTTAAAATAAAAATAAAAAATAAAAAAATAAAAGGAAATCAGAGCAAATTAAACCACTTGTTGGGCTACAATGTTCAGAATAGCAGCTGCACAGCGGTTTTGGTTTATGGGTTCTCGTCTTCATAATTAAGATTGTTTAGCTTGTAGCCTGCTGTATGTGACTAATCTGGCTCAGACTCAATGTGTTGTAACTTTACGTGGACGCAATATGAAAGCAAACACATATTAAAAAAAAGAAAAGAAAAAATGCCTTTGTTCAGATTACTTTTGACATAAAGCCTATAGGCTATATGATATATAATCATATAATTGCAACAATGGTGCCCAGGCCAGAGGTAGTATAGAAAGCTGGGCTTTAGGCTACCTTTAACTGACTTTCATTGTTTTAGCTGGATTCCCCGCAGAGGCTCCATTACACAGCCTATCACTTAAAGAGCCGACACACTTCACTGCTGCATTAGTCCTCAGTGGTGTTGCCTGAACGATGGAAATATATATATTTTTTTACTTAGGCTTTTATATAAAATAAACATTTGCTTTGTTGCTTTAACTAAAAGGCAGTCAGACAGTGAAGGATAAATGCAGCTCTCTTTCAAAATTATTCAAATGACTTCAAATTTTTTTGGGCTCCAAATTTCAAATATGAAATTATTTTCCTGGTTGTACTTGGCTGTAAATCTGGAGGCGTTTACTGTCTCTGCTACTGTATAGTAAAGGCGATGCCTATTAAAACACAATTGAAAAAACTGAACAGAGACGCTCTAAATAACATTAACAGGCTGGATACATTATTTAAATATCACAGTCGTATAACAGAAGAACATATAGTAACTTCTCCGCAGTGTGTTTTAATCCTCCCATGTGGTTAAGAGTGTGAATTGTGGGCTTGTGTTTTTGTTATCATAAGCCTGTTGTGTTATAGAAATGATTCCGCTTATCTGCCACACAGATGAAAACATTAAGATAAGAGCAGGAGACAAATCACCGTTTGACTTGATAGTTTTTATGTAACCACGGATGAAAACACACTCAGGCGCATTCTTCACACACAGATAGCCTAAATGCTTTGCCACCTTTAACACAATGTTTAATCAAATCAAATCAAATGATTTTGTAGCCTGTAAATAAAAAAGATATCAATTCTAAATATAGATTCAAATCGTTTCTTAATGTCTCTTCATTAGTAGCTTATAACCCCATGTCAAACAAGCACAACTTATACAGCCATATTGTAGCCTATTACATTTTTAACAGAACTGAGTTCAACTAAATATTTTTATTCCACGTTCTTGCATTTCGGCCACCATATTTCATATGTGCATTCTGCTTAACCTCTCAACAAACTGAACCAAAAGCAACGTAAGTAGATCCACTATGGTGCCTTTCACAAAGCTTGTCCCATCACTGTGAAACAAACTGAACAAAATAAGAGGAAAATAAACACTGAAAATCTGTCATCGCGGCAGATCAATACAATTTAGTAAAAAAGTAATAGGCCTGATCATAATAAAATAAAAACACCTATCAATAGTGTAAAAATAGAACCTCCAGTCTACTCTGTAAATTTACATAATCACTGCATATTCATATCCACCTGAAGATAAGCGGTGATAAATATGAATGAAACGGTGATGTTAGATTTATCCTCCACCACATCCCTGCTACACAACGCTCTTTGCTTCGTGCGCTTTTTACTGCTACTCGACTTCCTAGGATAACTCGACTCCTCTCTCTCTCTCTCTCTCTCTCTCTCTCTCTCTCTCTCTGGCTCGCTCTCTCTCCCCCTTAGCCCAGCCCCCTTGATCCCCTCTGTCCATTGGTGTCTTCAGTGTCTCTTTTCTCCTTCCACCCCCCCACCCCCCCTCCTCCTTCCATAGGTAGTCCATAATGAGTGTCCATTGGTTTTTATTATGGCTTGTCCCCCTCCCACTGGCTGCCTTCGCCCTGCCCATGTTTTGTATGTCTCAGTCCGTCCATCTCCTGACGTTCAAGTTCGCAGGAACGTCACGTCCGCACTTGAACTTGCAGCTCAGGGGGGCTTCGCCGTACCCCCATCACTCTGTCTTTGCGAAAAAGTCATGAAGAGCTCCGCACAGCCCGTAGCGCTCTACGCCTCAGCCTCTGTATGATCCGCAGTTCATTTGCTGTGTTTTTTTTTTCTTTCCTATTTGGATGTCAGACGCATCAATGAAGATATTTCGTTTGGAGTCTACCTTGTAGGAACGGATTTCCCAATGTGAACTCAGCTGAAAAGCCGCCACTAAAACAACATGTCTCGCCGCAAGCAAGGCAAACCCCAGCACTTGAGCAAACGGGAGTTTTCGCGTAAGTGGAGATAAATCGCATTTTACTTTCATTTGGCTGTTCTTCACCTCTCAGCGAGCCTCCTCTTTTTTTCTGTTTAGGGCAACTTCCTTGGGGAATTGTGATAGGTAGGATACGGACACGGACGGACTGTCCTGAGTGAAATTACAAACATATCCAAGGCTGAAGGTTATTTTAAAATGATTATGGCATCATCTGGTCAAAGTTTTGAAACAACGTGACAGCTTCAACTTGTGTTGGTTAAGGTGTTGTATAACGCAGCCTTCAAGGTTTCTTTCGCCATTAAAGGGCATGCATGGGCTCAATGGCCAGAGACCTTTGCCTATATGAAGACTGCCCATACTGCTGCTGCTGCTGCTTCTGCTGCTGCTGCTGCTGCTGCTGCCCTCCGCTGAGAAGTTTTCAGGTGCGGCCTGTAAAGCTATTCCACCACTACAACCGACCCTCTTTTACCGTTGTAAGAATGGATTTCCAGAGGTTCGGGCTGGTTTGGACACAGGGAAGTGGTGTTTACATACCCGCTTGTCCACAGCGCAGAGACCTCGTGTGCGTTGCCTAGAAGGAATACTGTCTCTGTGCAGCCGCTTGCTTAAAGACAGTGTATGTCATGTGTAGTATGTTATCTTTCACCATTAACAGATATTTGTAGCATAGATCCACGGGAATCTCCGCGAGCGTTACTACTGTTTTACGACCGCGAGAGAGGAAAACCAGGAAAGTGGTTTTTACGCGCGTGTGTGATAAAATTGCAGGGCACAGACTGAGATTGCATGGTGGGTTTTTTTTTTTTTTCTTCGGCGCTGTCGAGATACATTTGTGTTTGGAGGAGAACTATTCCCCACCATTTGTGTGATGCCAGCAGGAACTGCTTTATCAATTCACTCTTACGCGCGTCAGTGAATGAGGAGACGTCTCCAAATACACTGATTGTTTCCATTTAAGTTTTAGTCGGAGATTAGGAGCCCATGTTTTTCCTTTGTCCTAATTATTTTCATCTTAAACGTGTCTCTGCGAGGTCGTGGTTGATCCCTTTTCGATTGAAACCAATTATGCCCTCGCAACATGTATGCTTTCATTTGCCGGACAATTGTCAGAAGTTTTGCCAGTGGGGGGCGCAATATGATTGTAGTCCTGTAGACCACTGCTGAACTTGAACTTGATCCGCTTTATCTCACTGCTGCTTGACCAAGAGGATCGATTTAGTAGAAATAAGAGATTGTGGCATATATTTCATGCTCCTTGCTTTGCTGATGTGTTTGTTTTATCTAAGGGAGAAAAGAATTATGAAATAGAAATATTCAGATTATTGAAAGAGTATGCAGAGAGAAAGTGTTTACAGACAACAGCTGTGGGCCTGTTTTCAATGGAGCAATTCACAAAAATTAGACGTTTTTAAAACCTTTTTTTTTTTTTTTACCCTTAAAGATGTTTAATTTAACCTGTGTAATTTAGCATTTTGGCTCTGACCCAGATTTAGTTTAGTTTCACTTAGTTTGGAATAAAACTCATGTTTTTTATATATTCATATTATTAATTTGAACAACACAATACTTGCAACTGCATGGTCACGCTTTGCATAATTTTACTTTGGGGCCAGTGATGAGCTGTGCTGTAGCAAAGGCACACTTTATTACATATTTATACATGCAGATAGGAAATGAATGTGCTGTATATGCCTGATGCTTCCATTTGTTTTGTTTTTTTTATTCATTCATTTGAAAAGGAAAAAAAAAACATCTCAGTTTTTCCATTTTTCTGTGAGTGAGTTGGCTGAAATTATTGATCCACAGGAAGTCATAATAGTCTAAAATGGCAAACGAAGAGGCCTAATGATTTTCCTGATAGTGGAACAGACCTACCTCAGTATCCCGGTGGGAAACATTGGCCTAAACTACTTTAAATTCTGGCACAGTCAGATGTCTGAAAAAAGGATTATATTTTAGTTTTCAAAGTTATTCACATCACTCTTGCTTGGCATCAAAATGAGATTATTTGGTTTGAAGAAAATCTTTCCACCTAACCCAGCCTCACACACCTCGCCTATGTCCATGGCATAAGCTGGTTAAGATAAGCTCCAGTAAAATAGGGGCGAATTCCCTCATCTTTAATGCAGTTGAACATACAAGTAACAGGGCCTATCTTGCATAGTCCCTCACCACCTTCTCGTCTGACCCGACACGGAATTAAAGGTTGAACCAGCGGCAAGAATTCATCACATCTTATCTCAACATCCCAGTCGGGGCGCCCAGTGTCGTTTACCGTGTGGCTAGATTACTTCTTTTAAAATGCTCTCTCTCTCTCTTCTCTCTCTTCTCTCTCTTCTCTCTTCTCTCTCTCTCTCTCTCTCTCTCTGTCGGTACTTCAGGGACCTACTCCACATCCAACCCCTCAATGTCTAACCTTGGTTCACGAGATCCCAGCACTTTTAACGAAATGGGGTCCAATCATCTTGAACTCAAATTAGAATCTATTTTTTGATTCTCAGAGGTGTTAGGTTCATTAAAAAAGCGAGATTGGCAGCACAATAAAGAGGGTCAAGCAACTTAATCATTTGGCTGCTGCCTGCAAGCTGAACATGTCAGTCCTTATCGAAGTAGTCTGTGCTTTCTTTCTTTCTTTCTTTCTTTCTTTCTTTCTTTTTTTTACATTGTTTGCAACTTGACCTTATTCCTGTATATGTCTTCAAATATTGTCGTTTACAAGCACTACAGAATCCCTGCCTCTCTGTGTACTGTATCTCACATGTCTCCCTCTTGCCTGCCCATCCAGCTGAGCCGCTGTCAGGTGTTCTACCAGAAGAAGACTCTCAGGACTCCCCCAGGCTGGGAGTGGCTCAGGTTGACACCCTAAAAGGGGACCAGGACCTGCTGACCTGCGGCCAGTGCCACTCCCGCTTCCCCCTGGCTGACATCCTGCTGTTCATTGAACACAAACGGAGGCAGTGCCACGGGAGCCTCTGCACGGACAAACCTCTGGACAGGCCACCATCCTCCCCGCTCGCCTCGCCCCTCTCCACGTCCTCCACGCACTCGCGGACCCACCATCAGCACCCGCGGAGGGTGTGTCACCCGGTTGAGGTGGCTGTTCAGGTGTCGCAGCAGGATGAGGATTGTTTATCTTCACCCTTGCAAGGAATAATCCCCAAGCTGGAGAATATCACAGGTAAACACACTGGGAGCTTAAAATGGCTGCCATGCAAGAGAGAGCAAATGAGCAAGAAAAAAAAAAAATGTGGGCAGTGAGTCTTTGAGATCTGAAGGTGTGCGGAGTGGGTCACACGCTGCAAGGTTCATAGAGAGTTTATTTCAAACCAGAACAATTGACGATTTCTCTCTGGTGTTTTTCTTGCCTCTGATAGTGAGGATGTATCCAATCTGCATAACCAGGGTGTGAAATATCTGCCGCTGCATTTAGGAGCTGTGAATCTTGCTCAGCTGAGCCACGAACCCACACGAAGACAAGCCATCCTCAAAATGATTGTGAGAAATGGAAACATTCGCAGACAGTGAAAAAGACACACACGGCGACAGACAAAGACGCAGATTATGAAAGAGAGGAAGAGAGAGAGAGGGAGTAAAAAAAGAATTTCTTTTGGTTTGTTGCTGCATCACAGATGTGCTTAGATCCTGTGGCCTCCACATTCTCTCTCATGTGGTGGTGAGAGATGTATCTCCATCCCTCCCTGGCTTATTACACTGTCATATCTCCCTCTCCCTCAAATATGCGCCTGCAAAGGCTCACTATGATGCTAAAATTAAAAAGAGACAGAAAAGAATGTAATTATGCTGATCTATCAAGGAAGAAGCGTTTATTTGAGGAACCCTACAGCCACTAATTGTCAGTGTTTTTTCTTGATTTGAGTAATTAAGGACTTCTTAAGGCAGCTGCTCGGTTTGCTGGTTGTCCACCGGGGCTAAATGAGGCTGTAGTGAAAACACGAGTCGCTGTGCAAACAAGCATGAGTCCCTTATGACGGGTTTTACAGAGTGGGGTTTGATTTTGACCAGCCTATTTGAATGTTTATTCATTTCCTTTAACAGATCCGATATCGTGTGCCAGATTGGGCTGATTGTCTGGGCAGTTGTGATTTAATTTGAAGCCAATTCAGGCTAAATGCACGGAGAGTAGCACTCAACAATGTGCGCTACTGTACTGCATTAGTCAGTGCTTCAGCTTTGCAGATGGCATTGTAAAGGGACCACTGTTATCTGTTGTTAGCTAGTTATCCCTCTGTCGTACAGAATGACCACTGTTCATTAGTGTGCAGTTTGTTAAACATCTGTGCGCGCACACACACACACACACACACACACGTGGACATGTACACACACACACACACACACACACACGTGGACATGTACACACACACACACACACACACACACACACACACACACACATACACATTCGACATGCCTCTTGGCCCTGTCAGCTGTTTGACCATGTTTTTCTTTGCTCATTTAGTTCATCGTGCAGTGGAGTTCACATGATATCATAAGGTCACTAGCATTGTGAGCAGAGCTTTATTTATAGGTCTCATGTCTCTGCACATTGTGTAAGCGCCAGGATTTACTTGGGTTAATAATGAATAGATTAACTTGGTTTGTATGAGGAGTGAGATTGCTTCCTGTTGTGACACCTCATTTGATTGTGTGAGGTGAGTGCCAATGCAGATAAAGAAAAGGATAAACCAGCAACAGATCTTGGGTCAGACAGGAGATGCAGCCACCGTACGGGACAGACCACACATCAGTCACATATGCATAAAAGTCAGCCCCCCCCCCCTTCCACCTCTGTTTTCTGTTTTCCAAGATTGATGGATCCAGACTGGCAGTGCCAGCGCGCCACCCCATTCTCCATATGCTAGCTGCCATGTTCTCTCACCCTGCTCAGTTAGAGGCTGACACTGAGCTGAGGCGTCTCAATACATACTGTCCCCACACACACTGTAACTGTGCCATACTGGCTTCATGTCCAGTTCATTCCAGTGGAGTGTGTTACATGTTACAAGATTTAGTGTATGCTGCTGTGCTGCATACACTCAAATGAATGTGACCCCTCCGCTCCCCACCCTCCTCCTGAAATGTCAGTCGACACAGATAGATCTCTGTATGGAGAGCAGCTTAAACAGGCGGGGGCTTGGGTTTAGGTGCAGGAAAGAAGCTGCTGGATTTAAAGCGAGATGACACCCAGGATGGTTGAACTATGAGGTGGGTGGGTGGGGGGGTGGGTGGTGGGGGGGGTTGTCTGTGATACACCCAGCGCTGGATATTGAAGCTTTGCTTCTCACTCTCCGTCCACGGGACAGCTGAGGCCGTCTGGGAGTCTCATGGCTGCAGCTGGGGCCGGGGTCTGCAGTCTGGAGCTCTGGGCCGTTAGAAGAGGGCAGAGCAGCCTGCGTGCCATCATTTGCATGATAAACAATTTAAGATATGCATAGGGACACCGAAGCTTGTCTCCAGATTATGGATGGCCCAGAAAAAGAGCAGATGACAGTTTCTCACACAAACTATGTGACTGCAGGGTCGTGTAAAACTGGATTTATTCCACAGGATATAATAATTAATAAAGAGGAAGAGCGGCGAAGAAGATCCATAGTTTTTATTTACATTCACATTCACTAACGCACAGACTAAATGCGAAATGTTATCGTGTTTGTTTGGTCTGATTTAGGATGCACAACCACACCACTGTGTAAAGGCTTCATCATGTCCTACATACCATAATTAGTATTTTTACAAATCGTTTCTCTTCGCTACATTTTATGAGCGTGGTGCCACATTCTTGTGCTCGTATTGCTGCATTACTGTACCCTGTATTTATCCATCTCAGCATTAGCGCCTCTTGCATCCTCGCCAGTGTAGCCGCGTGTGGTAATGAGGCCATTGTAGCCGCGTAAATCGACCACCATCTCACACTTCTGCCTCTTTCCAGCACGCTGCCTCCATTGTAACCTGGACTCTGAATCGATACTGAGTTAATTATGGCAGCCACCTTTCCCCTTTTTCCCTCTATGAGAAGGAAAACATTCTTACGACGGAGCGGTATTTCTTGTAACACCTCTCTGTGGCTGTAGTGTGTCTTCTTGCAGCAGCTTGCCTGTCCTGTTTGTCCCTGTGTGTTGTGGAGACAAAGGTATTTAGCAGGCTCTGTATTGGCACTGTGCCACCTTTCTCCAAACCACCAGCCCCCCCCCCCCCCCCCCCCCATAAGCACACATATACA
Organism: Seriola aureovittata; assembly: GCF_021018895.1. Taxonomy (NCBI): domain Eukaryota; kingdom Metazoa; phylum Chordata; class Actinopteri; order Carangiformes; family Carangidae; genus Seriola; species Seriola aureovittata. The sequence continues at coordinate 8,829,631 of NC_079366.1, read as the reverse complement.
CACTGGGTATCTGTCAGGCAGAAGTGGGGGGCTGGGCTGTGCATGGGGAGTGTGTGTATGTGTGTGTGGGTGGGTGGTGGTGGGGGGTGTAAGAGGCTCCTTGGTAGTGATGTCTTTTTTTTCCTGTGTCCAGTATGTCTGTGCGTGCATATGGGTCGCTGTGCAAGTTCACATGTGGCGTGTGCCTTTGTTTCGGTGATCACTTTAATTGATACTGAAAAGGCACAGATGCATGCTATTGTAATTATTGGATACCAGCTAATATTTTCAACATAAACTCCATTGTCTGTAAAAACTGAATCTAATTTGATCCTACAGCTGCTCCGGGCTCTGATAAAATCAGTCCTATTTTTGGCTGTGGGCTCCACTAAGTTTTAATGAAGGTGAACAGGAATGGTTTTTAGGATGAATTTTTCATAGAGGACATTTTTGTATTCCGAAGCCAAGCTCTAAACACCCACAAATGTTGTCGGCGGAGATTCGTCAGCCTTTGTTGTTGGATTGAGTGTTAGTGGCCTTGGCTGCATTCAAGTGCTGAGGTCTAGCGGATGTTTACATCTCGAGTGTGGATGCAGTGTTAAACTAATGTATGTGCATATGTGTGCATGTGTGTGTGGGTTTTGACCACTTAAGCTGTTTATAGCTTTCCATGTGTGTGTGTGTGTGTGAGAAAGAAAGGGTGTGTGTGTCGGGCTGTTTGTTAAGGCTTTACTACCCTGGGCGTGCAGGCTGAACATGAAAGGGTCTTTGACTTGGCAAGCCTCGCCTGAGGACACCCCTCTGTGGACCATGCCAGGCCAGACTTGGCACAGAGCGCTGGGCCCGAGGGACGGGCTGGGCCTAAATATGTGTGTGTAAGAGGGAGGTAGAGGAGGTGTATCTGTGTGTTAAAATGATGTTTTGTGGGTTTAGGAAGCAGGACTTATGGTGAGGTGGCGGGTATGTGTGTGACTGACAGCGGGAGTGTGTGTGTACTTAAGGGTAGGTATGCAGGAGACTGTGGGTTTGTGTGTGTGTGTGTGTGTGTGTGTGTGTGTGTGTGTGTGTGTGTGTGTGCTGTCCCCAGGGCTCCTAGCTTGGGCTTCCTGTGTCTCTGTTTGTCTTCTAACAACCCCAGTACGACAGCCTCAGGCCATTCAGGTGGAGGCTAGTTGAAGTATGCACAAACACACACACACACACACACACACACACACACACATACGGACCCACACAAACACACACATGCACACATAAGCACAAAAAGAGGCTTAAACAAATGCATGCACCTATCCACAAATGTACACACACCTGTTTTATGAACACAACAATGCCCCCCTCCCGACACACACACACACACACACACACACACACATGCAGACTGTCACACACATGTACAGTGTAAACCCCCTCCTGTGAAACTGTGTTGTGTCTGTAATAAATGTGTTGTGGCAGAGGCCCCATGATGTGTTTTGAGTTGATGAGATCTGTCAGAAACGTATGATCCTTATTTTGCCCCCTCCAATCATACCCCCCCCAGCCCCCTCGTTCTCTGTCTGTGCTTCCTCGGTCTCTCTATCTCTCTCTATCTCTCTCTCTCTCTTGCTCACACTCTCTCTCCACGCATCGCTCCAGTAGTTTGTCTCGAGGGACTGGAAACTCTAAGTTTTGGCTACATTAGCGTGTCTGCACCTCTTAAAGGCTTCCAACATCCACTCTAGACCTCATTCTCACTCTCGCAGATTTGGCTGCAGAGCAAGCCAGAGGACACACACACACATACACACACACACTCGCGCGTATACACTTTTACACACACATACACTGCCTCTTTCTATCCCCTCTACCTACTGTCAAGCAAAGCTATACGACAGAAACAACCTTGTTTGTCCACAGACGCGTCACGCGGGATGAAAAAGTATCCTCAGAAATAAGCGTGTCCTGCCGCTGTCCTGTCAATAGCGTGGCAGGCAGTCACATCACAGGGTCAGGGGTCATCTGACAGCGTCAGGGCCTGTCACGCCAGCCGCCGGCTTCACCACCTGCAGGTTAATGACTTTATTTTTAGACAGAACAGAAACAGAGAAGAAAAAGTGTCTTTGATACAGCTGTAGCTCAGGAAGTGGCGGATGAGAGCAAAAAGGACAGAAGAGGTATTTTAGGAAGGCAGGTTAGTTTAGGGTGAGAATAGGAAGAGAGATTTGAACAAGGTAATTTTCTAAAAAACTTCCCCTTTTTTTTTTTTTTCTTTTAAGTCTGATTTAGCTCACTGATTGAAACTGATCCAGATTTTATTGTTTAGTACCTTGGAGAGTCTGTGTCACACTATCATAACCTGTATCACTTCTCAGTATGTCACCTCAACCTCTTGTGTTCCTATTATGACTGTAGTGTTTATAGATGTGGTGCTGCAGGGCTGTTGCTTTGTCTTTCTCACACCCATGGTGATAATGCTGAGGCCATGGGAGAGCCACACAGACCAGGGCCTCATGTTAGTCTGAACCCACTGATCCTGGTCACTATCTGTCTCGCTAGTGTTTCTTCCTCCACTATCTGTCCCACTGCAGGTCCCAGTGCTGGGCTTGGCCTGTGTATGGGTGTGTGCGAGTCTATTTGTACCTTTTGTATGTTGGTGGGTGGTCGTCTACAGCTGTGTCTCGCCAGCGTTATCTCCACCAGAGAGATACGGCACAGAGAGGGCCCCTGTGTCTGACGTTACACTTGTGAAAACTCACAGTCCTCTGTTTGTATGCGTGTGTTTGTGTGTGTGTGTGTGTGCGTGTGTGTGTGTACGTGTGTGTGTGTGTGTGTGTGTGTGAGAGAGTCTTAGAGTGCTTTAGCGTGTACATGTTCATGCAAACCATGTCTGCAGCAGCACTTTTTCATGAATGTATACTAATAGGTTGCTGTGTTCCTCAGGGGGTTTTGTATTCAAAAGCTCGTTGCCTCCTAATAGCTCAAGTTAACTGTACATTTGATCTTAGATTCAAATCCCACGTCTTATAAATGATGATCAGAAGATAGGGCCTTCATTCATTTTTAAGAGAGTGTTAATTTGGTTATTAGAAGCACTTTAGGCTATATGCTGGTTTCCGTGTACTGCAGTTTGCTTTGCACTAAATGCATGCAGGCACGATTTGGCACTCCAATGAGACTGACACACACCGTCATCACGGATGCATGCACGCACACACATACTTACACCTCCACTCCATCCCCCACACCAAACTGACCCCCAACCCTCATCACACACAGACACACACACACACACACGCACACACACACACACACACATACACACACACTCATAAATGCACACTCCTGTCCCAGGCACCCTTTACTTTTGCAGGCTGAATCTCACTGATAACATGCTGGCGCCCTCATTTAAATTTGAAGCGCTTCTTTAATCTTCAAAGGCCTGATTGCTTTATGAATATGCATGGACTGAGCTGACTCTCAGTTCATTACCTTGTTGTAAATTCTAATGACCATTAGGGCCCCGCGCGGTAATTGCCAATTGTTTTGCATTTTTGATTAGCCCATTACCGGAGCGCATTCTGAACATGTCTGCCCTGCCTGCCTGCCAGGCCACGGCAAGAAGCAGAGGGAGGGAGGGAGAGATGAAGAGGAGAGGAAAAAGGGAGAGCGTGCGAGGGAAGCTAGTGTGAGGGCATGGAGACACGGTTTAGGTAGCATAAATTTCGAGGCTTGGCTCAAAATGTTAGTTGTGTTTAGGAAGGAAAAAAGGGATGAAAGACACGAGGCAAGAAATGTAGAACTGGATGTTCCGTAAACAAGCGCCGTCCAGGTTGTTTCTGTAGAGCTTGAGTGCAAGAGCGTGTACCTGGCTGCATTTACGTCAGCCTGTGTATTTGTTGACTGTGTCCGCCTTTCTGTGTGTACATGTCCAAGTTTGCGTGCAGTTCGTCGAGCTGGATGGGGTGGGCGGTGTGCCGGGAGTGGTGGGGAGGGGTCTGGTAGTGCATCCCAATCCACGCCGTGCCTAGGACTTATGAAAGATTGATGGCTCCTAGCAGAATGGCATCACCCTGCTACAACTTGATAACATCTAATGGATAATTTAGCGCTCTAAAACCGGCAGGCTGCTCCCACTCTATGGCAGGCTGGAGAGGACAGCAGCTGCTGGGCTTTTGGGGCCGCGGCCATGGCTGTTTGTCGGAGAGAGAGGCATGAAAGAGGGAGGAAGAGAGATGGAAAATGTGTGTGTGTGTGTGTGTTTGTGTGACCTAGTCCTAGTCCACAACCCATACCAGGAGTCAAGAGTTGATTAGCCAGCTCTTGTCACAATTGTTAGCCAGAAAACTCTCTCTATTTCTCTGTCTCTCTCTTTCTCTCTGGCCCAATATGCACCTGAACTTGTAAATACTCCTGCAATAGTCCTTGTCAGCATTATGTGGGAGCAGGAGCTGGAGTTGTTTCATTGTGTAAGAACCTCTGTCAGGATCTAGCAGGATTTCAGGAAATCTTACAGTGTAGGTTTGGTGCAATCAATAAAATAAATGAAGAACGGCAAAGGCTACAACATTTTGTTTGCTTTATGTAGCCACCAGAGGAGCCATACATTGCACTGAAGAGCATGTTATCTCCATATAGAAGTTGTCTTGTGATGCCTAAAATGCCATGAATCCAGACACTTAGCTTGACCCGTAAGAATACGACACAATCTGTCGTAAACTGCAATCATGCAAAAACACACTGGACATTTACCACACTCTTGTTGATGTAAATGGACTGGACTCAATATTAGAAACACCTCTCAGTACAACCCATCACAATTCAAATTAGAGCCTTCAAAGCGAGCGTGTTGAATTAACGGCTCTCTAAATGAGATTCAGCTGAGTCTAAGTTTTGAAATGAATCATTTAGTTCGCCGGCGTGGCAATTCACAGCGCTCATCCTCTGTGGTGTCCTTATTTTCCCACTTGCGGCCCAATGCTTGAACACAGAAAACTGCCACCCAGATAATTGAATCCATAAATGTTTGCAGGATCTTTGTGTGAATGGGGCTTCTCCCTGTTTCTTCTCTTTCTCTCTTTCTCTCATGTACGGTTCATAATCTCCATCGTGTTTACACACACAGCACCGAGGCCTACTGTCAGTCTCTTATTCCCACACTATTAAGCTGTTGACAGTTTGGTTAATCGTCCCGCAGTTTGACTTCAGGGGAATCGGAGAGGGGTCAGCGGAGTCCGTCTCCGAGGTGTGGAGAGAAAGTGGCCTACGTGTGCATGCTGTTCTTCACTCTGTGGCATGCCTCCGTGTCTTGAGTTTGTCTCGTTTTAACAGGAGAGGGGGGGGGTGCATTGGCAGGAGAGGAGGAGGAGGAGGAGTGGGGGGGGTCTGTCTTTGCTCTTGGTCTTGAAGGGTCCAGGAGGGGCCACAAACACAATGGGGAAATTGTCCAGCTCGGGATCAGCCAGAGCGAGTAGCTAGTCGGGGTTTGCAGGCTGGCTGGTTGGTCTATGTCCAGCCTGTGTGTGTTCACGCTCACACACATACAGACGGAGAGAGAGAGAGAGAGAGAGAGAGAGAGAGAGAGATGTAGCAGCAGAGTCCGCTATGGCCAAAGGAGTCTCAGGCAGACAGCATGATAGATGGCTTTGTTAAAGGGTCCCAGGGTGTCCCCTGAACTTGAAGCACTCTGTTTATCTTGAATAGGAGAAGCACAGAGTGTTGGGGGGCAGTGAGGAGGAGGAGGTGGTGGAGGAGGAGGAGGAGGAGGAGGAGGAGGAGGAGGAGGAGAAAGCGAATGATATAGCTTTCAGGGGAAGGGAGAGAAAGGGAGTGGAGGAGGAGGGAGAGGGAGAGTGAGGGCCTGTATCTGGGCAGGCCTGGCTGGGGGTTGGGGAGGTTAAGGGGGGTCGTGAGCAGGCACGGCTGCTGGAGACACAGAGCGGAGGGAAAGAGGGGGATGGGGCAGCTCTCCTAGTAGCTGTCCATTAACAGATGAACTTGGCAATGGTCCAGGCCTCAAAGGTCTTGGGAGACAGACACACACACACACACACACACACACACAGACTCACACACACGGATGGATACTTCCCTGGTACCTGCTGACCATGGATGGAATGCCACCATGGTTCTTTTTTGTCCAGAGGCGAAAGAGGACACGTCTCTGGTTCACCTATGTCAGAACCAGTTCAGACCGGTTAGCCAGCCAGGCCGAAGGAGGCAGACGGACAGGCCTCATTGCTCGGCCCTCCTCTCTCTCTCTCTCTCTCTCTCTTCTCTCTCTCTCTCTCTCTCTCTCTCTCTCTCTCTGCAGCTCTCCTCCTCTCGTCCTCCTCCTCTGTTTTCCAGGCTTTAGAGGAGGAAACAGAGAGAACCTCTAACCTGAGGGCACAGGACAATGCAGAGGAGAGAAAAAAGAAGGGAGGGAGCGTGGGAAACAAAGTGAGAGACGAATGGATCTGGTCGTAAACAGGGTGGGAAGAGGAGGGAAAAGTGTTTGGTTGTTGTTGGTGCTCTCCTCTTGATGGGGCAACATGAGCTTAACACCACCGCTGCTATTGTGTACTGAAAACAGTACAGCAAACGTGAGAGTGGTGAAAAGTGGGGGAGAGAATTTGATATGGAAGATGTACATAATGGACTGTTGTGCTGTGTGGGCAAGAATCTGTGTCAGCTTTAACATGCAAAAATACATCCACGGATCCATATTTCACATATGTACACACAGAGGAAATCGTGTCTTTGAATGTGTTTGTGTCTGTGAACGCCATAAAATATGGACGCAGCTCCTCTCCTAATTACGACTCGGATGTGTCCCTCGAGTTTTGAGAGCAGGCTGTTCACTATTCCACTTCAAATGCTTTCAGCTCGCACACAAACCCTGCCTCAAGATGGCAGATCAGAAGGCTCTGTCACATCATCAACATCTAAGGAATTCAAGGAACCGAGAGTTTATTGCTGTAGGACTGTACGATTTATTAATTTGAGTCCTTCTTTAGGCTGCAGCTATCGTTTGTCTATCATCTTGATTAAACTGTTTCTGCGACTGATTTTAACATTTACAGTTTTGAAAATATCAAGTAAAAAAATCAGATTGGGGTGGGGGGGTGGGGGGGTGATCATGGCAAAAGTGCAAAGCAAAAGTGAGAGCTATTGAGGTGAGAAAAGCGATTTGTTAAAAAGGGGGGAAATTAGTGTGAAAGGTTGTGTGTGAAGACAGGATGAGGTTTATGTAACAAGAGGAGCGGGTTAGGTGTCTCCTTTCCGGCTAGCTTTGCAGGTGTCCCTCTCTCTCTCTCTCTCTCTCTCTCTCTCTCTATCTTTCTGTATGCCTGCCTTTCTCTTCCTCGCTCCGTCTTTTGCTGTCCACATTCAGGGCCTTGTGGTTTTTGATTATGACAAATGGACACTAGACAAAAGACTCCCAAGTTCAAGTGCAGCCGCGTAGAACTTGATTCATCTCGTATCAGATACCTCCATATCATTCATTTTCTTTCATTCTTTGAAATGTGTTATGCGTTCATGACGACTGTATAAACGTCCTCTCGTTTGTACACCGGAGCTGAATGCTCGGTCCAACGCGGTGTGGGATGTTGTGGGACACTTGTGTTACATCTTGTGTCAATTGACAGAGTGAGTTTCCATGTATAAATTCATCAGATGCATGCTGCAGGGCAAACATGGATAATATATGTTTGCGTGTCTGTTGTGTGCATGTGTTTATGTGTGTCTCCATGTAAATGCATGCAATCCCATTTGCATGTATTTCACACATGCTCACATTAATTTGTTATTTATAAAGAAGGTTCTTCTTTTCATCTCTTCTCTTTCTTGCAGCCTTCCAGCTCTTGCTCCATTTCTCAGAAACATGTTTTCTTTTCCAGGACTCTTGCGTGGCTACTTTGGTGCCGAAGCCAACTAAATATCTCACTTCTGTGTGTGTGTGTGTGTGTGATGATGGCTGTTTTTATAATGCCCCCCTGCAAATTTGCATATGTATATGCACAGATTGTATGAGAAGAGCTCTCACACTTTGAGCAGTTGGATAGGGAGGGCGATGGGGGCCATTGCAAGGGTTGTGTGTATAGTTTATGTGTGCGTGAGTGTGTGTGTGTTTGTGTTGAAGGGGGGGTCGTGTTGGCGTTTTCACCCCCCCTCCAGACAAAGCCGGCCACTACTTCCAGATGGTAGTCTGCTCTCTTCGGCCATGTGTCTGCTGTGTGTGTGTGTGTGTGTGTGTAAGAGAGAGTGAGGGAGAAATTTGCAAGCGAGAGTGTGTGTGCATGAGATACAGGCAGAGGTGATGCTGATGGAGGAACATGGTGTGTGTGTGTGTGTGTGTGTGTGTGTGTGTGTGTGTGTGTGCATACACACATGGGCATATATGTGCAGAATGTGAGATTTATACACTTTAATGTATCATCTCTCAATTGGCTTTGCATGGTGTAATTAAAAGCAACCCAGCGTGGTCTGCCATGTTTGTCTGTGCCTTGTTTTACATGCATTAGAATACACAATGCAAGGCAGATAGACAAAGAGAGAGATAGATCGAAAAGGGGAAGGTGTGGAGAGAGAGAGAGAGAGTTTTTTTTTGGGGGGGGGTCAAAGGACTGGTGATTCTTTGTCTTAGCCGTGTTGACCTACTGTCGAGATGTCCATGGACGTCTAGCTAATGGGGTCAGCATTAAAGACCAGGCGTCAGGATTACGTTTACATCAACTGTCTTCTGGATAGTGAGAATGAGATGTTTGTCACTGAGTGTAGATAAAAAATTTAAAAAAAAGTTTGCACCGTGATATATATATCCTGTGTATGTGCAAGAAAGTTCTATTTCAGATCAGATTTAGTACTTCCTTTTTACTGTGACATCATTCATGCTGTTCACTTACAAGTGTCTTTCAGATGTCAGGTGAGAAGTCTGCAGCTTGGGCAGCAGCTCTAAGAGTGTAAGAGTCCTGATATTCAATATGAAATCCTGCCTAAGGGTTCTGTCTAAATCCTGGTGTCCCCCTGGGGCTGTATGTTAAAACAGGCCTGCAGCCCTGTTAAGAAAGGGCTATCTATTGCTTGGACAGACTCCAGCTTCTCTGACCTTGATGTTTGTTTTTCTTGTATCCCCAGACATAAACATGGCTCTCGCATCCAGACACACAGACAGACAGGAAGTCATCCTCTCTGATGTCTTTTTCTTACATCTGGCTCCTTGGTGAACACCGGGGCAGATGTTTTGGGTTTGAAAATGGGTGTGTGCATGAGTACATATCATGCGAACCCAAATGATGTGTGAATTTTTCAGTGTGTATTTCTTCACCCTCACACCTCCCTCCGGCCCTTCCCCTCTCTCATACCTGTCAGACTGGTTCTCTCTCTCTTTCATTAAAGCAAAGCCCTTCTCCTTTTTCTTGACCAGGTAGTATTTTGTTATCAGACGTGAAACCAGACTCCCTTATGACAACCCTTTACCCCGTAGTTCAAAGTGCCAAGATAACCATTCTCTATTTATACCTTTATTGAGGCAAGCCCTTCTCTGCCAGCAAGCGGTCTGGCAGGGAATGCTTTCCATGCTGGACATGCCCTGTTCTCCCCAGGCTCTGGTACTGCTGTGGTCTGCCAAGTTGCAGGGCCAGATTGCCTGTAATAGGCCTGCCATTTCCCTCTCATCATCTGTCAGCACTCTGGATCCAACTGCAGGGTCCAAAGAGGGCTACCACTCTCCAATTAAAAAGGTTAATTTGCCCTCGCCCATCTCTTCCGCCTTCTCCCCTCTACAGCTTGCTATGTCTTCATTAGCACTCATTTGTCTGTTTAGCTTTTCCCTTTGCTTTCTTTTTTATTTCATCTTTTAGTTTCTTTTTGTAAACACTGCTTTACATGAAAGAGGTAAAGATGAATGTCCATTGTCATATTTTTTCTAAGCCGGCAATTTAAAAAAAAAAATTGTAAGTGCTGTTTTTTTTACAGCCTCCTCCGAGCAGTTCAAGTTAAAATCAGCTCAATTTCTTTGCACGCTACGCCCTAATGTCACTTTGATTAAACTGACCAGTGCCAGTGGACGATGGAGGAGATAACAGGAATGGTTCGACATTTTGGGAAATATACTTACTCGCTTTCTTGGTGAGAGGACTGATACCACTTTCATGTCTGTACTTAAAATATTAAGCTTCCGGCAGCAGCATAAAGACTTGAAACAGCTAACCTGGAGTCCTGTTGTCACGGTGAGGTTGCCAGGAGACTCCATTAAAAACACACTGTGTCGTTCTTTTGAATGGATTAAACAAACATACAAAGTGTTAATCAGTGAACTTTAGAGGCGCTAGTTGGTGTATTTTGTCTGATTTTTGAACAGAGCCAGGCTAACTGTTTCCCTGATTTCCAGTCTTTATGCTAAGCTAAGCTAATCACCTGCTGGTTGGAGCTTCACCTTGAAGTGACATAAGACTGGTATCAATCTTCTCTTGTCAAGAAAGCGAATAAAGTTTTTTTTTAAGTTAGGTGACATCATTCAGTTGCTCACAGCCACAGAGTTACTACTAGTACCTCAATTCTAACTAGCAGCTGTAGCAGTTGTAACAATATGTAGTAAAACTCATAGCGGCCATCACCTCTCCAAACTTTTTTGCTTTGTAAAAATGTCATTAACTCAGAATGCTCAACAGATAGCAGAAAGATACTAGACATTAGAATAATGCTTTGTTGTGGTGTCAGTCCCTTAAGCTTGAGCCAAATCTGAGAGGATGAGCGGTGTGCAAGTGAGACCTGCTCCTGTGGGATACAGAGACACAAGCTTTACTTTCGTCATCTGTGATCTGCTGCATTCAAACAGAACAAGAGGAGATCTTGCCCAGACGGACTGCTTTAACTCCTTCTGCCTCTATCTCTGCTGACGGCCTTTTCCTGTATCCTCTCAGTTCCCTCCTTCTCTCCCCCCCTCACGCCACTAGTTCTCCTCGCTCTATCATCTTTTTATCTGAGAGGCCAAAAGGGGGAAAGGCCTTTGCATCTCCCCTTCCTCCTCTTCTTCTTCCTCTCAATTTATCTGAACAAAATGTATATGGACGTATGTGGACATGTCGCTTTGTGAACCCAAAGCCCAGGAAGGAAGCTGCCCCTAACCGCTGCCTGTGCTGCTGCTTTCTGTCAGTTACCGCTGCTGTCAAAGCTCCATCCCTGTGTCGAGCTAACACAGCCAGCAAAGTGTTGTGTGGCTTTTTTTGTGTTTACTTTTGGCTATCTGGGTCTTTGGGAGCAGGATATTGACCAGGCAATTGAGATATAGCATTTGTTTTTAAAGGATAATGTGGTCATTTCCACTTTTTGGCTCATTTTGTTCTTAGCTTGTTTAATTATGGTTTAGATCCTGTTAGACTTTGGACCATTTTATAGTTTTTGGCAAAAGTAATTTGGCAAACCTTCATCCAGAGTTTACAGGGTGAAGATATTTTTCTTACCAAGCAGTGAAACAAAGTTATTGTCAGTAAGTAAAAGAGCATGAATGGATCTATCTAATTATTTTTAATTAAGGAGCTTTGTTTTTTTTTTCAACAAAAAAAAAAAAAACTGAATGAGGATTAAGTTTTGTCTGATCACACACAAATAGCAGAAAATATAGGCTCAGACTTACAGTTATTTTACCTTAATAAATCAGTTGTAGCAGCTGTGTCGTCATCTGCTGTTAAGTGTAGTGGCATACTAAATGAAATTGGGGGTCAGTCTTGGTAGTTTTAGTGATTAACATAAGCTAATGACTTGGAAGGATGAACAGGAGGTGGAGATAAAGGGGGAGAGGGGGTGGGGGGGGGAGAGAAGGGGGACGTTGTCTGGCTCCCTCACCGGCCATTAAAGGCCTGCCCCTGGACTGCGAGAGCGGGCCAGTTTCCCATGCACCGGCGGCACAGGCGAGCCCTCTTTGGTTACACAAAATGTCTGCCTGTATGGCCACGGAGAGAGATATTATTAGTGTTATTTCGCCTCCGTCATCTGAGAGCATAGTGCTTTTAGGCCCCCTTGTTTGAGTGGCTGACAGACACTTGAGTTTCTGCAGCAGATTAAATGAAATTTTAGCAGCTTTTTCTTGGGGCCAGGCCATAAAACCGCACAAAGGAAGCAGCTGCCACTAATGTAATCTAGAATGGGGTGCTGCAGTGTAAAGCTGTCCACCACTCTTTTGTTTTTCCCTTCTTCTCCTCTCCACAGCTTTTTACACCATTCTTGACACCCTGCAACTACACCCCTTTCCTCTTCAGATAATATCCTTGTTCTTTCACTGCCCTTAATTCCTCTTTTCATCAGCCACCCCTCTGTGTAACGCAAAGGTGAGGGAACCGGACGAGAACAATAAAGACCATGTGTTTTAAAATCAAACATATCTTTTTATGTCTTAATATATCTATACTGCAGTGTCAAAGGTACAGCAGATAGACTTTGGGCTGGGTCATTCTCAGGCACTTTCCCCTCCGCCGTATCAGCCGGACATGTATGGAATGAGCGTAGAAGATCTTTACAGTTTGACCTTCCGCAAATTCTCAAAGTTCATTTCTCAGAATGCAACACAAGCAGTCCAATGGGGTCAATGCCCCCGCGACCCCAGTGTCAGTCAGAGGTTGTCAGCCCCTCTCAAATTGACAGGGTGGATCTTGAGAACCTGAGTTCATGTTGGCAGTGAGTGGAGTTACATTCCTGTCAGGGCTGTCATTGTCCAAGTGACACGAGAGAGAGAGAGAGAGAGACAGAGAGAGAGAGAGAGAGAGAAAGAGAGCAAAAAGAGAGAGGGAAAGAGGAACTGCAGGGGTGTACAAGAATTCCCAGTAATGAAAGCTGTTTGTTAATTACATTCTTTAATTATTTGGAGTTGACATTTGCATCAGCGCAGCAACATTTTAGCATGTTGGCGGCGCTTTACATTGAGACTCGACTGTTGCCTTCTGTAAATGAAGTTTTATAGTCCGTTAGAGAAGCAATGGCACAAACATCTGGCCCATAAATCTCAGGTGGTGCTGCAGAGTGCAGCCTGAGAAACCAACTCTACCCATCCCCTGATCAGCCATTAATCCAAATTTCCGCACTTCCACACTGACTTATTTATATACGGTTGGTTAGCTGGTAAGCTCTCCAGGAGTGTCGGCATCGCACTGGAAAGTGCTGCTGCACTTATTTAATGCACATGAAAATAAACTACAGTGTTTGTGTGATTAAGTTCTCGTGAGTGTGAAACGTGTGCTGTGTATTGGTTTTGTGTGTGTGTGTGTGTGTGTGTGTGTGTGTGTGTGTGTGTGTGTGTAAGTGTGTCTTGCCACTGCCTGTTGTGGAATGTCTGAATTCATGGAGGAGCCTCTCTGTGCAGAGGCAGTGGCTTGGAGATGGACTCAGCCTGCTGTTTAACCAGTCAGCCAGTCAGTCAGTCAGTCTGTACATGCGTGTGTCCTGTCCTGCAGCTGTCTGTGAATAAATCCTTCTGTCACCAAAGGAACACAGGCTTTCTTCACGTATCCTGCTCATGAACGCTTTCTCAGGTCCTGCTGCTCTGTTTTACAGTTTCTCTCAGACGTTTAATAACTATATCTTGAGCGTAAGAAAAGGAATTTATTGCTGCGTTTTTTTTCTGCTGATGATTCTTCGACCTTTGCTCATACACTGGAGTAGTTTGTACCTCGCTGTCTCTTATTAGCTCCGTCTGTGTTATTATTCTAACTTGCTTATCTTTGCTTTTTATGCAGCATCCTCTTAAAGACAGGAGAATTTGTTGTGGCGTAGAACATGTGTATGCTCGCACACATACACACACATGTTTACTTAAACCTGATGACCCAATAGAAATAGCTCATGCCCCCCTTTTGCCACCCGCCTTTTCTGCTCCTCTGCTCTGCCCTCCCTCCTTCCCTCCCCAGGGTAGGTCGCTATAGCCCCCCTTATAAACATAGTGATCTATAGGAGCCCTAGACCCAGACAGATTTTTGGCATGAATGTGCAGGTAGCATTCCAGCACGGTTTGAGATCTTAGGGCCCTAGCCTCGTTAAAAGCCTGATTTATGCTCTACAGCTGGGCACAAAGGAACCTACAGGTTGGCTACCTTAATTAATATCACGCTCGCTACTGCGTGGACCTATGCATGTTCCTGACACACCTCTAGGGAGAATAAGCGGAAGGGTCCGCATGCTGTATTTTTAACAAGCCAGTGACGTAGTGTGTGTGTGTGTGTGTGTGTGTGTGTGTGTGTGAGGAAGATGGAACTGAAAAGACACAGGTAGCTGTGTTGGATATAATGTCAAATGATTCTTACAAGGTGCCACGAAGTTAAACTGATATAATGCAGATTTTGTCTTCTAGGGATTTGGGGTGTTCAACCTCTGGGCGGCACTAGGTCCTATTGTCCACCATTTTACCCGCCTCTCATGCGTCGCTATGGTGGCTGATCAGACCACATGTCTTCAATTAGTAAGCAGGAATCTGGTACGGCGAGCCTCGGAGATGAAGAATTGTGTGGAGCGTGGCCTGCCATTGCCAAGCATATGGCCCATCCATCTTATGGACTGTTACTGATGGTAAACGTTACATATAGGTATTAGCTGGCTGCCTTCACCCTGCTCTAAACCTACAGTCTTTTCTCTGGCAGATACAGTACAGACTTGTGCCACTGGGAAAGAATACTGTGCCCTGTAATGTACAATCCAAACTTGACCCATGTGATTTGTGTGGGGTATTTGTCCAAAATAAGGTATGGCACTTGTTGGGATGAAGCTGCTAGGGTCGTCCTGGCAGCTTTTGTGTCAAGTTCTACACTTCCTCGCTCTGCCGTGTCACTTCCTGCTTCTGTCAGAATGTCTTGAAGGGGCTGAAATAGGGCTGAACAGGAGGCCATTTTGCAATTTTAATCAGGATTTGGAAAGAGTCTGAGTTGAGAAGTGGCCCAGCACTGTTTTCTCCTCCATGAATTAATAATGGCGCAGGAAATGGAGGGCTGGTTGAACGGATAGTGGTCGGCCGGAGCATTGAGGTTCCACTGTTAGTGGCCGTGTCCATGTTACAGGATCAGTGAACTTCATATCTTTGCTTTTACTAGCGATGACACTGCAGTGAATATAACTTGGTGAAATGAGGATGTGTGATACGAACATAAAAAATAAATAAATAAATAAAAAAAAGATACACTGAACTTTTGAGAGAATTTTCAGCCACACTTCCACACTTCAGTTCTGCGGTCACCACATGTACACGCAGAACTCTCTCCGCCTCCAAGTTGTACATTTTCTAAGGAAAAAAGGATTTGCGAGCTACATCTGACCTGAGATACCCTTCGATCTAAAGAGTCCGGCTATTGATGCTTCTTTAACCACTCGACCACCGTGTGCGCAGTCACACACACCAGATGGGACGCGTGTTAAACCCTCAGCCTCCACAGCTCCGGGCCACGGGACACTCCAACACACTGGCCCTCTTGTTTTAAAGTGCCATGTCCCTCCACAATGCCTTGAGGCTCATATGCATAACGAGCTGCTATGGTTGGCCCAAGCTCACATGCCCCGGTCCTCTCACCCTGAGGTGGTAGGACAGGGTGAAAAATAACTGCATGTTTAAAACGGCCCTTGTTCACTGGTATCTAAATGATGGCCCGTGCTTGAGAGCTTCTGGGCCTACTCTCTGTGTGTGTGTGTGTGTGTGTGTGTGTGTGTGTGTGTGTGTGTGTGTGTGTGCAGGAACAAACAACTGAGGTCAACATTAGTCATAACTTTGTCTTTCCTAACTACTTCACACTTCTGCTTAAAAACCAGGGAACCCCAAAGGTGCACAGACCCTCAAACTGCTCCGCCTGTAGTGCTGTTCCCGCAGAGATTGAGATAACGATGAGTATCCGCATCGGTCTCGCCTCTTTTTCCTTTCCCCGTTCTATGCGTCTCATTTTCTCAGGAAATATTATTTACAGTGACAGAACACCTCAGGCAAAAGGTAGGAGGAAAAAAAAAAAGACTGGCCTGATGGATGGATTTTGAGATCAGCCCACCACTAAATGAGTGGGTGGAGAAGATGAGAGGTGTATCGTGGCACAGGTGTTTTATGGCCAAAGCTAGCGTCCCTTTGAGCTTCAGAGAAGAACGATTTAGAGAAACTATGTGAGTGTGTTTTGTGTATTATAGGCCAAGCATAGAGATTTTAGAGGTAAAAGAAAAAGGGTGAGGGAGATACTGTTTTCATGTGTGTGTGTGTGTGGTGTGTGTGTGTGTGTGTGTGTGTGTGTGTGTACGTGTGTGATTGTGAAAGACAGACCCACTTTAACCTCTCTCAGTGCTGTCATCAGAGCATGTTAAGGAAATAGCATGATGGAAGGAGTGACGAAGGAGCATGCAGGCTGCATGAGGGACGGAGAGCAAGAGGGAGAGGCAATGACTCTGTGCTCTAGACACTGAAGTGTTTACTCAGTCCACATAGACTGTGTGTGTGTGTGTGTGTGTGTGTGTGTGTGTGTGTGTGTGTGTGCGCGCGCGCATATGTGTGTGTATGTGTGTTACATCAGCTCAGATACCCTGACTGCAGGTCTGTGCCTGTAGATCAGGCGAAGTCTCTAACCCTCACTGCCCACTCTTCCTCTTCAACTTTTCCTCACTCTCTCCTACTCTCTCTCTCTCTCTCTCTCTCTTTCTTCCCCACTCACTCTCACATTACCCTCCTCTCTTCCAACACTGTCTGTCATTAAATACAGCAGGTTTCATAGTGCCTTCGAGTTTCTATTCTCCCTCTGCTTCTTGTGTCACACGCACTTTTTATTTCATTACTAATGTATGGCTGTTGAACTATATTTATAGTGCATTATGCGTGTTTGTGTGTATGTACATGTTGCATTGTGCAAGTTCATCTACAGTGCACACTGTGTGTGCTGTGAGTCCTGGTTTTGCCTCATATATAACCCTTCTATTCAACTTACGTCAGTCCTTAACATGGGACTCCAGACACAGTACGTGGACAAATGAACAGAAACACCAAAATTATTTTATACTGGTGTAATGTCAAATGAAACCTTTGAGACCATTTCTCAGGAAGGAAAACCTCATGTTTTTTTTAAGTGTCAGAGAATTTGAAAAGTTGTATCACACTTGAACGGCACAGAATCTTCCATAAAAAAAATTTCATTATAATCCTGTATAATCCTGTTTAAGTGTCTTTAAACAAGTTAGTTCATTTGTACTTGATAACAAAGATGCTGCAGTTCTGCCCCTGCCAGAGGGGAAACATAGAATTATTATTTGGAGACTAAATGAAATATGTAAAGTACATACAAGGCATTCTTGTTCCTTTGTTTTGTGTAAATCTGAATTAATTGTAGGAAAAACAAATGAAGAAGCAACAAGGTTAAAACAGAACTGCAGTTTAGCAGTTTTTGCTCCAGGTCTTTGCATACAAGCGATTCAGAAATGACTGGCAGACATCAGTGTTGTTAAGCTGATGTCATGATGCAGTTTTTCTTAATTCATTTTATAAAAGTGTGAGTGTTTTTATATCTGTCTTACAGAGGTACTGAATCAGTTCTTTAGTCAGTGTTCATTCATTTTGTGACATTTAGCAAACATCTTGTGACATTTCAGTCTCCTTACTGTCTGTGAGCCTTCATTTGTCACTCCTGCTCCTTATTGTTAGTGGAGTTTGACGTATTTTGGTTCAAACTCCTCAGCTTGTCAAATGAAACGGAAACTTAAACCACTGACATGTTGGCCTCTTGTGATTTCTATTCATCTTGTTCAAATATTCACCAGTAACAGCATAGGAAAAAATCTGAGCTCTTTTTTTTGTAAGATGTGTTGTAATGTGGCTGTAATGTGTTCACTTCAGATCTTCATAGTATTTTTCCATGTGGTGTTTGTGCTGCTCTGTCCATCTCCCTGCATGTCTATGAAGACTGAAGAGGGGGAAAGCGAGGAGGTCAGATACAGGGCCCTGTATGCTCCGGTGAAGCCGAATCGCGTCCCGGCAAATGGTATGCAGGCTCATAACGCGCTCCACTCGTCCAATAGCCGGAGACGAAACAGTTTTGACAGTGTCGAATGCCCTGCCCCGGGGGCCTTATCATCCCTCGCTGCTTGCCTGCCTCCCTCCCCTGTTTCTCCTCTCCTGATGCTATCTATCTGGAGATTTATGCAGAAATGTGCAGCTAGTCGACCTCCCTGGTCCCCCTCCATCCTTTCTGCAGGGATGCCAGCCTGTCATAAGCTGAGCTATGCAGAGATAGTGAAGCTGAGGCTGCTGGCCTCGTGTCTCACCGAGGCTATCTTGTCTGTGCACTTCAAACAGGGATGATGCTTGTAAGGAAAGACAGCAGATGCTCTCATCTGAATGCTGCTGCGTTGTGAAAGTTAAAAAAGGCGAAAATGTCCACGCGTTCTGCTCTATTGTATTGTATTCCATTGAATTCGATTCTATTCTGTTAGATTCCTCATTAGCCTACTTTACTATACTCTCCTCCCCTTAAGCTGCAGTTTATTGAGACATATCTTTTCTTTGACAGAACACTTTTCACATTTCCCCTCTGAAGTGCTCAGAGACTCCTTGCCCATCTGGGATATTGCCCGAGTCCAAAAATACTCCTGCTTGATTAAGTCTTCTTATGTACCTGGATATGTGTGCTTAAACTGACACTTGGCAGTTTGCAGTTTCTTTGATTCCACTCCTTTTTTTAATACCTACTCTACTGAGCGTTGGCTTTTGTTGACGGCAGTTTGATCCTGTGAAGCGGATCCCAACTCAATAAATAATCTCTGCGGATGCTTACATAAGCGATGGTCCATTTAATTAGACTGGTTAAGCTTAGAAGCCCAGAGGTCTTTTCACTGTACCATTAGAGCTAGGATGAGAAACAACAGAGTGCGGCCTCCCACCGTCGCTGGTAAGCAGAGAGCAAATAATGATCTGCATCAGAGACACGGCTGGCCCAGCCTATTATAAGGTCTGCCGGACCCAGCCGCACCCAAGCACGAAGCTGTCCAGCTGGGCTTAGTGGGAATGGATGAATGGATGGATAGATGGAAGGATGGAGGGATAGAGAGATAGAGAGACAGACAGACGGACGGATGGACGGATGGATGGATGGGTGGGTGGATGGTCAGTTCAAATACAGTTCAACCGAGAAAAGATCAAAGGGAGTAAGGTTACTCAGGGAATCAGACAACGTAGAGCAATTCTAATTTTAAAACGATTGTGACCAATGTGTTAAACACTTACACACACACACACACACACACACACACACACACACAAGCACATGAATGCATGCAAACATGGACATGGTCATGTGGTCATCCTCGTTAACAATGGGAATGCATGCCCATTAAAGAAACACTCACACACACGCAAAAGGCGCACGCATATGAAAAAACACACTGACTTCCCTAGCATGTACACACACACACACACACACACACACACACACACACACACACAAACACACACACACACACATACACACATTTGTCTATTGTGTATGGTGCATGCATTCATTGGCCTCGGTGTGGGTACCATCTGTCCATAATGGTTTCTTAGTGGCTCAGAGACGCCCCAGTTCCACTGTTGCTCTTATCAACTTTCAGGAGAAGGAGAGACGGAAAGGAAAGGTAAGAAGTGTGAAAGTCTGATTGGAGACAAAGCCACAGCCAGCAGATTACTTTATACTGGGCACAGTCCCTCAAAGACCACCATGCATCTTTATCTGGAGATCTGCCCCCCCCCCTTCGTTGTTCATGCCAGTGAGGCTTTTCTTCTCCCGGTGTACCTCTCTCTGTCCCCATCTTTTGCTCTCTGAGCTCCCTACTCTCTCTTTTTCTCACTGCCTCTCTCTATGTCTCCCTCTTCTTTTTTTTTTCTTTCTCTCCATGTGTGATCTGTGTCGTTGTTAGTGGTCAGCTTCTCCCAATTGTGTAATGTGTGACTTCAACACCAGCCAGCATCGCAGGCCCCGGTCCACACCGGACTTGTAAAAGGCTGGGATTTAGGCCTGTTCTATTCCCCTGGCTGCCTCTCTGTTTAGTAAACCGTATTTCCTGCATCCGGCTTTGTCTCAGGGACAAGTGTTGGTCAAACAAGCCTTTTGTCTCTGGCCAGTGGCTCAGCTCACCACAACAAGTCTGGCCCAGGACAAAGAAGTGAGTGTATGAGCCCGGGTGTATGAGCCCGGGTGTGTGTGTGTGTGTGTGTGTGTGTGTGTGTGGCTGTGGCACTGAAACACAGACAAACAGAGGGAGATAGAGAAGTAAGGAGGAAGGTCAATGCCAGCCAGCTGCTCTATCAGGTATTCTCACATATGCAAATGGACCCGGAGACAGATCCACAGCATCTCTGTGTTAGACACCCCACCCAACATCCAAATATGAAAGGTGATGAATAATTACAGTTCATTTGTTTGTTCCAAAGTTTTTCCACCAAGGCCTTTGCCAGCTAAGTCAGCTGAAAGTCATGTACGAGAGGATGAAATCAGGAACTGAAGAAGAGCTCTAATGGGAGCCTCCGCTACTTCCCCATCTTCCTCCTCAGCCTCTCCTCTCCTGCCTCACCCTTCACCCCTGTCCAATCCCTGACTGTGAATACCCTAATGACATAAACAGAGTAGTAATCACATTAACGCCAGTTACGGCTGAGGCACTTTTAAGAGGTACTGTATTGACAACCCTCCGTTTTCCCAAGGCACTCACTCCAACACCTATAAACACTTATGAATATTGGCAAAGACCTGCTATTAGCATAATCACTTTTCAGGTGTGTGTGAGTGCTCCTGAGCCCAGGCGACAGATAACTTTGGGAAATGGCAGTGACACGCTGCGTCCGCTTGTGTCTCTCCGTCTCTGCGCCTTCCTCCTCCTCCTCCTCCTCCTTTTGGAAGGCCTGCGGGCTAATCCTGTTAGCTCGTTCCTCCATTAGCTAAATGACCAATATAAGTGAGAGCTGCGTGGTCACACCAGGACGGCCTGTGCCCACTATCAGGGTTGGTCAAGGACAAAACCAAAAAAAAAAAAAAAAATGGGGTCAAGCCAAGTCTGCTAACTTTTAGATGTACGGCTGGAACGGTAGATGGTTTGATTGAGTGATGGAGGGAAAAACAGACAGATGACAGTTTTTTCTTCCTTAGCGCATCATTAACCTGCCATCGCTGGGTCAAGGTCATGGTTGTGTTGGCGTGTGTTGTTTTGTTTGTTTGTGTCAGTGGCTGTGTTTGGGCTGATAGGATAAAGTCGGAAGGGGGAGGTATGGTTATTGTGTGCGTGTGCGTGTGTGTGCGTGTGTGATGACAAAGGGAGGGAGTGTGTGTGAGACTGTGTTTGGGGGTTGTGTCCCTAACAATAGAGGCAATCTGCATGAGCAAAGTGTGCATGAATCCTCAGCCTCACCATATTTGCTTGTGTGTGTGGCTTTGTGTGGTCAACACTGCTGTGTGGGACGCTGGTGTGAATATGGAGTCGGCAGCTACAGGTGAACATATCTGCTGTCTACGGTGCCATAATTTCCCCTCTGCCCTTGCGTCAGTTGGTCTTGTTCTTTTTGCATGAGCCCTGGATCATATTCTTTGCCTGATAGCAGTACACTATGTCCGTTAGACACCGTAATAGCTTCCCCCTGCTTTGTGTTGCAATGTGCTGAAATGGCTTTGAAGGAGTTGTTTAAGCCCCCACCCCTTCTACGTCTCTCCTCTGTGCTCTGCCTCTATAGTTCTTACAGTATAGTTCTGCCTCTTTTTTTTTCTGGTTATCGTTCTCCTACTTTTCTGCCCCTGATCCCCCTGCTCCCTCTCACTCTACGCTTTCTGTCTTCTCTCCCCCAAAGTCCCCTCTTTCAGCCCCTGCCATGAAATGGCAGCTAAGGGGTTGTCAGTGTGATTCCTCCTCTCTGCTGATCCTATTTCAAAGGAACCAGGAGATCCAGTATTAGCCTCAGCTCTCCTGCTCTCCAGCCCTAACTCACCACAGACTTGGAGTTACTGGAAGGAGAGAAGCAGACGGAGAGAGCGAGAGGGAGCTCTCCTTTATTCCATTAGAGGACAGACTCGTTTATAAGATCATCCTTCCTCCCTCGCACAGTTCTCTGCTCTTCTATATTAGCAAAAAAAGCCTGCAAGGCCATCAAACGCCTTGTCAAAATGTCTTTTCTGCTTTTGAATAACTGTCCCTTTGAGGACAGCTATTAAGGACAATGGTGGCCTTATTTAGGTATCTCTCCTGTCACTGTTGTGTATCTGGGCATGCGTTGGTCTGGCTTGCTGATGCCCATCAATGTGTCCACTGCCTGCATGGGCATAACAATTATCGTCGCTGCTTGTGGCATGAGCACTGTTTGTCAAATGCCCATAGATGGGCTTGTGATTGCATAGCACACGACACGCCGTTTTTGATACATAAGAAAATGAATTGACTGCTGCCTTTGAAGTGCTGTGTTGTGGCTCTCGTGTCCTTCAGAAATGTGGTGGGTTGTCATTAGGAATGTCCCCTTCACGCCACAGTTCTCTCCCTCCTTCACTCCCTTCCTTTTTCCCTGCCGCCTTACTTCTCTCCCTCGGCACTTTTTTTCCTCTGACGGACGCGGGCTGTGTCTCGGAGGAGAAGACGACATTCGAGCCAACCCCCCCCCTTACAACCCCACCACCACCGCCACCACCACCACCATCTCTCTATCTAGTCCTTCACAACAACAGAAAATTCATTTTCCTCCCCATGCATACACACTGTCTGCTCACACATTAGCAGAGGGAAGTGTGTATAGGCTGCAAATCAAAGGAAAGTGAACAGGAGAAGCCAGGTTATTACAACCGTTTTACGAGTGATATGGGGCTTTCTATTTAAAGCCATAAAAACACACATAATCAGGAAACATGCATATAGCCAAACCAATGTAATGGGCACATTTTATTTGTGCTTATGAGAGAGGGAGCAAAAACGTGTATGGGCAAATGGCTTTTTTATGATGGAAAAATTCCATAGTGGGTCAAAGCCCCTTGCAGGTGGCAGCAATTAACTGTAATTTTTGCAGATTGTAATGATCCATAATTTACCAGTATACCCCCCTTCCAACTCTTTTCAGTCAAGAGAAAAAGGTTTGCGTGTAGGTCTGATTGGGTGCACATTTTATGCCGTGTTCTGGTCTTTAAGTGAGATTGTTCAGCGGGGGCACGGTGGCCGTGGACACATGAGATAGAAAGAGGAACCACAAAACACCAATCTGCTCCCTCTATTGCTCATCCACAACATCCCTCTTTTCTCTCCGCGGCCATCCTCTCTTTCTGGCCCTTCTTCACCCCTTTGTCTCTGAGCCACAGCAGGCTTAAAACATGCAAGACTGTCCATCCACCATCTTAGGAATCTCATAGTCGCAACCACACACACACACACACACACACACACACACACACACACACACACACACACACACACACTCGTCCCTCTCCCTTGTTCTCTCTCTCCAGCACAGTATGGCCATGGTTTTTGGGTTCAGTGTCTGCAAATGACTTCAGAAAAATGCCCTCCAGTGAAAAAAGAAAAAAGAGAAGAAAGGATAAGAAAGCCAAAAGATGAAAGAGGGAGCACATTTGCAAGTGGCGGATGCTTCTTATTTTGCATATCTCTCACTTCTGCTTTCCCCTTCTTCTCCTTTTCTATTCACCTGAGAGGATTTAAATAAATCCATAAAGCATGAAATATCAGAAATAGAAAAGTAATGCATGAAATGCATTTTCATAGACGCCTCCCCACCCACACACAAACACACATACACAATTTTCCCCTTTGCTTCTTTTCTCTGTGAATGTGTGTTTTTTGTGATAAACGCTGGTACAATTTATTAACATGTGACCTCTTATTTGTATTCAGCATTAATATGCAGCATCAGATACATGTCCCACTTTAGCCTTGCTAATTCTGTAAACAAGGCATTGGAGGGGCGATGAGTGTGTTTAACGAGATTAGGCGTGCATTGTCAGGCAAATCTCAGGTCAGCGTGCAAGTGCTATTGAAAGTCAATTATTGTTTGAAATATTCCTGTCTTCTCAACTGTGTAAATTGTGTATTTGCTGCCTGAGATACCTCTCATGATTGTTTTATTCATTCTTTTGTTGAGTGTACACCCACTGCAACGTAATGTTGCTTTGATGAAATATAAAAATGCATATTTAATCTTTCACATATGTTATAGTGCAGGATCTCAGGTTTTTGTAATAGCATCTTATAAACAGCATTGTGCAGCGTGTTAAGATTCTTACTCACAAAATTAAAAAGGGAGCTTTATTTAGTGTTAATATTATTTTCATCCAATTATGCCATTTCAAGATTATTAAAATCTTTGAAAGCTTCTATCTGATCACAGTCATTTCGGTTTGAAAGAACCGGTGATGTAACGCACGTCAGGGTGTATCAAAATTAACAATGAACCCCTCAAATGAAATGAGCTTGCTGTTAAATTGTGCCACATTTTTTCACTTGTTGATGATCATATTGGACATTTTACATATTTTAAAAACTCACATGCATCATTTTATTTGATGATGGTTCGCAATGATGGTGTTAATCACTTCTTCTGTTATCAGGAAATCTTTTTATGATTTTATCAGGTTGATTAAAATTTTTGTTTCTCTCTGCTTGTCCCTTTCTTTGTCAGATAAAGATGAGCCCAGCAGCTACACCTGCACCACGTGCAAGCAGCCCTTCACCAGTGCCTGGTTCCTGCTCCAGCACGCCCAGAACACCCACGGCTTCCGCATCTATCTGGAGAGCGAGCCTGGCAGCCCCCTCACCCCCCGCGTCGCTGCAGCTCCTGGGATGGGTGGTGACTGTGCCTCCTCCCAGCCTCCCCTCCATGCCGTCCACTTAGCTGAAGGCAGTCCTTACAGCCTCCTGAGGATGCCGGGCTCCGGGTCTGGTCGGGATTCAGCGTCCACACCTCGTGAGGGTCGCTACCCCCGGACCCCGCCGCTGTTCAGCCCTCCACCACGACACCACCTCAGCCCCGATGACTTGGCCCTGGCAACTCACCATCCCAGCGCCTTTGACAGGGTGATGAGGCTCAACTCAGTGCCACTAGAACCGCCTCCGACCATGGACTTCTCCAGACGTCTACGTGAGCTGGCTGGGAACGCCACCGGCGCTTCCCCACCTCTCTCCCCTAACAGGCCCAACCCTATGCAACGGCTGCTGCAGCCATTCCAGCCAGGTTCTAAGCCTCCATTTTCAGCTACACCCCCCCTCTCCACCTCTCAGTCACCTTCTGGCTCACGTTCCACCCCCAACGCCGTATCCAATGCAGCGCAGCCGGGCACACCTCTCAAGGCAAAGTCTTGCGAGTTCTGCGGGAAGACCTTCAAGTTCCAGAGCAACCTAATCGTTCACCGGCGTAGCCACACGGGGGAAAAGCCATTCAAGTGTCACCTCTGTAACCACGCCTGCACCCAGGCCAGCAAACTGAAACGACACATGAAGACGCACTGTCAGAGCAAGTCGTCGGCGCTTAACGCCAAGTCAGATGACGGCCTCTCGACCGCCAGCTCCCCTGAACCTGGCACAAGCGATCTGATGGGCAGCGCCACAGACGCCCTCAAGTCAGTGGTGGCCAAGTTCAAGAGTGAGAACAATGGCCTGATGCCCGAAAATGGAGAAGAGGAGGAGGAGGAGGAGGAGGAAGAGGAAGAGGAGGAAGAGGAGGAGGAGGAAGAGGAGGAGGAAGAAGAGGAGGAGGAGGAGGAAATTGAGAGTAAGCCTGGAGTGGAAGAAGAAGAGGGAAGGAATGACTATCGTTTCAGCCTGCGGCTAGAAGGTGCTCGCCACCACCAGAACAGCGAGGCCCTGCACCCACGCCGCCGGAGCTCGTCCCGGGAACCCGCTGATGAGGAGTCGGCCATGGAGTCAGACCGGGCAGAGGACGGAAGCACCACTACCGTCAATGGCCTGGGACCTCTATCCACTGACAACCTGTCCCGGAAGCTTCTGGGTGGAGGTGTCAGTCCCGGCTCCCTCAGTCCCCTGTCCAAGCGCATCAAGGTGGAGAAGGACCTCGACCCCCCCACGCCCACCATCCCAAACACAGAGAACGTCTACTCCCAGTGGCTCGCCGGCTACGCTGCCTCACGACAACTCAAGGACCCCTTCATCAACTTTACAAGTGGGGACTCCAGACAATCGCCCTTCGCCTCCTCATCTGAGCACTCGTCAGAAAACGGCAGCCTGCGCTTCTCCACCCCACCCGGCGAGCTGGACGGGGAGCGGGCCGCTTCAGGACGCAGCGGCACCGGCAGTGGGGCCAGCACCCCCCACGGCGGCAGCGGGAATGGCAGGCCGAGCTCCAAGGACGGCCGCCGGAGTGACACTTGTGAGTTTTGTGGAAAGGTGTTCAAGAACTGCAGCAACTTGACAGTGCACCGACGCAGTCACACTGGAGAGCGGCCCTACAAGTGTGAGCTGTGCAGCTATGCATGCGCCCAGAGCTCAAAGCTCACCCGCCACATGAAGACCCACGGACAGATGGGCAAGGACGTGTACAAATGTGAAATCTGCCACATGCCTTTCAGTGTATACAGCACTCTGGAGAAACACATGAAGAAGTGGCACAGCGACCGCCCTCTGGCTAATGACATTAAGACTGAGTAGGCAAAGAGCGGCGTGCTGGCAGCTCTCTCTCTCTCTCTCAGCTCCACTGGCTAAAAAGCGACCCTGGCTAACTAGCTGATAAGTGAGGGGAAAGGACAACAGGGTTAGACACCAGTACACAGTACAGCCCTGTTATGATCCCCGACTGGAAAAAGCTGAATGCATGATCCATCATTGGGGCAATACTATTGCATCAAACGCAAAACTTTTTGAGCCTTTCTATTGTGCAATAATTTCCACGTTTTGTATTTTTTGTAACTGGACAGCATGCTCGGTGTGTTTTGGCTACTTAGAGAGAAAATTGTCCTCGGCTGGTGGGTTTGGTTGTACATGTGTTGCTGTTGATACTTTTGATTTCTTCAACATAGAAAAAAAAAAAACGTTAGTTATGAGAACCCATGCTGCATACAGTACCTACTGTTTTACATATCATGTACAGTTTTGTGTTGGAACATAGTTGGACAGTGTCATATTATCAAAACATCAAGACAAGCAGGGTCACACGTAAAACTGATCTTTGTGAAAGATTTTCCATGCAAGATTGAGATAAGAGATATATATATAAAAAAATTGGGCTGCCTATGAAAAGCTGGGCACTGGCGCCATTAAATATTTCTTTTACAAACAGCAATGAAATTAACAATATGGTGTGAAATGACAACAAAGAGTGCCTTGGATATTTTACCTGCATTAGTTAATCCTCCTTTTTGCTATAAGCTCGGAGTTTCAGCTATCGAAGATTACAGGACATTTTTGTGCACATATGGAATAAGCAGGTACTTGCATCAAGCGCCTGTATGACCCTGTCGTTTTGTGATTTAGCAGAGCATAAGGAACCAGCTGAAACAAAAACGAAAAAAGAAAAAAAAGATGATGTGTATCTCTGGTAAATCATTTATCTGCCTGACTCATGTATATTGTTATTCTCCAGATTATGATTCTGTTTACTGGCATGTTACATGCTAAAAGAGGAGTAGGAGTTTGGTGTGTAGAGTTTTTGATTTAGGTGTTTATTATTTTCTGGTACATGTGTACCGTACTGAGAGGGTACTCTGACGAGTCGTTTTAACCAACTTAAAGCTCTTAATTTTCCAGAGTGTTTATTTTCTTTGAAAATTAAAAGTTTGCAGGTTTTTTTTTTTTTTTTTTTTTTGTAAGTAGCACAGAATTATGTTTCTTCGGTGTCAGCCAGGCAGGCAGTGTAGCCAGCAGCCACTTGAAGACCACAGAGTGGGTTTTAGTTGTTCTAAGCCAGACAGATTTTGGGTGTGGGTGGGGTGGGGGTTTCGGCTGGGTGTATGAGGGTAAGGGGTGGGTGGAGGGTCAGAGTAGTGGGTGGGGAGTGGGTTGACCAGGTGTCTCTACAATTCAAATGTTTATGTCCTTATAGCGCTTATTCTCTTTACTGCATTAGATCTTAGAAACCCTTAAGTAATCTGAAAACTTTTTTTATTAACTCACATTGGAAATTATCTTAAATCAAAAGTCAAGAATCAGAATTTAGCAAAAGAAAAAAAAGAACTTTTTTTTTATCAACAAAGTACCCCTTCCACACACGTTTTTAAGAGTAAAATGTTCACGCTTTGTGTTCTTTTGCGTTAACATGCTCTAGACCTCATTGTGGTAGTTGTATCTTTATCTCCATCCCCTGTCGTTGTTGATGATATAGCACTTGTCACTCTGCCTTGGATTCTGTATCTGTCTCTCTAATCGGAGGTACAGTGGTTGAGTATAAAATAAGGACCGGATTTCAGATCTGGTACTACCTACGTGCACTGCTCAATTTTCCCAGTTTACAGTTGGACGCTCAAGGGAAAACTTGCTCTTATGCTGACAGATTAGTGTGGTGTCATTGCTTTGCATTAAAAACAGAACAGAAAAAAAAAAGAGAAAAAAAAAAGAAAAAAAGAGTCGAACTAGAAACTGTCGCCAGCCATGTGTCCTCCTGAGAGCTGAACATCAGTTTGGCCTCTCGGGGGTATCAATGCAGGAACCGCCATAGAAATATCCTGCTTCATACCAACTATAGAAATATACTGCTCATTACAGAAAGATAAAAATTCTACAAATTTGATTTAAAAAGATAAGTAAATTGTGTTGTTGATTTTTTAAAGTAACAGGTCGATATCTTTTGGGGAGAACCTTATTTAAATTTTGTTTAAATTTTTTATTGTTTATTGTTGTTTCTCTTTTCTGTCTTGGTGACATCCGGCACTTGATCACTATGTAATGAATTGTGATGAACATGTCTCTCATCTTTTTTGCCTTTACTATACACAAGTCTTCAGGTTGAACAAAAATTTGCATTGGGGAGAGATTTATGATATATAAATATATAGAGAGAACTTAAAACACATAGGAAAATGCACACTCATGTAAGTTCCTATGTTCAAAACACATTTATGGTCTACTTTTTTCCTGTATTTAGAATGGTATTTGAAATTAATGTTCACTTAGTGTAGGCACTTATAGTATTTATGTTGGAGCCTGTATTTTTAACTGTTTTGCCTGTACTCTTTAAAGGTTTCAATGTACCCTTTTTTTCTGTAGTGAAAAAAATCCCAACAAGCTGCCACCGTATATTTTCTTAATTTGGCAGGATAATATAGTGTGAATAATTTGTATGCTTGAAAATAAAATGTTGTGGTGTTCCCCAAGGGTGAGAGGTCATGTAATGGCCTTTTCAGGCAGTCCCGCTGGAGTGACCACAATGAGGTAAAAACAGGTGGTTGTACATATCTTTTTAGTTTGTTTTATATATTTTTCTCTCCTGCCATTTTATATGCAGTAATACAAGCTATTGTTGGGTTTTCTCGGTAGCCAAATTTTTACTGTCCTTGAACATGTACCACCTGATAACATTCCAGCCGTTTTTGAAAAAGACCTTTTGTCATATGCAATCAATCCAACATCAATCTGAAAAGCATTTTTTTTTTTTTTGCTACAGGTTTTTTTTTTTTTTTTTTGTTATCTTGAATTTTGTTTTGTCATTGCCAAAAGAGCCATGGTGCTTTGTAATTTAAATATGGTACATGTCATATGCAAGGCATATTCTAAATATAAGTGAAATCATAGAAAGAAAAAGGTTTGGTACATGTTATCATTGCTGATGGTATTGAGGTACATTTAGGTCTTCAGCCTGATTTCATCCTGTGTTCTGTATTTACTCTCAAGCTATTTGTTCTGAACTGAACTTGAAGTTGACCTACGGCATTGGTCGACATTATTTATTATGACTATACACACACACACTCTGTTCAGAACAGAGTCACTGCAAAACAAATCAGTTCATTTTCCTCCCTCCTGATGAATTGTGATGGCTTAATTTCTCTGTTTGATGACCAAAGGTCATTGACCAACATTTATGAGTTCTTGCTCGACTTACAGATTTTGTTGTTGTTATTTTTCAGTTACGGAGATGCCACTCTATTTTCAGCTGTTGTCTGCATTATTCTCTTCACTTGGCCATTTTGTCTTGAAAAAAATAAAAAGTATTACATACATATCTGAATGTGGTGCTCTTCTTTCTTTATTGTGATCTGTATACTCACGGTGTCAGTGGAAATGTAACACTATATATGAGACTATTCAGTGTAGAATGAACCAGCACAACACACACTTAACACATGCTACATTGTGCTTAAGCACACTGTGAGTATATTTGTTTGGATGTATGGCGCCCAGGTGTGTTTGCATGGCTCAGCCTGAGTCACCCGTCATGGGGGTGGAAGTTCACCACCATATCTCTGGTCTGTGGCCTTGTCAGGTCAGCTAAGTGTCTGTGTTATATCTCAAACAACCCTCCCACCCCCCCCTTCCCCCCTCCCCCCCGTCTTGCCCCCGTCTCCTTTTTTTTTTTTTTCTTACCATACCACCCTCTCAGCCTTTGCTCTGCCTTCGTGTCTCTTTTTCTCCTTTTCTCTTTTTTTTTTTCATCACGCTGTATCTAACTTTATATATCCTCCCCGGTCCCGGTCTCTCTCTTTTCTTCCGACCTCTCCCTTCCCTGTTTCCTCCTCTCCCCGCTGAAGCACTGGAGGGCAACGTGACAGACTAATCGCTCTCCTTGTCCGAGCCTGGCGCTGTTTGCCTAGCAGGGCCAGATTAAAGTTCACAGATAGAGAGAGGTTCCTGCTTAGGCCAGGTGTTGACAGTTAAGATAAAGCAGAGTTGCAAGGAAGTGGGGGTGGCTGGGTGGGTGTTGTGAGTGAGAAATGTGTTAGCCTGTGTGTGTTCTCGCACATATACGCACTTACGATGTTTAGGAGGGTGGATACCCCTACCCCCCTTGTCTCTCCCAAGTTCAATGTCAAGAGAGCAACAATGCTCTGGCCCACAAATCCCGCCACCAAACAACCCATGCATAGCAGACATACTTTTCCCATAGCAGACTCTTGGCCCTTGCCTACCATCCCCTGCCCCCTCCTCTTCCTCCTCATGTAGACATATGTCCTTAACTCGTAACTCGTGGTGTCTGATTGAAAGGAGAGTTTTCAAAAAGTTGTCCGTGCAGGGAATAATGCCCACAGTCCCGCTTGAATAGCTTTCTTCGTCAAACTTTGTTTTTCATTTGCAAAACAAGATGTTAGAGAAAATGAAAAGTGGTATTTTTGTTACACTAATTTCTAGCAAATCTTCGGGGGATACACTGATTCTCTGTTGAAGGGCAAGAATTTATTAGTTCATTATGCTAATCGAAAGTAGTTCACAAACACTCATGAAAAGATAAAGATCCCCCCCCCCCCGCCTCTCTCCTCTCTCTCTTTTGCTTTTCCGTTCCTCCCCTACTTCACCTCTCTCTCTGTCCTGACTTGCCTGTGTGTTTAAAGCAGGGGAGGCCTCCCAGGCATAGCTGGGGAAATCCTGTCCAGGAGAGTCGGCTCGTTGAATCGACTCTCTAATCCTCCTAATATGCCACTTCTCCCTGTCCGCTGCTTCTCCCTCTATTCCTCTGCCTTCCTCCTCTTTGTCGCTACTGTCTCCTCCTCGCGTCAACTGTCAGCGGATCATGTCTCTTCATCTCTCCTATCCCTCCGTGTCTCCTGCATTCTGTCCCGCTCCATTTCTTTGTCCATTCCACTTCTTCTAGTTCTTGCCTCTGTTTCAGGCTCATTTTTTCTTGGGTCCGAGCCCGTCTCACGAGTGTCAGTGAGTAGAGGAAGGCTGAAGAGCAGAGATGGAGAGGCAGACTGCAGCTGTGCTGTGGTGCAGTGAAGAGGGGGCCTCGTCCGGGCTCCTTGGAACAATATAAAAGCACTAATCACCCAGGACAGCTGACACCCAGTGCCTCACACATATACACACTGTGCCTCTCACACACACACACACACACACACACACACACACACATACACACACACACAAAGATCTGAGGATTGTCAGTACAGGGTGGAAGGCGAGGAGCTCTGCCCAGACAAGACTTACAGGTCTGGCCCGGCTAGAAAACAAAGTCTGTGTTTTGTCTATGGGCAGTGACGCTTCGGGGCTGAAAGTGATTTCTCACAAACATGCACATACGCACATATAGTGTGCCTATGCATACACACACTCATAGCTACTGTACAACAGACATGCATGCATGCACACACATGAAAACTTAAAAGGCCTCTGAGCACACAAGAGTATACAGGCAAACTTCCCCTCATGCACGTTTGTACGCAGACACAGAATCAAACACACATGCTGATGCTGGAAACCACATAATGGATTGGGTGCATGCACGCTCACACACACACACACACACACACACACACACACACACACACACACACACACATAGACACACACGTGCATACACAAAAGTGTCTTCGGGAATGTGACCTTTTCCCAAAAGCCTCCCTTTCCTGCCCCGGCTCCCCTCCCCCTCTGGCTGTGTGAAGACTGAAGGGGTCAAGGGTCAGGTTTTGGGGGGCTGGAGATTAGGTTTCACATGACTGAGCACCTTTGTTGGGGCAGGCCGGCAGAAAGGAAACGTCCAGGAGGGTAGCTGTGTCTGTCTGAGGAGAGAGCGAGAGAGAGGGGGAGGGGGGGGAGAAAAAGGGGGACAGAGGGATGGATGGAGGGATGAGGCTTAAGTTGAAGTTTGGTCAGGCAGAGGCGGCTGAAGTTGAAGTGCAAGAGCGAGCAGGAAGTTTTTTAAGGAGCAGCGAGGGAGAGGAAGAAGAGACAGGGAGTGAGAAAATGTGAGAACATGAAAGAGAAAACCAGAATAACCTCACCCGCATTCCTCACCCTATAGCTCTGCTAGCCTTTCTCCTTACACCTCTCCCTCTTTTAACTCGGTCTCCTTCTCTTTCTCTCTCTGACCATGTGGCTTCTGTGTCGGGCTGCGGCCAGCCAGTGTCCTCATGCAGTGCCTGCTGGCTGTGCCGATCTCCCCCATGACCACACAGCGAGAAGAAAGCCCCAGCCAAAATAGTAAACTGGATCACAGCAGAATCCAACCCCTCCTTCTCCTCCTCCTTCCCCTTCACAACATCTGAGTCGTAGTCTGCCCGCTAGACAATATGTGCTGTAACTGGCAGTGAAAATCTTGGCAGAGACCTGGATTACCTCGCTTGTGAAGTATTGCTTTAAATGTCTGTGTGCGATCTTTTTTTTTTTTTTCCTACTTCTCAGACATAGAAAGAAGGATTTTAACGACATGCAACAGTTTCAACTAAATGAGTCACAGAGGTGGGATTGGTACTGCTGATGGCTTCCAGATAAGGTGAAAACTTTGACCCTGGAGTGAAAAAGAAGGACAGGGGGTGAGGGGTGAGGGGGAAGGAATGTCTTGAATACAGCGGCGACCATAATTGAGTGGCCTCTTTTTTGTTTCATGGTGCACAATCAGATATGAGCCCTAAGGTATTGCCTTTATTACTGACCTCTTGGACGTCTGACATTCCTTCACACTCCCTCTCCAGTGTCACAAGTGTTTGTACAGCTCTGTGTGTGTACAGTGTGTGCGCACTAATACATAAGGG
Source organism: Seriola aureovittata (assembly GCF_021018895.1). Taxonomy (NCBI): domain Eukaryota; kingdom Metazoa; phylum Chordata; class Actinopteri; order Carangiformes; family Carangidae; genus Seriola; species Seriola aureovittata. The sequence continues at coordinate 8,796,116 of NC_079366.1, read as the reverse complement.
CCAGCCTTGTGCGGGTCAGCGCTATTTCAGTCAAAGCTGCACTGTACAGTATCAGTATGTGGTTGGTCTAATCGCTGAAGGGGTTTCCTTTGGCACGCTGCAGGGGTGGCTCATTCCAGAGCATGGGTGTTGGGGGAGAGGGGAGGGTCAGGGGGTGAGGGAGGTGGGGCAGGGGCAGGGGCAGGAGATTCCACAGGCCGACTGATCTGACCTTGAACCGCGGGGGTGTGGAACTCAGAGTGGCACCATGTTCTTACTGTGACAGCCTCGGTGCTCGGCCACGAACAGAACACACCGTGTTTACACCTGTGTGTTAAATGTGGATAAACGTGTGCACAGGGGTGGTGTGCACTCACATGCATGCACATGGCGGCGTTAGTGTATGCTTCTGGTCATATTTGAGTGTGTGTGTGTGTGTGTGTGTTCTCCAGGTGCAACGCCGCTGGCAGAATTTATATGACCAGTAAAACAGGGTCATATTATCAGTACCCTCTGACTTGTGTGTGCTTTTCAACGTACCTGCATGTGTGTCTATGTGTGTGTGAGCTGTATGCTGTGTGCGCAGTGGGAGACAGTAGGGCGCCTGTTTACTGTCCTGTGAATAAAGAGGCAAAGTTCATCATCTGGCCTCTTTATGCCACTATATTTCAGCGTCAGTGAAGGCTGGACACTAACTCAGCAAATACATCATTTATAGCTTGTAAACTATGTCACGCATGACAGTTGGGATTCTCAGAGTGATTGACTTCAGCTGACACGTAACTGCACTATATAGGAACTGTCTTTTTTTGGTATGTATTGCTATTTTTATTCCAGTCTTTGAGGCCTTGCATCCAGGGTTGTAGCTGCCACTGAGGACATAAAGGTCATGTTGGATTTTTATAAAGGCTGAATCTTTTTAAAACAATGGTTCAGGTTCAAGATGATAGATGAGCAAACAAAAGAGATATAATATGTTCATTTGTGGTGGTAGTGGAATTTTGTTACCTTCGGACGGTGACAGAATAGCTGTTGGCTGCTCATTTCCTTACTTTATGCTAAGCTAAGCTAATTGACAGCTGGCTATGAAGCCATGAATTTACCGTATAGATGTAAGAGCTGCTCTAAAATGCTCTAAATTTCTACTGTTTTAAGGCAGTAAAATTAAATGAAATGATATTCACTTCTACACTCTAATTACTTTCATTCTTTCCAAAGAAATGTTACATATCAAAAATAAAAATTTGGTGGTGTGAGGTGGGGTTTTACTGAAGCTATGACTTCAGCGGCCCAATATCTCTAAGTATTATCCAATGCCAACGGTCGGTGCAGGGTTTTACCTTTACGGTAGTTTCACTGAAAGGCCGCCTCTCCTTTACGTCATCACATTCACACAGTTACACACATTCATACCTGGAGGCTTCCTAAGTACAACCACAGTCTGACCTGCTGACCACTGAGCAGCTTCACTGCTTGTTTTTTTTTTTTTTTTTTCACTTGTCCTCACCCAGATTTAATCCTGCTGGTCCGGGGATTGAAACGTTGAAACAGTGACACTCCTGTCACGAGCTCTCTAACCTTCAGGCCACCGTAGATGTAGTGAGGTGAAATGTGAAGGTGTGGTAGGCAGGGTGGTGCCCCTTTAATGTCCACTATCATTCACTACCTTTAACCAAACCTAACAATACCTCAACCGTCACTTATTTGCCAAAACCACAATCTTCCCCTGACTCTAACCACACCACGGCTGCCCTGCACACACATGGTGGAAAACAACAATTTTAAAATCATCAGCATTGGGTGATAAAAATGTTCTTGAAAGTATTCCATTTGCAGAATTGTTGGATCCTGCTCACGTGTATAGATGTTTACATATACGTCCTTTCTCTATCCTTTCTTATCTATAATTACCTATATGTATTCCCATGTGGATGTCCTTTCATGTGTGCGTGTGTTTAAGGTGTATACGGCCGCTCTGACCCTCCCTGTGGGGGCCGGCAGAGCTCTCTGAGCCGCTCCAGCTGCTGCAGGGGTGACAGAGGCTAAGTCCGGCTGAGGTCGAGGGGCGAGAGGGCTCGGGAAGTTTCTGGAAGCTTCTGAGAACTGCCGCGCCACTCCTGGTTCACTCCTGGTTCACTCCTGGTTCATTCCTGAGGCCCTGGGGTCAAAGAGAGCAGGATAGGGGGGAGGGAAGAGGGGCTGCAGGGCCATGGTCACATGCTTGACCTGACAGACTGACCTTATTACACCCTGCACATACTTCCTTCTCTCTGCAGTATTTACAGTTGAACTTGTATGTTTTGGAATTTTTTTTTCTACTTACCTCTGAGTAAACAAAGTGTCAGAAACAAAGAGTATGTGTCTGAGTCATAGAAAGAGGGAGCGTTAGAGTTTGTGACATATCCATATTTGGTGTTTTATAGACTTTCTCGTAGCTCATGCTGTTTTCTCTTTCAGACAAACACACTTGTTAGTCTTGAAAATACACTTTTACACCCTCATCCACACCTTTTCCTTCCTTTTTTGGTCGTCAGTCGCCAGCCTGTCCAGTTAACTTTCAGAGCATTTGCCGAGACGTTGGCGTCCTGCAGGATGGAGCTCGCAGTTGTCCAAAGTACTCCAGGGGGTTGCTTGGACCAGGCAGCCTCTAATATTCTGGTCTTTATGGGGCCAACCGGTGGTCTTTAGTGGGGACACATTCATTGTGGGCCTCCTGTCTTACAAAGCGCTTGTCAGTCATTGTGCTGAACTTGTGTTGTTTCTATGCAGCGCTCGGCAGCACAGCTGTCGTCAAAAGACCCAGGGCTACTCTACCCTTGGCTGAAAGAAACAAACAAACAAAGCCGTAAAACAAGAAAATGAAAGACAAAAAAGGGTCACAAATAATGAGTGTACAAAAACCATCTTGTCGAATTGCACCTTGGGAGCCTGTCTTCAGGAAGAGTGAGGGGTAAGAAGCTTCTGAGCAGACCAGGGGCACAAAGGGACTTGGCCCCTCCTGTGTTACTGTTAGCCAGGCCCTTTGGATGAACTTGTCTCCTTTCAGATGGCGCTCTTATGCCCAGGTGTGTCCTTGTGTGTGTTTGCGCGCGGCGTTTGTGTGTGTATGTGTGTGTGTGTGTATCCACAGAACTGACATCTCTTTGGCCCCAAGTGCTCCATTGAAAATAAGACGGAGAGCGGAGCGAATGAAAAGAGATAAAGTGCAAAACAAGGATGAGAGGAGGAATAAAAGAAGAGTGGCTTCCTTGCTTTTCAGGGCAAGGACAATGTTCAGGCCTTTCTCCCACGCTCTGTACAACACTCTCTCTGCCCCCGTGGTCTACTTAGTGTCCAAGACCATCAGTTTATATTTTAATTTATTGAAAGGCGTTCAGTAATTTCATTTTCCGTAAGCAGCTTTCTGCTGAATATATCAAGGAGAAAGACACCCTTTCATAAATATGTAAAGTGAAAATTACAAATTGTTGTCATTATAAATGTTGACATATTTTCCTTATTTTTTTTAAACATAAACCAGCAAAAAATGTGATATATTTATGTATAGAAAACACTTAAATACATAATAGTCGCCTCCACACCTGATATTATTGTCTTAATCCACAAATTACAGATCTGACACTTCATAACTACAGTGAACTTTTCTTTTTTTTGTGATATTCATGACTAATATTCTGCCCATACTTTCCCAATATTGCAATCACCCTGTAGATCTCCTGGGTTGGGTAGCCAGCCAGCCGGCCAAACAGCCATCCAGACAGGCCAGTGAATGGCTCGATGCCAAGGCCAATTGAGAGGTGCTGCTGTGGTGGAGAGCCAGAGGGGAGATGGTCATCCATTATTCATCACTAAGCCAAATAATCCCCAACAGAATTGGTCTGGTCTTGTCTGGCCCAACGGTTGGGGAATGGATGGGATGGTCCGGGGGGCAAGAGGGGAGGGTTTTTTTGGGGGGGCTGGGGGGATGGCAGGTTTGAGGGTTTTTTCGGGGGAGGTTTAGTAAGATCTTTTCGGGGGGCCGAAAGGGGGTAGCAAGCTCTCTGTAAGGGGTGGGAGGGGGGTTCTTTGAGGATTAGATGCAAATATGTCTTTGATAGCTTTCACAGTCTGGGAGTCCCATTCTGTTTATGGATATTCATATTAAGTCTAATCTTTGGAAACAATCCCTGGCATGGACGAGTGAGAGGCTGCTGGGACGGGGATGGAGCACAGAAGCAGCAGGGGGTTCTGGGGGGATGGAATGGACCTGAATGGAGTCTCCCTTGACCCAGATCAGGGGCAGGACCAGCAGAAACATGGTGTGTGCGTGTGTGTGTGTGTGTGTGTATAGATGCATGTGTGTGTGTTTGTGTGTGTATGTGTGTGTGTGTGTGTGTGTGTGTGTGTGAGGGAGAACCAAGAAACAACGACCCCTTGTCCTATCATCCAAGAGCACTGATGTATAAATATGTAACCAGAAACACACTTACACGCACACACAAACACACAAACACGCATGCACAGACAAAGCGATGGCACTCCATCAGTGTCATGGACAAATAAGAGATTCAGACACAATAAAGCCTTCACCTTCTCTCCTGCTCTCGCTTTCTCTCTTTGTGACTTATCGGTGTGTTTGTCCTTGACACGGATCCATGTCACTGTTTTGTCTGTACATTTCTCCCTGCAGGCAGCTGCTTTCAGAGCACAGATCACACTGACGAAGAAGAAGAAGAAGAATAAGAAGAAGGAGAAGGAGAAGAAGAAGAATAAGAAGAGGGCCCTTCTCAAGCTTCTCTTGTGCACTGCTTTTCATCAACAGCCATGACATTTGGTCCCAGGAGTTTGCTTTTATAAAACTCTATTCTGCTGTTTGCCACTTCTAAAGCAGAACAGGTGAGGGTTACCTGCCTTGCTTAAGGGCACACAGTGAGTAGTAAAAGCAGTGCTACAGAGAATGGGATTGGATACTTTGGCATAGAGCCAAGTGCATCACCTGGTAACCAGTGTTACCTGCCCAACATTTCCCTGACAAGTGTTTGATGTATCTTATAGAAAACTCCAGATGATGTTCTGACTTTTTTTTTCTGATCACTTCTTCTATGATGGTATATATATATATATATGGTCGACAGCATAACATCCTCCATTTCACCATCTCCTGTTTGTTTTTCACAGCCTCACAGCAAAATGATGTAATATAATGTAAATTTTTGCTCCTTATCTATTATTACTGATCAGTGCTTCTAAGTTCGACACCTTGCTCATTACTGTAATTCATCTCTATTATGAAACTAATTGCTAACAACATATACCGTGCAACAAGGGGGAGAAAGATCAGTTTAGTTGCTTGCACATGAAAGCAAAGGTCCGCTCTCAGATGCACAGAATCAGGAGCAGTTTAGGAGAAGACGTAGCCGTGTTAGTGAGAGCGACGCTGAAAATGAGACAAAGCAAAAGCAAAACATTCTCATTACCCTGGTGTATCCTTATGCTTTCAATTTCACGCAAGCGTGTCATTTCTGTATGGGTTTGAATGAGAATAAACAGCTTACTGCTAAACACAGGAGAGAGTGCAGACGGCCTGACCTTATACACATGTCTGCGTCACCTTCAAATTAATCATAACCAGCCAAATTCAGCCGAGTCAACATTCAGAATAACTTGATGACAGTTATAAAAATGAAACACATGTAGATCGATGTGCAAGATGCCAGTTAGATGAATCAGTGTCGTTTACATCTCTTGTCTGGTGTCCCATATGCAAATGTGATAGACTATGTACATATATTGAATTTCCACACAAATAAAATAAAAACATATGTGTAAAAATTATATATACAACGTATTAGAAATTGGAACAATTTCATAAATTTACATATTTCTTTAGCCCATACAAATATGTATATTTATGCATGTATGCTTATATTGTAGACATGTGTTACATAAATATATATCCTTCCCAAAGCTTGTCAACATATGTTGATATTATATACAGGGGATTCCAAACGTCTGCTGCCACTTTCCCGGGATGAGAAGATAGACATGTTTAAAATGAATGAGAAATTAAAAAGAAAAAACATACTATATAGAATTGTTATATTCAGACTGTTTTAATAAACTTGCATATATACATTAAATATATATTGTTGACATATATGGTCGCAACATGTTCTACCATATAAAAATTCCATCATATAGATATTTTTAATGTATATACAAATTTTACAATGATACGTGTTGTAAACTTATATCGTCATATACCCAGAGGATACACATATGTAATAGAAACATATCCCCTTATAGGTGACATATATGGCAACATCATTCTTGATATGGTGTAATGTAATGTCATAGTACATTTCTGTATGGGATTAAATACTGGCAGTCGTCCTGTTGTCGCTCAGTGTAACATTACAGTATTTGTTCAGTGGTGATCCCCTCCTCCAGAGTGGCAGCAGAGCAGGTGAGAGAGCAGAATCAGGGCTATCAGAAACACATGTCTGTCTCTCTGCAGCTTCCTGCTGGACGACTCATCCGCAGCCATGTAGTGGACCAGACATGGCTAGTCCTCCTCCTCGACGCAGGTCAGAGAGCAGAGGGTGAGGTGAGGGAGAAAAGGGAAGGAGGGAGGGAGGGGAGGTTTTTTTTTTTTTTATTCTCCTCCCACACCCCAGCTGGGCCCGCGGTCTCTCCCCTCCTTCCCCCTTCTCTCCCTCTTTCCCTCCCTGTCCTGGTAGGCTGTATAGAGCTCCAGGTCAGGAGGTTCATGAAGGATATAGAGGGTTTCCCTCTCTATCGTAGACTGTGTGTCTGCGATCTTGTGTGTGTGTGTGTGTGTGTGTGTGTGTGTGTGTGTGTGTGGTGTGTGTGTGCATGGGGCAGTGTCTCAGGGGCATCAGGGGAAAAGGAAGAGAGCCAGACAGCAGATCATCTCAGAACACACCCAATCATGCACACACAGATATGTGTGCCTATAGGACTTTATTCTATGCTGTTATTCTTTTATCATATTGTATAGATTATATGTAGCATAGTAAAGAGAGCCAAAACACATAAACAAACACATAAAATGTTGCAAAAGTATAACAAGTAAACCATAAGTCACATGACAGGTGATATGATGACATCACTGACAGGGGTTGTGTTGTTATCTACTATCTGCTACAATTGCACATTTCTGTTTGCTGGCCAGTGGAGCTATTTACATCATGAGGAGACAAAACACTGGTCACAATGGGCTGTGTTTTCCATTTGAATGTGTTCACTCTCTTCTTTCACTGGGGTCGGGGGTGGGGGGGGGGTGGGGGGGGGGTGGGGGTAGTAAGGGTTACACTGTCTGAATTAGGGGATGGGGGGTTCAGCTGATGCTGACCAGCGTGCATAACACCACCACCGACTCAACCAGTATATAAGTGTGTACAGTATTGGATCATTGAATCATGGTAAATTTACATAAAAATGAATGGACAGGGCTGCTAGATTTAAGTTAATTCATGTGTGCTTGTATGTATGTATGTGTGTGTGTGTGTGTGTGTGTGTGTGTGTGTGTATGTGGAATGGAGGGGTTTGGGGATCCTGGGACCCCCTTTCCCAGACATGCACTGACCTTTCCAACCAGACAGGGATAAAGGGACAAGGAGGGAGGGCTGAGGGCATGAGGGCACTGAAGTGTGTGTATATATGTGTGTGTGTGTGTGTGTGTGTGTGTGTGTGTGTGGGTGCTTATTTGCGTGTGTGTGAGTGAGTCCGTGGCTATATCCGTGTGTGTGTGTGTGTTAGCTGATATGGTGGACCTCTGAACCAGCCAGTTCTCTCTGTCCTGCTGAGTTTGGCCTGGTGCAACCAACCCCCACACACACACACAAACACCACCCTTACCAACCTCCCCCCTCTCCCCCTCTTTCCCTCTCTCTCTCTCTCCTCATCCCTCTCTCCTCTCATCTTTTGTTGGACCCAGTCATTGTGCTATCCCCGCAGCGCTCTGTATGCAAAAAAGGTGGTGCTCTGAGGGCTCGCCAGCTCCGGACCCTTGCAAATCAATTTGTCTGTGGAAGGGGTGAGGGCAAGGAGGTGGGATAGGGGGACTGTGGAGCACCGAGGATGATGAAAAGCCTTAGGTATGCAACTCTCCCTCCTGAAAACAATGTCATCGTCTCTTATCCTTTGCATTATTTGTTACAAACGAGGAGGCTCTCAATAAGACCAATTAGGACAAACAGATGTGCTTTTGTGTCGTCACATTCAAAATAAGATCTAGTGCCGATTTAGTGCCTAGACTTGTTTTGTACCTGACAAACTTCTTTGCATTTTGTCAACACTGTGTGTTCTTTTCCCTTTCTTGATATTCTCTTTTTTTCCGACTGAGGACATAAGGAAAAACATGTTTATGTTTTTGCTATTTGGATTATCGTTTACTGACATATCTTATTTTACTGCTGTCATTCAGGAACAAGAAGGAGAGGTAAATCCAGACTGACCCCGCCGCTCTGAGATGAGGATCAGACATTGATTGTGGTTGTCCCTATCTCCCGCTCTCTCCCAGGATGCAGACAGGACTCTCCCCAAAGCACACAGGCTTGAGAGGGTCTTTGCTTGACTGGAACGATGATCAATACCTGTCACTTCTGTCTCGTCTGGCCAGAGCCCTGCTCCCCCGCCCCCCACCCCCCACCCCCCAAACACACAGTGGGAGGACTTGATGATGTGCACACACACACACACACACACACACGAAACACAGACAAGCACAGATAGACTCATGCATGCATACACACATGCAAATAGTTAAAAATAAATAGGATGCACACATGGGCATAAGAAGGTGCGTGCATGCAAACATGCACAGGATGACATATGCGCAAATACATGGAACTCATATAGATGTGCACACAAAGCATCTTGTCAGACACACACACACACACACACACACAACACACACACACACACACACACACACACACACACACACAGGCTTTGACAGCGAGGTCAGACAGGGCATTCAGACCCAGACACCAGTCTCTTCTCTGGGGTCAGACCACAAGGCCAAGGTCTACTCTCTAACCCTAGTGGCCCTTCAGACGCACACACACACACACACACACACACACACACACACACACACACACACACACACACTGACCAGCCGGGACAAGAGAGAAAGAGACACTGAGGAGGGGTGATAGGGAATGAAAGACAGGGATGATGGGGGAGGGTTTAGGGAAAGAGAAAAGGCTTGAATACAAGTGATGATGGTAAAACGCAGGTTAATGTTTGAGTATGCAAATATCTATTAACCCGGCAGATTAGTAGATTTAAAAAAAACAACCTTTTCTTTCATTTTAGTAGAAGTGAAAAAAAGTTCCTCAACCTTAAACTAGCATTATTCGGTAAATGCGAATTAACCCATATAATCCAGTATTTTCTTTATCAGTCTGACAGTGTGAAAGAGTGAGAGTAAAAAGAAAATGTATTGTGCTGGCTGGCACAATACAATTGGAAGTCATAAGTAAAAGCTTCCTTTTAGCAACTTGCCCATTCATTTGCTTTAGGTCTTCTTCTTCTCTGCAAGATTTTACTTATTTTCAACTCTCTCTCTCTCTCTCTCTCTCTCTCTCTCTCTTCCTCCTCCTTCTGTCCTCACTGTCTTCTTACTCAAGAGACCCTTGCTCTGCCCAGCCAGAGAGATAAGGAAGTGGAGGGGCCAAGTTTACCACTGCAGATAAGCTGTAATTGCAGGGTAATAAAAAGATTGGAAAAAAAGAAAAGAAAAGAAAGGAAACAGAGGAGAAGAGAAGAAGAAAGAATGGACACAAAGAGGTGACTTGAGAAGCAGGAGGAATGATTGATGTATGTGGTGACACTCTGGTTCACTGACAGTTATCAGCGAGGGCAACCTTTTGCTCATTACAGTCATGTACGTGCAGCAGAGGACCAGTGGCTGCACTCAAACAATAACCGCCAGCCTTGACCCCTCTGATAAACAGCGACTGCAGACTAACTAGCTGAACAATCACTTCTCTGTTCTGTGACAGTGCTCAGTCAGTGCGCCTGTAAACGCTGGTTATTAACATGGACATTGTGTTCACACATAAAACCAGCTGTTCCAGTTTTGTACACTTTTTGTTGGTGTCATAAAACTAGTAAGTCATCCAAATGGCTGCTGTTGGCTGTCATTCAGTAAACAATCACAATGGTGCCCTGCAACCAAATAGATATTTCAGAGAAATGTTTTTTCAGTTATGAAATGCAATAGAAAATAAAAGCATTAAATAGGTTGAACAGTCGAATGCATAAATAGGTGTAAGTGACAAATGGGGACTATGGTCGTGTGGTTGTTTGTTCCTGACAACTATAAGCTGCTAAAACCACAGAAAATTAATGTTATGAGATCATTTTATTTATTTATTGTGTCATGCACATATAAGGAACCCGCAAGGACTTATAAGACACCAAAAATACTGTTGCAGTGGTAAAGCATTTGTCAGACAACAACATAACTTCGTACATATAGGATTATATTCTTAAATGCTCCTGACCCAAACTCTACAAATACAATCGGTCCCTTCCTTCAAACACAACTTTAGATTTTTATAATCAGCCAGCCAGAAGAAACATCAGCATTGAGTATATTTTCCACAAAAAAAAAAAGTATAGCCCTTAAATCCTCATATAATGAGCAATTAAACATGAAATCAGCTTTCTCTTTATTTTCCTCCAGAATCTCATTCTGAACAGTCTTTGCTCTTCAGGGATACATTTAAACCCACCTGTTCATCCAGCTAACGGTTTTGTACCTGAACGTAACTGTGCGCACTTTGACTTTTTCATGAGACAATGTGTTTAATTCAATCATTTAGGTTCCTAAACATCAACTGGCCATTTTTTTCTGTCTACAGAAGGAACAATTTGTGCTGAGCGTCATGAATATTTCACTGTGACCTGAAACCTTAAAACATTAAATTAATCACACAAAATAAATATTTTACTTTGCAGGGATGTAGTCTACTTGTAGATGCAAAATGTTCGAGTTAAAGATCTTTCTAGTGAGCTGATGTCTGTTCCAAAACATGGGTCATCTGATTCCCGTATCACCAAAAATGTCCAAACAGAGAAGTGTTTTATTATTTGATATTTGCATTACATGCAGTGCTTAAAAATGTTGTTACTGTTAAATCTCAAAAATGATTTTAACATAAATTCCTGTCAGTCTGTAGATATTTTGGCTGCCTTGCAGTGTGTAAGTGAATAGTTATTTACTTTTGTCACTGAGTTCTTTTACTTTTGAGTTTGAATAATTCTTATATAATCATTGTAATATCTTTAAATAATTCTTGTGTGGCACAATTGAAAGCCATGTGAGGGTAGTCATGCAATCTTCAAATAAAGATTTAAAGGTTTTAAGGATTGACAGTTTTCATTGGATTGTGGCTTTTCCTGACTTCTAAAATGGAATTTATAGAAACTTTTTTTCACCTTTTTACCCCAACCTCTGAAATGTTTGTAACATCAACATTCAGAAATCAACATACAAAAATTCCCTGCGAGTTGTGTAGTCATGGTCTAATAATGTCTTTTGGAAAGTACATGAATAGTTTGTTTCTGAAGTTTCCACGCGTCACAATTTCAAAACCAAGCAGGACCAAATTTTTTGATATGAATATTTTTCATGATGGTGAATAGAAACAGTTCATGTTTGATAAAAAAAAAAAAAAAGGAATAAAAACATGAATAACTCCACATATTTCATCACGACGTCTATTCAGTTTGGAGGTTACACTGGTGAAAGGAGACAGCAACTTGTTGTGTGTGTGACAGGCAGGTTTACCGTTGGCGTGCTGTGTGACCACCAGCCCTTACTTCCTTCCTCTCTGCTGGCCTAGGGGAAGAGTGTGTGTCCTGTTGCTCTGTTCCTCTGGGGCTTGTGCATGCGTATGTGTGTGTGTGTGTGTGTGTATATATATACATATGTACTGTATATGTGTGTGTTTTCGGTCACACTCCACAGCTCACAGGAGGTCAGGTGAGATGGGGTCTGGTTCCTGATTCCTGGAAGAGTGGACAGCTGCAACGTCTCACACAAACACCACGACATGAGACACACAAACAGAGCTCACACACACACATACACACACTCTTGTTATCTTTTTCTCTCTGACTGTCTATCTCTCTTGTTTCTAAGGCTTGTTGTAGAGGTAAATCTGTATGTCGAACCTAAATACATTCTGGGTATATTCCAAAATGTGTCTGTTATCGAGAGTCAAAAACTGTGTGAAAAACTGGTGTCAAATGTCAGCTCCAATTTTATTATTTGATCACATAGTTCCAGATTTAAAGATCAGATACCTTTGGCCTCTCTTGTTGACTGAAAATAAGTTTTGCAGATAAACCCTGTTTAGATCGCTAAAAGAATGGTATTGAATAAAGTAACTTCTTTTAAATAGGTCAAAGTGATACCCAGCGCTACTCGTAAGGCACTTCTCCACATGTTTGTGCTGACTGGCAGAAGTATGGAACAGATTATATTGCAGTGTCTGACCACCTTTTTTAATTTAATCACGCGTTATCTGCCCACATCGCTCTCCTGTACACAGACTTATCTGTGGGGCCATTATAGCAGCTTCTCCATATGCTCCTATCTTCACCAGCAGTGATAAGATACCTGGGAGTGAGGTAGACCAGAGAAGAGTCCAGGCAGGGTCTCCTTCTCTCCCTGTCACACACACACACACACACACTCACACACACACACACACACACGCACACAAGGCCATAAAAACAGGTTGTCTGCATAGTATCAGAGACGTGGCTTTGCTGTGATGCACTGGAGGAGCCGCAGTCTCCTGCTCTCTTAGCTCTGTGTAAATACACTGCTCATTGTTTATATAGCGTGGTGTGGCTTCAGGTTCCAGGGACCATCACTCTGGGTCTGGGTCAGATCGCCAGCAACACACACACACACACACACACACACACACACACACACACACACACACACACATACACACACACATACACACACACACACACACACACACACACAAACTTGTAGAAGTATGGGTGCACATGTGGCTACATACACACATATTCATCCTAATGCAAACCAGACTCCCTCTCTCCCTCTTTTCTTGGGGAGAGAGAGAGAGAGGGAGAGGGAGAGGGAGCGGTAGTAGGGAGACCGCACAGCGTTGGATCTCGGCCAAATGGACCAGCGGAGCTTGTTTGGAAAGCTTTCAGTCAGAAAGCCACTTTTTGGCAGGGGCCCTGTGAGTGCTGCTGAGCCCTCTGAAGCGGGCTGGAGCTGCTAAAATAAATAATGGTTAGGGCTGAGGGGGTAAGAGTGGCGTTGGAGGGTGGGGAGGGAGGGATGGGGGTGGGGGTGGTGGTGGTGGTGGTGGTGGTGGTGGGGGACGGGGGTGGGGGGCACAGGGGTAGCAAAAGGGAAAAGGCAAGGGAGGGGTGGGTGGGGGGGTGGGGGTGGGGTTTTAGAGACCGCTCCTGTAATTATATCTGTCAGTCGACACCAAGGCACTTGGACCGCCAACTCTCACGTTTCCCCTCGCTCTCTTGCTGTCACCAGACAGAGCGAGAGAGAGAGAGGGAGAGAGAGGAGGAGGGCCAGCATGTGTACGTTTGTTTATCTGAATTTGTCTGACTGCATACACATTTTTATGTGTGCATCAGCTTGTGTCTGTGAACAGCCTTGCTAGCTCCCTGGGTGGTGTATGTGTTGGTGTCCGTGTGTGTGTGTGTGTGTGTGTGTGTGTGTGTGTGTGTTGGTGGGCCTGCAGGGAAACAAACCTGGTCATTCTGGGAGAGGGAGATAAGGAGGTGTTTCACACAAGAGTATGTTGGTCTTTCAGCAGGGAGCAAAGTAGTGGCCCCTCTGTACACCGGCTCGCAGCAAAATAGCCAAGAACAGCTTTTCACACATTAGCTGAGCTGTGCCGCATCTGCGCTAAGTATGTGGCGCTGCACTAAACTGCTGTTTCTTTTACATTTTACGATCGCAGGTAATTAATCTGTTGATTCTGTGGCATATTATAGTCTGGATGCTCGGTATGTGTGTGGTGTCTCATCAGAACTACCTTATTTTTTGCTGTGAACACCAACTGTGATACCTTGACCAGAAAAAGCATTGGCTCCTTTTGGCCTGATTAGGCTCCTTTGATAAGGTTAAGCCACAACATCTTCAGAAGGTGTGAGAGACTCATTGCCACATCAGAAAAATTTAGATGTGCATGAATTAAAAGGAAAACATTCCCTACTAACTGGCACGCGCACACAACTCTAATGTGTTTTCACACAATGTCTGCACAATGGGAAGACCAACTCCTGTTATTCCAAGATGGTCACCCCCCACTGCTAGCTTGTCGTCACACAATTTAAAAAGCCAAAATTGACTACTTTTTTATGGCGGCCACTAAGGACAAGAGAGAAACAAGAGAGAAAGCACAAACATTAAGGGAAACGTGCTCCAAATCCAGAAATACAACAAATACCAAACACATAGGCTACAAAAAGAGAAAACACAGCAGAAGTGCTTCAGGAACAGCAACATTACAGATAGATTTATTCCTAAACAGACTTTTTCAGGGAAACAAATTTAACTGACAGTGAGAGTAGTTAAAAAAATAGATCTGTTATCCAATCCGTAATATGTATGTTCCAAAAATAAAGTAAAATTTACTACAGACCACACACAATTCTCAGACACATGTATTTATTATCTCTTCAGCTTTAACTTCAGACCAACTGGCAGCAACAAATATTATATTTCAACTCTAAATGACCAAAGTTGGTGCCCAGAAAGGGCTGCTCTCATTATGGGACGAACTCGCACTCCGAGCGGACGGTCGTCCTGGGAGTCGTCGACTCACCTGCCAGGTGGCTGCTCACAAATTTCCAAACAGACATTATTTGGATAAATTGAACACGTGTCACTTTGGGAAAAGTTTTTTTTCATTTATTTTACTTTTTTCTTTCAAATAAGTTTGTCTGACCTGGAAGTTTGCTTGTGTTATCTTCTTAAAGATCATGTCGTTTTAATGTGTTAATTCACTTTGACAATGATATCAACCTAAATTCTGTATGGGAGCGAGCACATACGGCTTTTCCTCGCTCTCTATCTTTCCATCTAATTCTTTCTCTTTCTTCTTCTGCTTTGTAGTGATCTGCCTCGTTCTCTGATCTCAGGCAGGATCAGGTCCAAGGATCTCACCCCAGAGACACAATTACCACACCGGGCTAAATGTGCCGCCCACAAGCTACAGTACCCATCAAAGGCCTTCCATACTCTCTCTAACCCTCTTTTCCTCTGATGCTTTCGGTCTTTCTCTCTCCATTATTAGTATGTGTCATTCACACACTCTTCCTCCATTCCTCACTCCTCTCTCACGCTCTTTTTCTCCATCATGATGCTTCAACTGATGTGAGATAAGAACTTGAAATTTCTTTTTTAAGATGCTAAAGACGAGGAAATGGATGTTGTTGATGACTCACCATGAAGCACTGTATCTTGGAGGCATTAATGTCTTCCAACACCGACATGAATTTCTTTTTTTTATTTTTTCTAATTGTGCACCCACTCAGTAGACAGCTGAACTCCCACCAAGACAGACGGACAGTCCGGTGGAGCAGGGTACAGTCGGCAGCGGTGGTCCGAGTCTGTGAGAGGTGTTGATTTAGCTGTAGGAAGGAGGATTAAATGGCTCATTGGTGGGGCTAGGAGGGGAGAAGGTGTGAAGCGATCAGCCCTCCCTCTCTCCTGGTCTCCCTCTCTCTCCCTCCCTCTCCCTCTCTCTCTCTCTCTCTCTGTTTCTCTCTCCCTCGGCCAGGAGAAAAGGCCATTGGGGCTGAACAAACAAATCACATGGCCATCAAACGCTACTCACCACTGCTGCACTGGGACTTCATTCAGACAGAATTTTACTGGTCTCTGCAGTGTGCTCATATCCACATCCAAAGACGCGCGCACACACACACACACACACACAGACACACACTGCTGAGTCTCCCCATCAACATGACAGTGGTTTTACAAGTCCCCATAGTGTGAGGTCTCTTATTCCCAGAGTAGCACTAGAACAACATCAGCAGTACAAGCAGAGGGAAGAGGAGAAAGAGGGACAATTCAACTATTGAACTGCTGTTGCTCAGCGTTGTAGGGAGAGTTGTCAATAAAGCTCATAAAAAAGGTTGTGAAAGCTGTAACTGTTTTGTAATGGGAAGTTGGTGTCAACTCCCTTTAAAGTTATGGCCCATTTAAAAAGAAGTGTGTTTAAACGTGACAAGGATGCACCTTGCAGGACTTTTAAGATTGATGGGGAAAACTGAAAATGGTCGTTACATTTGGGACTGCACCCGTGTGTGCGTGTGTGTGGTTTGGGAGGGTGTGTGTGGTACGACAACCTGCCTGTAACAGAAACCTTAGGCTGGCATTTTCTTTTTAAAAATGAAACTTTCACTTTCATGTTCTCTCCCTTGCCCCTTGGTTAGCCACTAAATGTCACTCTCCCCTCTTTAAAACAAACAAAGCCAGTTGAGTCTAGCATTAGCTGCTATTTGAAATGGCTCCGAGCCCTCCGAAGGAGCCCCTGCAATCCTTCAAAAAGTGTATCATACACAAAACACGCACCAACACCCCATTAGTTTTAAAAATCAGATGGAAAATATCAGAGAAAATCTCTGGCTTGACTGGATAATCACAGCCGTTGGACATTAAAGGGCCACAGTGGTATTATGGAGGGATGTGGGAGAGGCAGAGGGAGACACAGACAGTGGTAGACAGAGATAGAGACGCAGTAGGAGAGAGAGAGAGCGACTGGGAGCAAAGGGCACAGACTTTGGTTTAGAGCTACGCTAAATACCAGCTACCTCCAAACCACACATGACACGCAGCTATCGCCAAAGATAAGTCTTCAGTGTCATAACTGTCATAACATAATCACAAGGAGCTTAAATGAGCTCTGCTGCCATTGGTTTATGAAAACAGATCTCAGTAACTACTGTGTTTCATCAGCTGTTTTCACATTCCCAGGAGGTCCTCAACAGCTCAATACATTAATATTAAAAAGCTGTAATTTTACTTCAGATTTTTTTCTCTTGGATCCCAATCAAGCCGACGTTTGTAATTTGGGTTTTAATGAAATCTCCTCTTGTTCCATAAGAGGTTATCATAGGACTGTTGAGATCTTCCCTGGTCAGTGTCCTATTGTTTCAGAAAATGTGTTCAGCTGCTGAACCTTCTGCCCCAGCTAAAAGCAACAGCCCCAGCAACAAATAAACAATTAACCAGCTGAGGAAAACTTAGTCACTAAGTAGTGATTTCGATTTTCAGCTGATGCAGGGGCTCGTTTTGTTTTTATCTCCGCAGAAAACATATTTGCCCCTTAAATAATAGAATATATTAAAGGGCACTCCACTGATTTTACACGTCAAGATCATTTCACTCATCATGTTGTAGTCTTTAAGTTTTTCTGTCGTTTTGCAGCAGCTTTGTCAAGTCGGACAAAATAAGCCCGATGATGTCATAGTGATGTCATCAAGGTTATCTCATTCATCTTGAGACGTCAAATATTTAATAGAAAGAAGTGTGAAGTTTGGAAGACAGTGTTTACCAGTCAGGGAGGGTGGAGTTTCCCTTTAAGGATATTCTGCATTTAAATATAATTAAACAGAGTGTATGTATATACAGGGTACATTCGAATTCCACCATAACATTTTGCACAGTTTGTTTCAAATGCTTCTGGTGTTCCCTCCTTGAGCCTAGAAAACTAAATAGAATGATAGAGATTGTGATTAATTATTTTATACATGGCTCGTGTACAAAATATCAGGGGCAAAACCCATATTGTGGTGACAAGGGGGGAGAGATCTACCCGATAATACAAAAATGAATTTTGCGCTGCTGTTCTCTCAGGGTTCAAGGTGTTTGTCAAATCTCTGTCTCTATCGGGATGCAGTCTGACATCTGTAATGCATTTTTCTGTTCTTTTTGCATGATTAAGCAAACTTGGCATGCAGGTGCTACCCAGTGGACTGCACCAGCACAACAATATTCCCAGAACAAATTAAAGTAGCTGTCGTATGGATCAGTCTCTCTCTCTCTTTCTCTCCCTCACACACACACACACACACACACACACACACACACACACACAGACACACACACACACACACACACACACACACACACACACACACACACAGAAAAAAAATCACAACCAACCTAAAACAAACTAATGACAAAACTGATCTCAAATCACAGGAGAATGGCAGAAATCAAACAAACAGAGATTCATGGAACAGCAAATCTCTCAAACTTGAATGGATGGGTCTAGAGAGAGTCTTAGTTTCACTGAATAATGTCTGCCGTCTGCTCTGATGTTGGTACATCAGCGCCATGGGCCCACTCACTACTGTAACGGCTAAAATGAGGTGGTGCAGCAAATCCTCTAACCCAAATCCACTGCGTCCTGCTCTAAGAGTAATGATGAAGGGGCCTCAACCAACATCACTAATGTGCTAACTAGTTTCAGTCCTCGGCAGTCTCATCACTTATTCAGATGGACCCAGAGAGAGAAGGAGACGGATACAGAGAGCAGGAGAGAGGGAGAGAGAGAGAGAGAGAGAGAGAGGCGACAAGCACTTCACACTCTCAATTACGCAGTGGAGCTCATCACTTGGCAATCTGTCCCGATCGCTTTAATTGGCTTATAATATTGCCTCTGATCTTGTCGCCCAATTAACAGGCCTGTCTGGCAGTAGGACTGGGAAGCCGGCGAGCATGCGATGCTTCCGGATCTGTGCCATATGGAACAGAAGCACTGATTGGCCGCTGATAAGGCACCGCTTTGCCCCTCTCACACCAAGCCACTCTATGACAAGAGTGGGTGTTATGTCCCTGCATGTGTGTCCATGTGATGGGGCAAATTATGGCAGTAATTTTATGTGGATGGGGATGATTCAGTTTTGCCGTATTGAGATGAAAGGACTCGCCAAATGTGTTATGAGTAAGTTGATCTAAAGGGACAGCTTATGATTATCGACTTTGTACAGACAGTCACACATGATATGACACTCACTCCGCCTGATGGTCCCAGTGATGCACAATGAAATATAAGCAAAGAGTACATTTACAACATTTTAAACAATACAGTTTCTTCAGTTTGTGTTAATGTGACTGAAAGTATTTCTTAAAATCTATTTGGTGATTCCATTCTGAGTAAGAGAAAGCCATCGTTAAAGGTACACATGGGAGTCTATCTGCATTACTGACTGTGACAAATAGATTAATAAATGACTATTCTCATCCATAGTTTGAATTAATAGACAGAGGTCTCTGGCTCTGCCTCAAACTGGCCTTCTTCATTGTTCATCAGTGTCTCACTTGGCAACTTTACTTTTATTTCTCTAGCAATGCTGCTTTTTGTGTCAGATATTGATACAGATTTTTTTTAGTTTAGAAATAGTAATAATTATATATTCACCAGTTTATATAAACATATAACACAATCAAGCATTCTGAGTTGAATGTGGTATATTAAATAAATCTGTCCAGCTCTATTTTCGAGTTCACCCTAAATCTCCTGTGGGGTCCCTCAGGCTTCTATATTTGGACCCATTCTTTTCTTAAAATGTATGCTGCTGTCACCTTATCAAAATCTCTTTACATTAAAATTACTTTATTTATATTTATGTGTGGCAATGCCACCATTGACGTTGCCCGATTTTGTGCTATTCCACTAACTGGCAGTCGGTGGCAGTGACAACATGGACGTAAACAATGCAGGTTTCAAAATATGCAAAAATATTCTTTGAAAAATGTTTATGCATTCAACACATTTGCTAAGCTTCAGGGTAACACACAGTCAATGTTGGTGAAAAATACAGAATGTAAACATAATTGTGTTTGTTTACAAGAAAAGTCCACAGGGTAGCTGACATATCACGACATAGGCAACTGCTCATTATTTTGAATGGATGTACCGCTGTAATCTGCAGATGTGCAGCCCTCTCTGTGGTAGTTTGTCCTTCCATATTTGAAATTTCTCAGTCTGAGAAAGACAGACGAATCCAGTAACCTCTGTCATTAGGGCATGATGATGGCTGACGGCCCTTAAACAGGAAGCAGATCCCTTTAAACTCTGACTCACTTCAGGCTCATAACCCAAAGGAGGCAGACAGACAGAGATGCAGAGGGACAGAGGTTGATAAGATGACAAAACTAGAGATCAGTATTCACAGATATGTTGGCACTTGGTGTTACATAAGCACTAACACTCAAAAGCCCTATCAGTTACACAGCCAACAAGCAAAAGAAATAGTGAGCCTTCACTCAGCTCTCACTTCCTTTCTGGTCAGTATTATATGCCTTGCAGAGCTCTTAACTATCCTGTGGCTAAAACCATCTCTTATTCAGAAATGTACAACAGCAGCAGCAGGATGTAATATCCCACATCCCATAACGTCTTTCCATTTCATCCCTCTTCCCCTTGGACGTAGTGACATAATATTCTGCAAAGATTGTACAAGTCACATCACTGCAATGCCTTTGATCGCAGTGACAGTCCAAGTCCAAGGTGTTTAACTTTCAACTGCTCTGCCAGCTGACCAGAGCACAAGCTACAGAGGCCTGGGCCCCGGCCAGTGTGCCACTGCCAGGCGAGTATCCCTGGAGTCTGAGCGCTTGGCAGGGAACCCATTGAACAGTGCATGGCATGAAACCGAGTCCTGTCTCGCAAAGCTCCACCTGAGAAGAGGAGACGGGGGAGAAAAGGGCAGAGGGGAGGAGGTGGCAAGAGAGGAAAGAAGAGATTGAGAGCGAAACTGTGTGGAAGTAGTTAGGATGGAAAGAAAAGAAAAAATCAGAGCAGGAAAAAGAGAGAGAAGGAAAAGATGGGAGCATGAATGAGCCTGTCTGGCCTTGTCTTTGTGTCCATGGCTTTTTTTGGGCTCTTTTCAAGTGACTGCGGGGCTATCCCAGTGCTGCTATTTCCCCGTTAACAGGGCCCCACATCTGTTTCTCTCATTCCAGCCGCGCTTTAAGGTCCCTGAAGGTGCAGTTAAATTAGAGCCAGCACAGGTTTATAAATGTAAAATCCTCCAATAATCTGGAGCTGACATGACCCCTAATCTTCTTGCTCTAGTCAGCAGGGCGAACGGCGCTAACTAAGGCTTTGGCAGCACCAACATGTGTTTTGGCCACCAGACTTTTAAGAGGAAGGTGCAGACAGGGAGGATTTTATGGGGGAACAAGTTCTTATTTGTGTGTGTTAAGCATAGTTGAGACATGTAGGTGAGTAAGTCAGGTATCTGTTTGCGCTGTTTTGTTGCTGTTTTGATAAATAATTTAATGAAAAAAAAATCCTAAATATCTTATTTCATTCCAGGGAAACCATTAGTGTCCAGGATACAAACATTTTTTTTAATGCAGAAATTAGTGTATTTTCTAAAAATAATTTTCCTTGCTGCTTTTATTTACGCCTTACGAATGGATCACAAAATCTTTCAAGATCATGAGTAAACCCTATGGGGATAGAAACAGCTTATAAAGGACGGAGAGAAGAAAAGAAGGCAGAAAACCCATGTCTCTTAGCTCCAGAGGAGGGGGTTTCACTAAACTAGCCTGTCTAATGCAATTAATCTAATTGGAGCCGGCGTAAAGTGACAAATTACTACCTTTCACACTAGGGACTAAGAGGGAACCTCTAGAGATGGATGTGGGAAAGGATACCTAGGTAGTTAATGTTATATCTTTTAATTCCATCTCAAACCCTATTGTAAATGGTTGAAAAAAACAGTCCATTAGATAAAAATCATGTGCCATTATCCATTATGCTTTATTCAGCATGTATTCAAGCATGTGTTAATTTTGATGAATATGTATTCCTATAGTTAAAAGTCTGTCGATTCTTTCTACTAATAGCAGCAGATTATCTTTCTATAACATGTTGTATATATTTACAACAAATGATTAATACAGTTATAGATTCTTGTGAGAGGTTAAATGTTAAGCATCAGTCATCTTTTGATTTGCATTCACTGATCATCAGCTACATTCATATACCTCGCTGAGCCTCTGGTACTATGTTATAGTATCAGTATCAGCAGCTCTGCCCTATTTGCTTGGATCTGCATGCATTTACACTTGACATTTGAGTTTTTGATTTAATCTGGGAACATATGCACACGAACTCTGCATATTTCAATGAAATTGTGTTAATGCGTGCCCTTTCCTATAACCTTGATTACTTGCTGTGGTATCAAAAAACCTTTTTGCGGACATTGATTTCTGCCCGGGGCCATGCTACTGAACCTGGAGCAGCGTATCTCAGCGGATATAATGAACTTAAAGAAAGCATAGCTATTACCGAAACCTCTGACATTCTGACATTATCAAATGCCTTGGTTAAAACGCACATATGGAACAAAAAATTCAGCGTGATATACATATGATTTGCATGCCATTTCCATAAGTGATGGGAAGTTGCACATCATCCCCTTCTGCTTTGCAGGTGTTGATCTCGATCATTACATAAAAGTTTTAATTGGATTTTATAGCTGCCTATGTTAAGTGCTGTTGAAGTATTTATGTAAAGTGGAAACCATCCACTTTCAAGAGTTTTTCTTTTTTTTTTTTTTTTTTAGAAACATTTGTTGTGGTCCGTGAAATTCCACATTCGTGTGATTCCACTTACCGACGACAACCATGAACTCTGACCACAATAATTGTTCTAAATTGTGACCTGTGAACCTCTGAGCTCGTGAAAAAACTGAGCAGGAGGCATCCAGAGGTGGAATGCTCTCTGCCGTTTCTCTCCCAAGGCAGGTACTAACGTGCTCCAAGGGAGAACCTCACTGACCCAAAAATGCATCTAATGCTGTGAGTGCTGGTCCACCTAAACCCCCCCCCCCCTTCATTTCCCCTTCCCAGACCTTGGTTTTCTTTTCTCTCTTTCTATAGTTTTTCCTTTTACCACTCTCTTCATCTTTCTCTTCTTTAGTCTCTCAAAGTCCATCCCCCTCTGTCACCTTCACTCCAACCTCCGCACCCCCCCCCCCCTTTCTCTCTCTGTCTGGAGAGGAAACGGTGGCCATTAAACGTGTCTGCTGGGGTCTGGGGGTCTGGAGAACAACCGTCACATTGTGTGACCCCGCCTTGGACCCCAGACGGACTAATGAATAAGGGTAACCCACCACCACCACCACCTCTTTCTCCATCCTCAACCCCCCCCCCCCCCCCCCCCCCCCCCCCCCCCCTCCCCCCTCCGTCCGTTCATGCCAGACCCCTGGTAGGTAATTCCCCCACTTCTTTCACAGGGTCCCAGACATCTCCCGCGGCCTTTGACTGAGGGCTTATCTTTTCAGAGGGAAATGTGTGTCATTTGGGGTTTAAGGAAAAAGCAAAACAAAAACATTGTCACTACCATACAGTTCGACACCCCCCAGCCCCCCACCCCACCCCCCCTTCCCTAAACCCCCGGTCCTTCACTTCTTTCCCTTCTCTTCCAAAACTTGCAGGGTCTGGACGCAGGCTTAAGGAAATAGTGTGAGACATCTACAGTGTCTCCAATTATCTTGAGGAATATGTAAATAGGTGAAGAGACAGTGGTGGGATTATATGCAACTGGCAGCGGCTCATGACATGAGGTGGACAAAAGGCTCGGTGGAAAACAGGATTATTCTAACACAGAGGGGCCAATATATAACTGAGATGGATTCGGAAACCTAATTATACAATAAAACCACTGTACAAACTTAGCAAAACACATTCAAAATAAAACATGCACCGTATATCAGAAACATGTCCCGAATACCACTAAAAAGCCCATGTTAATGTGATGTATTTTGAAATGATAACACGGTATCATGACATTTTACATGTTCTACATCTGATCATTTGTGCACTGACAAACAAAATCCACAGCCATGAAAAAAGAAAATGGTCCATCTTTTTTGTTCGGAGACACCCACGCTAGCAGTAGACTCTTCAATAACCACATGAATAACACAAAGCACTGGTGCTCCTCTGAAAGGCAACCATGTATCCCTAGGAGATTTAACAATGGTGACATGTGTAAGCTCAATGCATACAAAATATCTCTCCTCTGCTCTGTCTCTTTCCTCTGTTCTCCTTCTCCCTTTCTTCTTCTGTCATGTTTGTCTTACATGGTGCCTGCCCACAGCAAATCTGAGCATCATTTCACAACACTCAGCAATTCAGAGTGGTCTCATTATTAGTATTTCTTCAGTAGCTTTGTAGCTAAAGTACTTGCACTTACGGCTAATGTATTCTGCGCACACCAAGACTGACTGCTGCTATCAAAGGACTTGCCTGAACGGCGGTAATAACTGGAAAATTATTTCTGATAGCCTGAAACAATCTTCCAAATCATCACAGAACTTTATTAAAATAATATCAAATCAAATTAGCCAGCGTCCCCCTGTAATGAATTAAGTAAAGGGTTATGCCAGCATTAATCCCATCATGCTCGGAGGCATGGGGGCGGTGGGAGCGTTTAATAAACCAGTCAGTCCCTTCAAGCAGCAGGGCCAGCTTCAGATCCACCATCCGCCCTGATGCCCGCTCTGGAGAGGGAAGCACATCAAAAGACTTCCTCTCTCCCTCACTTTCTCTCTACCCTTCGTCCCCTCCCACCCTCCTCCTTCCCTCTTCCTTTATTTTCCCCATCCCGCATCTCTCTCACTCTCGCTTGTCTCCCTCTTTTCCTCTCTCTCTTTTTCTTTCTCATTCCCCCTCAAACGATCCCCAACCCTCCCTGTGTCTTTCTAAATAATCTGTCGCTTTTTTTCACCCCCCTTCTTCCAATGCTCCATTGTGCCTGTGGGTGAGATTATTCATACGGGGGTGAATCTTGGTGGAATCTCAGAAGGCTGGTGATAAGTGGTGGAGCCCGTTGGGACGGCTTGGCTTGTCCTCCCAGTGCAGTCTTTCCTTCCAAGCCGGCGCACAGAGAGAGAGGAGTGAGACGAAATCAAATAGGTCACTCTTTAGCCATGGAGAGACAAAGGTATTTTGGATGTTACTGTGGCCAAATATCACTGAATAGCTCTGAAAACATTACAGTCGGCACTTTTTATTCAAGTTTTTAACTACAACTCGAACATGGGGGAGAAAAAAATGTTGCATGCAGCTGTAATCATCTATTCCAATCAAAATTCTCAGTGTTTAAGCACAAGACAACGAGTCTTGTACTCCAATGGCAGGTATTTGTATGATGCTGTCAAGTGCATGCTCTGCTGCCCTCACTAAACCAGGCTGCGGTTGTTATCTTTGCTAATGCAAAATGGGGGAAATGGGATGAATAGATAATCACAACAACGAACCACCTGAGAAGTAACGTGAGGAAACATTTAGGATGTAATGCCATTGTTGGAAAAATTAGATAATAAAAGCTGTTTGCCGACATAAAATGCACCTGCCGTACAGTAACGTTGGCCAGTTTATCATCCGGCAACATGAATAGTGTTTAAATTAATTCAAATAAATTACGTTTCATTTAATTCAAATATTTGTAGGATTTGCATTTTGTTTAAAAGATAATTTCCCTAATTGTGGCCATTAGTGATCATAAGATTGTTTTCAGCAAGTTGCTGAAGTCTGGGCCCAAAGTGTCCTCGCTAGTGCAATATTCAAACTGCAGGATCTGCTATTTTTTTTTGATAAAGGTAAAATGTGTCACAACACCATAGATGATGCACCATGGTCCCCCGGAGATGCTCCAAGTCACATTCTCCAGATGTAAGTAAACATGTTTGTTTGGTACAGATCACGGCAAAAATCAGTGAGAGTGACCATTCCCACTATAATCATGACTCATATCGCAATCACAATATCTGTCAATATAATTGCCATATGATTTTTTTTGCATATCGTTCAGCTCTTTCAGACAGAACATGAGCAGTCAGATGATCAGACAGGTTTTTAACAAACACCCAGGTTAGCCAAACTTATCTAGAGGAGATTTTTTTTCTCTTCTTTGTGATAAACATCCATCTCATTCAACAGACCAAATTACTGGTTCATCTTTGACCTACTGTACTCATCATAGTTGTGTGTGCACACAGTTTTCCAGTGATTATTACCAACATTTAGTTTGTGTTTTAATCAAATAAAGCAGATTCTGGTTCAACTCTAAGTTGTAAACAACGTCTCTCATTGTCGGACCATTTATTTCCCACATTGTCGTGTTCTCAGCTGTTGCTTTGGTGAGTGTGATTTTATCATTACTGAAATAAATCATAGCCAAAGCTATTAAGCTATTGTTTTAAATACAGTTAAGCTTTAAACATATAAGCATGTAACAGTTTCGCAGCCATCACTTACATGACATTTGCCATGGAGGTGCTTTGATTAATATGGCCACTGCCAGGATCAACAATATGCTTCAGCTCTTCTAATTTCACCCACATTCATTCCTGAAGTTTCTATCTCATCTCTCTCTTTCTCTCTCTGTTTCTGAGCAGCTCACCCATAACCACCACAGCCACTCCTCGTGAAAGTTTTTGGACAGGATTCATGGGTCCTGTTGCTGCATGGCGGCAGAGGTCTGGGGGCGGGTCACCGTGTAGCATGCAGGCGGAGGCGAGATAGCATCTTCAGGTAGCAGGGCACGGATGGCAGACAAAGTGAAGGCAGGTAATGTTTGATGTAGGGCACTGTCCGTGAGGCGCTGCAGCAGGCCCACAGGCTAGCCAAATTTTTTGACAGGCTAGTCAAATTCTTCGCCTGCCTCAGAATATGTCAAGGCATGCCTTGATATCACTGCATCTTGGGAGTTAGTCAGTGCATAGCTGGTGTGTGTGTGTGTGTGTGTGTGTGTGTGCTTTGATGGGCATAACTGATAACCTTAACCCCCCCCCCTCACACACACACACACACACACACACACCCCTCTGTTTCCATGTGTCTTCAATGTGTGAGAAAGTATGGGTGAGAGAGGGAGGGGTCACCACGCTGTTTCCCCTCAGGAGGGTTTGTCCTGTGCCATCTGGCACCTCAGATGCATGGGCACAGGAGCAGGAGGGGGCCTGCGTGTGTGTGTGTGTGTGTGTTTGTGTGGTTGCGGGTGGGGTGTGTGTGTGTGTGGGGTGGGGGGGGTATCTTGATATTATGACACTATGTGCCTTGTATGTCCTCTCCACCCCCCCACCCCCCATTTCAGCACCTAAACATCCCGTACTTATGTTTCTCTCTCATTCACTTTCTTTTGCTCTGTCTTCACCCCCGTCCCCTTTCTAAAAACTTCAAACCATGATGGGAAAGTGTTTTTTTATGCACTGATGACCCCTCCTTCCTTTCCTGCCTTTTATTCTTTCCAATCGCTTTTTCGCATATTCTTCTCTTCATTTCTCTACTTCCTTCACTCATCTTTAAACTGTTGTTGTTGTTGTCGTCCCTCTACCATTTCCTCACGTCTTACTTCCCTCCATCTTACCCCTTTCTTCCACATCACCCTTGAATCTCTTCTCCTCCGTGTGCGGTGCATGGCAACAGCTCGGCCAGCTGATGAGGGCCAGCTAGAGATCGCACCCAACCTTGACACCCGCAGCTGCAGTCCACGCACACACACATAAGGGAGGGGAAGGATTGAGGGCATTGCGCTATGTAAAATAATCACAATGCATTTACATTCATTGTGGTGTGGATTTGTTGCTATAATAAGGCTGGAGAAATCATGAATATTCACACACACTTTAAGCAATTATGATAATCGGCATTATTCCTAGCCTCACCGCTATCTGTCAGAAGAGACGGCAGCAGCAGAGGCGGGAAAAGTAGGTTGGAATAGTCTGCAGTTTTACACTCTTGAAATTATATTACATTTTTTTTCTTCTTTTCTGCTCATCCATTTTCCCTCTCTCCTTCCATGTCCGCCTCGCTCTGTTCTTTTGTATCTTTGTTCCTCTGTTCTCCCTCCGCCATCTCCCTCTCTCCTCATATTTTACTCCCTTCTTCTTCTAGGCTTGTTCGGTGCTAAAGTCCATTGTGCTGTATGAAGAGGAGGGGTAGGATCCCGGAGTGAGAATGGCCCCTGGGTGCTACAGAGCTGGCAGCAGTGTTGGTCTAATCTTCCGGGTCAGGCCTGGCGCTTTCATCTTCTCTCACTTGGAGCCCCTTGTGTTTGATGTGAACTTAGCCCAGGAATAACCGTTCCTTTCTTCTCTGCTAACCTGGCCCTGGAGTAGGGGAAAGCACTTTGTTGTTATCCTAGGAGCCAAACAATGCTGGAAGGAGTGCAGAAAACCTTAATGAAAGGCTTTTGATCCACACTGATATTAAAGTGAGAACCTTGAGAGAGAGAGTACATGTGAGGGAGCAAAATAAAGAAAAAGTGCAGAAATCGCAGAAATCAAAATGCAAATTGCATCGGAATGGTTAAATGGAGTTTCTCTTTAATTCACACCCTTTGAAATTAATTATTTTAGATTTGCCTGCATTTGTTTCAAGTTTGAAGGAGAAAGAATAAAGGAGCAATCTCATTTATTGTAGAAGTGGAATTTAAATTAGCACATGGAGCCTTGCGGGGCTTTAACGATTAATTTTCTCGGGCCTGCACCATGCAAAACAATTTCTCGACTTTCCACAATTAAAGCCAAGAGTTTTCATGCCACGTGTGTCAAGGCCAGAAGAATTTTCTTTTTTCTATATGTACAGTACTGTATGTGTGTGTGTGTGTGTGTGTGTGTGTGTGTGTGTACATTACTGCTGCACCACTGAACCTCACAACAACTGGCCAGATGTTATCTTCCCTTGAACCCATCGACTGACCTCGGCCCTTGACCCGGTGACCTTTTGTTCATGTGCTGCTGGTTTCATACAACAGCAGGAGGAACAAATGTGCTGGTGTTTAAAAAGCAACTTGTGGATCTCTGCAGTAATTTAGTGCTCTCTGCTGGGCTGTTGGACTTGGACAAGATTTCCTTAACACTGGTTCAACAGCAGTTTCTCATTTACTAAAACGTCATCTTTTCACCCCCAACTTGAAAGTGTCAAAGCTAAACCTTTTCAACCTACAATTTGAAAATGAAGTTGAACCCAAAGGCCAAAAAAACAAGTCACAAACAAACCTCTCTTATAGGAGGAAGGAAATGCACCTTGGTATTCGACATGCTTGCTGCCATGGTGATAGCCCAAACCTCTGTGCAACAGCAGCACATTAACCCCTCTTGACCCACTATTCTCACCTGTGATAAAAGGGGAGGAAGAGAAGGAGGAGGTGCCCCCCTTTCCACTGCGCCGCACTTTTGAGTACCCGGGCACCAGCAGGCCCTTGAGAGCCCACGGTCATTAGGAGTGCTTTATTCTTGGAGAGGTAGAGAAAAGGAGAGAAGAGGAAAAAGGAGAGGAGGAAGAGGAGCATTGAGCCTGAAAGATAATGTATGGTCAAGGCTGGAGACTTGTGGGCACTGGATGAAGAGAGGGTCGAGAGAGAGGCAGTGCTTTCATACAGAAGCACCGAGCAAGCCAGCTGCTTTTGGGTTTTTGTTTGTCTTTCATTCTAAGTAAAGAAAGGTAGGGGAAAGAGCTATGGATAATTGGTCTAGGGCGCTGACTTACACACAGAGCTGTGGACACAGGATATAGAGTTTCAAAGTCTTTGTTCCTCATCTTACCTATTGGCCGGGCTTGTGTTTTGTCTGCTGAAGATGGAAAAAACCTTTTTCATTGCTTGCCTGGGTTTGCATGAAGTTTGAATGAGCGGAAGAAAAAAAAAGAAAGACTATTAAGAATGCAAGTATGATTTGAACATTATTTCTCCTATCTTTGCATACACACAAAGAGTCTAACCCTCACATAAGAGGGTAGCGTGCAGTGACACTCTCCTGACAAAAAGCACTGGCTCTCTTCCATTGACCAGCGACACTGGGGGGCTAACCTAAACTTTCACTGGGAGCTAATCCCTCTGATAATCAATAATAAAGACTGGCTTTCATCTCAGCTGGGGTCTTGATAAAGTTGAGAGGCCATGAATGATTGAATAGTGTGAATATGTTCCTGAAAAGTAATGGAGACAAAAAAAATTAAATAAAATAATAAATGCCACTCCCCAAAAATAACTGGGCGAAGCTTATGCACATCTGATGATATGATGAAAATAAATGAATAATGCATTGGCTATCAATGAGGGAGCAGAAGACACATTGCTTCAGGCCATGGTTAAGCCTCTATTCATAAAGAGGAGACAGACACAAAGGCCCAAGGACTGTGGGAGTCCACCATCGGGGAGGGAGGAATGAGGACACACATTTTAAGAGGAAAACTGTTTTGTTTTTCCTCCTCGTCATCATGTGGTTTCTCTATTTTCTGTCATATTTGTAATAATTAGACGTGTTGCTAAGATTGTTATTTGTTTACAGTTGGATTAGCCTTAAGAAGCCAGGATGTGCGAGTGAAGCCGCAGGATTACGGAGGCAAACACATGTTTAGTGCACCCCTCTATTGTTATTCTCACCCTTTATCTGCAATTTCCAAATGCTCCTTTCACCCCGGCTGGTTATTTGAATTATTTTTGTCCTGTCCCTAATAAAAGGAGTCATTTCTGAGAGTATATCTTTAGTTTACATGACTGTATTTCACTTTATGCGTGCCTTTTAAAACACATTACAGTCGTTATTACTCTAATCCATTAGGTGTCGTGATCTTCGCTCACCCGATGTAGCATATGTTCATAAAAAAACACACACACACACACACACACACACACACACATACACACAAAAACGTTGCACATAAAGAGGGCCAACTTGAATGCGGGCCAGATTAAGGAGGGGAGATGGGAATATCACTGTTCCCTGAAACATGCAGAGAGAGCAGAATAGGGGTCTCTGTTCTTATTGCTCCTTTTGAGCAGCATTTGAGCAGTCTGCGAATAAAGATGTCTGGGCCTGTTGGTTATTGATCGGCCAGTATTTGGAGAACAAAGAGTTAATCCTCATGAAGGCTCACAGTGAGTGCTCTCTTAAGTTATTAGAGTTTGAAATGTCTGCTTTTATATGTGCTTCCCTCACTTCTCTCAGTTCATCTTTTCCTCATATTTAACCCTGAAGCCTGAATACCCAGTTTAGCCAACTGTGTGACCCAAGGCCGATTTGCAATTCATAAATGGAGTCCCGTTTACCTGACACTGGGATGGCCAGGCTCTATTATTAGCTGCTGTTGGTTTGTGAACAATGCACAGTGAAGGACGCTGAGGCTTTGATAATGGCAAGAAGAATCTTTTCAACAGGACATTTAATTATGTTTTTTTTTTTTTTTTAAACAACTGCAGCATCAACCAGCGCTAGAAATGTAGCTTCAAACTGCCCTCTCTTGGAAACATTTTTTTTTCTTGCAAGTATCCACTGTTATGAAGTCATTTAAACCACTGGGTTTAAACAGCAATGTACTCACATTAATTTTAACATGTCGCAACCAGTCATGTTGTTTCCTGCTTAGCTTCTCCTTTTTCCTTTGCTTCATTTTCCTTGAGTCTCTTTGACAATGTTTTTAAGTCCTCAAAATATGGTTATGTTTTACTGGTCTTTGGCTGCTGGTTAACAGGATTCTGTTGTGTCTCTACGTGTTTAGTTTGAATAACAATACAAAAATAATATTAACTTTTATCATTAACCTGAAGTGTGGAGTACCTGTCCTTTCTGCTAGAGATGATTGTTTTTCCTACATTTTTCAGTGACTTTCAACATCACCAAGTCAGCTCTGTCTGGCTGGTGCATCCAGACATTAGTTGCATGTATATAAAGAGAGAAACAGCAATGGCATTAGTAGTGAGGTTTTCCGGATCCATTTTTCTCACCCTGAGAAAACTGGCCCCTGAGTGGAAGAACTTGGTCTGTCCCTCTGTGATAAATTTATCCACGTTTGATGCAAAACCATAAAAGCAAATACTTTCATCTGATGGTGGGCTGATAATTATTGCTGATATATCAACATTTTAGATACAATATTCACATGTAAAAATGTCAGTGTCCCTGTTCAAATCCGCCAGAGATGCTTTGTTGCATCACTCTCTCCCTCATTTCCTCTCATTTCTCCATTGTTTGTAATGAAACCATTAAAATGCCCCCCTGAAAAAATAAAAGCCCATTCTTGTTCACTTCCTTTAATATCTACGAGTAGCAATTCATGGCTAAGATTAGGCAGGGAACATCTTTTATCTTCGTTATTTAAAGGGTTACTCGCAAATTAACACTACACTTCCACAATTTAAAAAAAAAAACGGATCAGGAGAGGCTGAAAAATATTGACTTTTAGCCCCCAGAAAGCTTCAAACATGCTGGATCCCACAGTTCCCATAATGCAAGTCAACAGCATCTTTTTGATTTCCTTTCCCCAAGTTTATAGCACAGGCTTTCTGTTAAACATTTCTAGTCTGTGGGCCCAACCTAAGATAACCCCGATGACATCATCAGGGTTATTTTTTCAGACTTTAGAGAACTCTTTCCAGAGCCACATTAGAAATTAAACATCTATTTTCACAGGCTGAGTAGTTCTCCCCATGGAGAGTGAATGAACTTCATGTGTAAAATCTGTGAAGTGCCCCTTTAACAGCGCTTAAGTGCTATCAGGCGGATTTTCTAGTTTCTAGTGTTATTATGTTGTATTGGCATAAACCAGCCCAGTCTCCTCAAAAATCAATTTATAATAGAATGCTTTTACAATTCTGGGCAAACAATAATAAACCAATAACAACCTGTTAGTAATTGTCACCTGCGTGGTAATATGTTTCCTTCAAAACCTGATTGCTAATGCAAAATATTTGCATGTGAAAGTAATTTGTCAGAGATACAGCTGAGTAAACACACACGCAGTCCATTTTCTACTCTGTGATGTGACTATTTTAATTCAAGATGACCTTTTTTTTTTGTTTTTGTGCCTAATTTGTGGTGCAATACAGGAGAAATGAAACATTTCCGCACCACTTTATGTTTTGTAGAATGGTGAAGAATGCAGCGAGGCCTGGAGGCCAAGGCTTGAACCTGCGTCTGTTTCTTGTCAAGTCCGATTTCTTGGTAGGGGGGTCTGGGGTACCCTGGCATTTTCTCTTCCGAGGGGTTTTGTTTACATGGCCGAAGGACTCTGTTCAGTCTCATCAGCCCACAGCAACTAAACACATAGAGCTTCATCACAAAGGCCCTGGAGAGACAAGACTTCTTGCTTTTTTCTTCTCTTTTTTTTTTTTTTACAGAGATACTGAGCCGGGATTTGACACTTTTTTCCTGGTAAATTTACTGTGATTTAAATTATAAAGTAAATACTTGACCAAAACAGGGATTTCTGGCAGCCAAGGGACATTTAGTCATCAGCAACATTTCAGCACACCGCCCCTCTAAATGTTTTGACATGTCATTACAGGGCATCTGATGGAAAGGGCAGTGACATACAGTGACCATTCCACCACTGTTACAACGCGTTACTTCACCCCGGCTCCACACAAGTCATATGGACCAATGACACAACTCCTGCCAGGGCCCCAATGTCCTAATGTCACACACGTCCCAACAGTTTTACTTCAAACTTCTCCCTCTCTCTTACCCCCCCACCCCACCCCACCCCGCTCCCTCCTTCCTTTCATGCACAGCCTCTCTGTCCCTTTCAACACCCCCCCAACCACTTTTCTGTTTCTTATTTCTCTCACCCACACTCCTCTGTCTGTCCGCCTGTCCGTCTCTCTCCCTTATCATTCCTTGCATTAACCCCTTTGCCTCTCTGTGTCTCTCTGTCTCGCCCCCTCGTTTCTCCCCCGTGCTTTGTCCCTATGTAACATATGCTTAGACTGGCATCCCATCGCAGAGCTGCTGCGGGTCTTGTCCGCTTCATGTCGTGTGAGGATGGACGTTTGAAGAGTCCTCCAGGCATCTCTCTTTGTCACCAGCGCTTAGCCTCAACACTGCCGCGAACCCGCCACGAATACCATCGGTGCAGCGGGCGTCTGCTGCGTGTGTGTACTGCTGCAGAGATACATGAAAAGAGTGTGAGGGGATAAAAGATTTGTGCGTGCTCGCAAGACAGCAGCACATGCATGTTTACATGACTGCAGACATAATTCTGAAATGGGATGATAATGAATAAACCCACACACGTGTATGCTCATACCCACATGCACACTCCAGCTCTTCACCCCATGTTCAGTTTTACCTATTCCCTACCCTTCTATCTTACCAGGGCATGTAGGTTTCCTTAAGGCACAATAGCGGTTTTGTCTTGAGGTTGTGCTCTGACAGTTGTCACGGACTGATCCCTCCTGATATGTTAATTGGGTTGACAACCGACGAAACCGTATTGGAAATTAAGAGTCCTTTTGTCCTATTTCGCTTAACAGCCATTCAGACCTGCTATCTGAGGCAAAGCTACAGCCACAGATTAGGTGGTTCTTCTGTCAGGCCACAAAAGCCTTAGAATATTTCCCACATATGTTACGCCACATATCCGCCATCACCATGTCCGCCGGTTTATGTGCGACAAAGACAATGGTATGAGGGGTCTGGGTGCTGGGGAGTATGCAAATTGTGATTAATAGCCATTACCTTCGTTATTGTTCATTTGTTGGATGGTGCCAGTAAAGTGTCCCTAGCAATTGTGGCAACTCTTTGTGTGCGGGTTAATGCAGTATATGTCGCTTTAATCTGTCAATGTGATGATTTTCAGTGTAATAATCAGCAGCAACATTTGAGAATATAATGCAGAGCAGACTTTTCCATCATCACTTCATCCCTCTGAGGAATTCATGTGATACTAATCTGCCCACCTAGTCCAACGCTTCTCATGTCCAAGCTGCTTTTCTCCCTCTCGCCTCTTTAAGCCCCACAGTAGGCTTTGCTCACACCTCTTTCTCCGTGAGACTTAGTGTGGCACGAATGGACTACAGTCAATTCTCATTCTGTGTTCCACTTTCAAACAGACAAAATAAGGATTCTGTGTTTTGGGGGCAAATCAACTTTCCTTTGGACCCGCTGAAACGAGTCATCATCTCTGGATCAGCTGGCACAAAGAGCAGACCGTTTTTAGCGAGCCGATCATTCACTGCCAGGAAAAAGACTATCATAGAACGAATAAGACTCTTTGAATCGGACTCAAATAGTGACTCTCGGTCTGCTTTTCATCCCAATAAAGACCCTTATATAGCAGTCAGGCAGTAGATGAGTAGGGAAAAGAGTGTGTAGTAAAACAGAAATATTGTGCTGCTCGGTATTGAACTTTGTCCAGTTCTGTAATGCCTGTAAATGTGTCTCATAGGTAAGGGGATCACAGCTTGGCCAGAGAGGCACAATAAAACACCCCAGTTCTTCTTACACAGAGACTCATTGCAGCAAAGACTGTTTCCTTCGGAGCCAAAATGTTGAAGAAAAATACTGTAGTTCTTTCTACAAATATTATGGATATAGCTCGGGGTGAAGTTTTGGCAAAGAAGCCTGAAGCAACTTGGGTAAATGTTAAGGTCAGATACAAATAAGAGGATTGAAGGGATTTGGTATTAAAATAATTTAATTGAGGTTAGGCTAAAGGTTTCGTAATGGTTAAAAAAATAGTATATAAAATAGCCCAGCGGGCAATGGACGTCAATGTAACATCAGTAAAAGGTTTGACGTTGACGGTGGCTAATTGACATTGTGACACTTAGGAGACGGCTAGGATATTGGCTTTTATATCTTAATTTTGGATCACTTTGGCATGAGACATTTGGAAGATGTGTGATTTTGATTTCTTAAGAACACAACTTAACCCTTGTATTATGTTCACTTTTTGGACCCTTTGGTACTGTTTGGGTCAATTTAAACACCACATAAGGGTTAAAAGGAACAAAATATCATCATTAGATGTTGTCAGTATTATAGGTCACATTCGTGTTGATATCAGGCGACGTCATTACCTATATATTCAGCCAAAATTCAACATCTAACGATGTTGAAAAACTGTTTTATCTTGAGGAATGCAACTTTAATGCGCCATAAAATAAATATTCGTATCAAATATTCTAAAATAGACACTGTTCAAGTGAGGCATAATGAGGCATTCAGAGTAAATTAGACGGTGACATTTTAAGTTCCGGTTACAAAATAAAGCTTTGTTTGTTGGACTAAATGCTTTACTTTGGTTTTGAAGAAGTTGCTCTGTGTGTGTGTGTGTGTGTGTGTGTGTGTGTGTGTTTTTTTGTTGTTGTTTTTTTGGACTTGAATGGGAGCTGTGGATAAAATAAAAATGTCTTTCATCATAGCAAATCAATGCAAAATATTCAAAATTTAGAGTACATTAAAGAGAAGGGAGGGAAAAAATGCACAAAAATGTAAATCAAGATACAGCTCTCATTTAAGACATCAGGCTCACAAAATTTCAGGAGACCACGTCGCCCACACTGAGAACATGAAAGGGGAAGGAAAATGCCTGTGGCACACTCAATAACAACCACTCTCTACAACACCACGTCTTCTAACTTGGCACTTGCAGTGTAGCCGTGCTGCTTATCATTCAGTGTAGATTTGAAGTCATCTCTTCATCATTCTGAGGTCAAAACACACGCGAGGTCAGTTATGTTTGACCTCATCACTACAGCTAAGATCGTATCCTTGCTCCTTTCATCTTAAGGTCAGCTAATTGCTAACGGCTAATCACCAGTTCTTCTCAGCTGCTCCTTGACACCACTCAGGCACTTGTTAAGTGTACCATGAAACATTTTCAGCATGTTGCCTCAGAGTGTAAAAAAACATGAGGAAGAAACGGACACATAAAGCAGCCAATGAAAGAAGAAGAAAGAAAAAAAAAATCTCATGATTAGGTGGCCTAGATTTTTAAAATTATCTGCTGTTTTGGGCGTTAAATAAAATAAGCATAGTGGTGGTAGAGCATAATCAACTGGCCCCATTCCGGCAAGTTCTCCCATGTAGGGCAATTGAACAAAGTGCGTCAGAATTGAAATCAGGTCGTTCCTGGGGGCCACTGGTAATGAACTTGGCGAGGATATGGGGAGCGGAGAGGAGGAGAGGGGAGGAGGGCCGAGAGTTGCAGTTGAGCTGACCTCAGTTGTAGTGCTACAGCAGAGGAGCATGTGCTCAAACTTGGCTACGCTAACCTTTTTCTGCTACTGACGGCAAAGTGCTGTAAGTAATGACTATAAGTGATGATCCTCGCTGAAGGTGGCAAGTGAACAGAGCTTTAAGAGCCATGTTGAAAGGAGGGCTGTCATTGTGACATTTTCTGGGCTTCTGAATTACAGAGAGCGCAGGTGGACTAGCAAATGTCATTTGTTAAACTTACAGAAATTCACACATTTATGGTCATTCGCTGCACTTAGTTTCTATTTAAACATTGTAATGTGTTTTGAAGCTGGAGAATCTGGCCTACTAATGTTGAAATAACCTCACACAGGGACAACTACACAGAAAGTGGCGAATATGCATTTGTGAATATATAGCCACAGTATGTTGGGTTTAAGATTGATCGTGAATTTGACCAGTATCCCTCATCTCAATCCCCTGTGCATACGTAACTGCCTCATCTGCTCTTCTCTCCCTTCTCCTCTGCCTGTCCGGGGGCCTAATTTAGCCTTAGTAGGCTGTCCCAGTGCCTAAGAGAATTCTCCTTTATGCAAGCCAGGTAAAATAAGAGCGCAGCTCGGATGAGGCCCCTCTCCATCATGGTGGATGGGGGGAGTCACGGGTGACACCCCCTGATCAGGTGTGCATGCGTAATGGCCGTCCCAAAATAATCACTGCTTTGAATAATTTCCCGGCTCTGTCTCTCGCCCCATGATTCTTGCTGCTTCGACTCGTTTTGTGGCGGGCATCCCATAAATCCTTGCGGTAAATGTAAATCAGTGGGCCGGGTGCGTCTGACAGATGGGGGCTGCAAGGAGTCCTGGGAGATCTCTCCTCTCACCTTTCCCTTCAGCTGGAATGGATGAATCACTAGCCGGGCTAGCTAAATAGCATTAGAGTGCGTCCCTCACTTAAGACAAGAGCGAGATGAGAGAGGAAGCTACGAAATGAGCCAGTACAGTGGAAATGCAAGTGGGGGTCATTTTGATTAAGAGTGATGTGCGGAGGAAGAGCATGTCGTGAAGACGT
This sequence comes from Seriola aureovittata, assembly GCF_021018895.1. Classification (NCBI taxonomy): domain Eukaryota; kingdom Metazoa; phylum Chordata; class Actinopteri; order Carangiformes; family Carangidae; genus Seriola; species Seriola aureovittata. Next base: position 8,758,073 of record NC_079366.1, on the reverse strand, counting down.
GGACAGTAGCAGTAAACAGAAATCCTTCTACCTTTGTTGTTGTTGTTGTTATGATGAGGAAATGAGGTTGTGCAGGTGGAGGAGACGCAGGCTTGCGGATCTTCGAGCTGTCAGCTCCTTGGAGGATTGGAGATCTGAGGGGTGGAGGAGAGGAATGAGGAGGAGGCGGGGAGGGCCCTTCCTTGGTCCCCTTGACTGTCTCTGGAGCAGAACCCATCTCTCATTAAGGGAGAGTGCCGAGGAGACACTTGAAAGTGACATTCACCCTCCCTCCACCCCCCCATCCCTCCATTTTAGAGATGCTATGCATGACGGCCACTGCCACTCAGCCAGCAGGGTCACCTCTCTCCCCCTCTCTGTCTTCCTCCCTCTGTCTTCCTTTGCCTGGGGGAGAATATCAATGCCACAGTGCTTTTGGCAGATATACATACAACACCTACACCCTTCATTGAAATCCATCAATTACAGACCCCTTACAGGGAGGGAGGCAACAACAGTTGTAACAGAACAAGAAAAAGGAAGGGAGAAGAGGAAGAAAAGACAGATACTGCTTATTAGAGATGAGGAGAACGGGGTGGAGTCTGATAATATGCAAAGAGATGAAACGATGTGTGTTCTTGATGTGGGGATGAAAAAAGGAGGAGTGGAATCAAAGGCTGCAGCCCGCTGTGGGGTCAGGGAATCGGGAGCCGGATCATTTCTGCTGTGGCAGAGTGTCGATTTTCGCCCCAGTTCTAACCTCGGGCCTTGACTCCTCCGCTCATATCCATCTCTTTAATCTTGGGAAGCTCCACCTAACGAGCTACATAGTTCATCGAGTCAAGGAACAATGGGTGCCTCTGTACTCCATTGTCTCTCCATGACCATCAGGCGTTGTTCTGTACATTTATGATCAATGCTTTGTCCCATTATCGCCATGTGTTTTTGTGTTTTCTTCCTGGTTCTGTAATTAGCTCACAAAACGTGATTGCGGTCTTTAAAAAAGCATTTCCTGTTGACTTCCCGGGCCAGTTGTTGTCTGTCCAGTGGTCACGTTTGCCCTGTAATCGCCACCGGCTGCTTGAACCCTGCTCCCAGCCAATGAGGTTCCTCTAACGCTGCCATCGCGGCCCATAAATAAATTACCAAATTGGCCCGTGGTGCTGTCGTACTTCTTAACTGAGTGAAGGACTTGTAATTAAATTCACGCAGATATTCCGAAGTAAACCCACCCTGTCTAAGGATTCAAAACACTCCAGCCTGGAAGGGTGTTATATATTGTGCGCAATTCATATCCAGCCATAAATCCTGACAAAACTATACTCTCACAAAGGCGATATAAATGGCTGGAGACACATGTGCTCACAAGAAGCCAGAGTCCTGTAAGTAATTTGTCGTGGAATCCTTTCATTTGCTAACTATCTGTTTGTCACTCCGACTATTTTGGATGAGGCTTAAACACAGTTATAGGTCGGCGGTGAGACCTCAGCTATGGGTGTTGATGAGAAGGCAATGAGGAGCAAATGTCCAAATGTGCCCAGGCCTGGACACTGTAACGCCATGAATCATCTGAGGGAATTATCTCAAGATGGCTGACTGCACTGCAGTGATGACTGTAATTATTGTGCTCCAGCGAAACATTTTGTATGTGATACGGTCAAAACATTTGATACAAACTGTTTGAAACCCATTCTATGGAAATGCGTGGATCATCATAATCTAATTTTTACTGTAAAATACCACATAATCACGGGGGCTCATTATTACTTCCTTCCATTTGCTCGCCATATTAACTAGAAATCTGTACTTTCTCAATGAAACACAAATCTCTTCTTTTCGATTACACTTAAAGCAGATACAAAGTGCATATTCTTGGCTATTTTCTCTTTGGTGCAGTCCTCATCGCACTGGCTGAGAGGGAGAATAGCCAGTGCCCGTGTGAGGGATAATTTGTACCTTCTCAATGAATGAGGAGACAGGCAAATTACTGGCTGAATAAGGACTGCCTGTGGATCCCACTGTCAGAAAGAGAGAGGAGGGCAGAGAAGGAGAGTGTAATTATCAACTAGCAAAGTGCATTCATATCCTATCACAAAAGGATTGGGATGTGGGTGGAAGAGAGAAAGAAGAGCAGGAGAGAGTGAAGGAGGTTGAAAAATGGAGAGAGATATGAGAGGGGGAGGGACGCGGAGTGAAGGACTCCTGGCCAAATGGATGCAAGGCCGTAAACAGGGTTAAAAACAGCCCTCTATGGTCTGGCTCCATGAATGCAGACACATTAAGACCTTTTAGCCCAGCGCACAAGCACCTCTTTGGAGTTAAAGACGAGAAGAGCCGCGCAAGGAGACGGAAGAAGATGAGGAGAGGAAGGCGGGCAGGAGAGGGGGAGAGAAAGGTGGTGGGTTGTGGGCTTTCAATCACAAGCACCCATTTTTAATTTGAATAGACCCAGATATGTTATAAGGACAGCGGGTTAGAGGGAGATTTTTTTTTTTTTTTCCTTCGTCTTTTCCTTTTTGGAAGCTGACATCACACAACAAAGCTAGTCTATTAGTGACCCTGGACTTTATTGACAAGCCTGCCATTACCCATGCTTCCTGGGGTCTGCTGGGTCAGGGGTCACAGACGGGCGGCTTGAGGGGGGCTGGTGAAGGGTCTGGGGAACACATTTAGAGAGCAGGGACACCTGTAGGGTCGCATCCAGTTCACAACGTGACCGTGAACAACAGTAAAACCTTTTGAGAGGGAGCAGACAATGCAGGCCTGGTCTCTCACAACTCCTCCACCCTCCTCCTCGCTCAAGCTTTCTTCCTTCTGCCACACATGGCTCCATAATGATGCACTGACTGTGGTATTTTAGGCCACAGAGGTAGAAAAATCTGCGTGCAATTTTAAATGTTTATGTGTATGTGTGCGTGTTTGCATGTGTGCGGGATCGTTAAGAAGGTCACGGGTTTGCGAATTGATATAAAGTTCTATAAAACGACAGGAGATAAAATCCCAAGAAATGCCAGTTTGTGTTGAGGCAGAGCGGGGTGAGCGTCTGGTCAAAGATAATCCCGAGAGCACTTTCATTCACTCTGATTTTCACACAATCAATCACCGCATTATGCCGGACTGTCGTCAATCAAATCCATCGGCGCGCGTAGCAGTGGAAGAAACCAGATGCTAAACACAAACACGCAAACACACACACGCCTTGCACAGCGAGGCGGGCAGGCGGGCAGGGTTCAGACTACTGAGGGCTAAGTGATAGCAGCATGCATTTGATATATGTGACACTGCAAATGGAGGGCATCAGTGCTGTTTGCTGGCACAGCATGGCAGCGTGTGGTGCACCGCGGGCGACTGGCACACCAGCCAAGCCTTGTATACACACTCTCTGAATAAGGAAATTAATCCCCAGTGGGTTTGCTCTGTAAGTCAGTGTGTGTGTGTGCGTGCGTGTTTGTGCGCGCGTGTTCCACTGGGTGTAATACTTGTGTAGCTTGAGTGATGATGAGTAAAAACATGTATTAGGCTACATTCAGTCAGTGATGACAGCTTCCTTTTTTTTTTCAAAAAAAAAAAAACATTTGTTATATGTTTTCAGCCAGATTGTATGAACATATCATTATAATACATTCTGCAGTATCTTCCTCCTGCACCATTGTCGTATACGTGTGTGTGTATGTGTGTGTGTGTTGAATCTACATGTGCTGTGTTTGTGCTCTCTGGCAGCCAGGTCCGTGGCGGTGGCACAGCAATCAGGTGTTGCTGCATATGTTCCTGGTGTCAGCTCCCTGTTTTCCCCAGCGGGCAGGCCAACTTATTGCCAGCCTCGTAATAGGAGGGCTGGGCAGGGGCCATGACTACCACTTGGCACACAGCACCGCCAATATGGCTGGCTTTTTGTTCCACCTCCCTCTGAAACTTAACCACTTCTGTGCCAAGATTGATTGCTGTGAATTTGCATAGCATCGTTACTGCCGCACGTGTCACCGCAGTTGTCGGAAATGTCCATCTTTATTGTGCCATTAATCACCAGACCTCACAGTAAGGTTTACAGTGGTAGTGCATGTGGAACAGGATCAATTAATTCACATAGAATATAACATAATATTATACTTAAATACTCCTTAGGATTATATAAATAGTGATATAAACTCACTTCTCACTCTTATCAGTTCAGAGTGCATGAAGAAAACTTATTTAAAAATAATTATTTAAGAAGAATAATTTACTTTTTTAAAATGTATTTGTTAGGGCATTTCTTGCCCCCATTTCAATAGTGACAGTGAGAGAGTGACTGGAAAGTCAGGGAGAGAGAGAGAGGGGGGATGACACGCAGCAGAGGACCACGGGTCGGACCTGAACCCAAGCTCCCACGGCTCGTGCTCAACTAGGTGATTCTCTAGGGCACCCAAAAAATAATAGTCTGCATTTTATTGTGAAAATATAAGTTCAATCGGCACCTTTAGGCCGATGTAAGGAGCATGTCTAGAGCTTCATAGCAGCACCCAGGTCCACGATGCTTCCTGCAGTGATTCAAATAGCTGATGCCGGTTTTTTTTTAGCTGTTCCTGATCTGGACAAATCAGCCTCTGTTCTATCTTCACGTACATCACACTCAAGCTGCTCTACACTGCCACTCCACTGGAATTCAAAAAATCACGATTGTACTTATTCCTTTGATAAATGTATTTGACAGCTGTAGTGAGAATTTACGAATTCATATTTTACATCGTACAGAGATGTGATGATCTTATGAAATGTGATGCATTGCTACAGATACTCTACAACAGAAATGGCCTCTTAGATACGCATCAGTAATAGTAATAAATGGTAATAGTAGAAGTGGTAGTAGTAATTCTGAAATTTGGATATGAATATGATCTATCTATCTATCTATCTATCTATCTATCATAGTATATATAATAGTATAACAGGCAGAGGTAATCATTCTGCACTGAATACTTCAACATTGAAAGTGTGTAAGATTTCATTTTCAGTGTGATGTTGCTAATTTTACTGAAATAAATGTGGATACTTCCTCCACCTTTGTCTTTCTTTAAATACAATCTGATGATGTGGCTACTTTGCCGTGCATATTCACACATTTGTACTTTCTCACCTTTATTCACACTTATCAGTTCGTCTCAAAGGCTTTAGTTCTCTGTCTAAGGATATGTGATATCTGAAAATGTCTTTCTTTCTTTCGTTCTTTCTTTTTTCTTTCTTTCTTTCACGTGTCAGACCTTTCCCTCAGTGCTGTGGAAAACATTGTGACCCAGCACAGTATCTGCAGATCAAAGACAACACACACCCACAGACACATACATAGAAGGAGTTCATGTCTCGTAGCTGTCAGAAAGTTTTTACAAGACAGTAACAGTGGAGGATATGAGCTCTGTGTGTGCGCGCGTGTGTGTGTGTGTGTGTGTGTGTGTGTGTATACACATGCACAGGACAAAATAGTAACAGGGTTAACACGTGCAGATGATTATCAATACACTGATATTGTCAAAGCCAAATAAATGTCTGCTCCTGCACACACACACACACACACACACACACAGAAGCATATATGTGCACATAACAGTGACATGCTTCAGCCATATGCCATATGGAGTGAACCCACTTTTTTCTCCCTCTTCCTTTGCTTGATTTCATTCCCTGTGTGAGCTGTGTCCGAGATATTCCACAGCCCTGGGGCCTTGCCTTTGACAAGGAGAGCACATTGTTTATTTTCCCCTGCTGGCCACACATACGCACACACTTACACACACATACGCACACACACATATTAATGCATGAACAGACAAATATGGATATACATAGTGAACACACACAAAGACCCTCACACATGGATATTGGATGGTGTACACGCGCACTTTAAGCACACGTAAGTGAAAACTTTCTACACACGTGCATTCACCCTCAAACAAGCTGTCACACACACACATCGTCCCTGGCCTGGCCAGAGCAGGCAGGGTCAGCGGCAGGGCAGCCTGTACCGCTGCACATCTCTGTTATTCATCCATGTCATTCAGGCCAGGATCACGAGGGAGGGGTGGAGTGGTGGATGGAAGGGAAGGAGAGGCTTGCATGGCTTACATTCAACCCCCACGCTGTTGCCCTCTGCTCACCCATTGCCTCTAGCGGAGGCCACCCCCCTCTCCTCCTCCTCCTCCTCTTCACACACACACATACACACACATACACACACACAGACTCCTTCCCTCTTCTACCACCTCAGCCCCCAGGCCCCAGTCCCTGCTCCTCCAGCATGGGTCAGTGCTAAAGAGGACACATGGCAAAGGACAGATAGACCCAAGGCTGCCTGGACCCCATCGGACCTGGCCAGGGACAGAGGGAGGGAGGAAGAACGACAAGAAAGCAGCACCACTGACTCTGCGTTTGTTAGCAAAGTGTGGACTTGATTTGTTGCAGTCTCCAGATTTTTTGACGGATCAGCATCCAAGTTTATGGAACTTTTAGTTCTGCAGAGTTCTGCAGCCAGCGCAGGTTAAACACACACATGTGATAAATTCCACGGGAAATATGTTTGTTGAATATAACACGGGTTTATAACAACAACCATTCCCTGTCATAATATGTACAGAGCCTGATGAAGTCCGCCAGCAGAGCCTAACAAAGCAATTACTTCCACTGATAAGGCAAACATATCTGTTATGTGCCACTAGTCTGCTTGTACTAATTGATGGAGAAACACACACAAACATACGCACACACACATTACACAGAGTGTCTCTGGAGTGTGAAGATGAGCACGTCATTAGGGGAGGCTCACATGCATTTCAGAGGAGTGCCACTAATCCGGCATGAAATTCAATTTAAAACTTGGAGCGCGTCTCGTTCCCCTGCTTCGATAGAGCGCCAGATACCAACACAAGACGGAGAGCCACGGCTACTGAGACGCCGAGCGCGCGTTGGTGTGTTGGCGGTTGTAAACAGAGTTCCTCAAGTACCTCAAGTAAACAAACACATGGAAAATGAGTTGTGTTGTGGACGCTTGGTTTATTTTCTGTTTTAGTTGTATTAACGAAAGGTCTGGAAATGTTTCCCAGCTCTTTTTTATTATCTTTACTTTCTTCTCTAACCCGCTTGTCATTACCGTCAGACAATAATAAATTAGGTAAATACTGCTCATGCTAAACAGAATAAAACTCACCCCGGGGAAAACCTTGGCTACCTTTCTGCTCTGAATGGCATCGGATCATCACTTAACAATAACAAGCACATTGAAGCTACACTTTTCATGGTTGCCAAGGCGTTACTTTGCAAGATAAAATTGCTGTTTGAAAAAAAACAATGGGTGAAAAATGACCTGTCAGTCAGCAGCCCCCTCCAACAATACCGCCGCTGGCCCCGCCACTCTTTATGCTCAAGCAGAGAACGGGGCCCCCTTCTATCCCAGAGTCTGAGGTTAAAGGTCAGCATGGACCTCTGGACATATCCTATGATAATACCCCGGGCTGTGTCATGTGAGGAAGGGTGGGGGGCGTGATTTCTAGCAGAGAAAGAGAAAAAATAGACCGAATTATGAGAGAGAGATGAGAAGTAAAAAGCTTGCATTTAGGAAGGACTGGAAGGCACAGATCATGAGATCAGCATGCAGGTCATCTGTTTTGAAATCCATTTACACGATTCATGCCTTGGGTTGTCAAGTCCATACTGCTCCCTGCCGTCCCAGAAACCCCCCCCATATCCCAACCCTTACAGTGTTTTCCTTCTCCACCGCAGCCCTTTCTGGCTTTCCATAATTAAAGAGAGCATTTTGACTGGGAGCTACAAGAAAATGGCTGCCACATTTGGTGGAAAAGGGCTCGGAGTGTATGGCGGGATGAAGAAGAGTTTTCTCCCACAGTGCTGAACATAGGACCTCGTCATTATCTATAAGAAATGCTGCTTGTCATGGACAAAACAGGCTGATGCTGCCTTTGAACGGGATCTTTAGATGTCTTAGACACATGACTTACACACACACACTGTCCTTTCACCCAAATTACAATCCAACATATTTTCTTACTTAACTTAACCGTTTCTACTCATGTAGATAATGGGGATGTAACAAAACACTACTATCGTTATGTGTTTAAACCACAGAAGAACTGTATTCAAATTCACTCTGGACAGTTAGGTGTTCAACTGTTTTCTACTGACATTTAAGCTCCTTATACAGTTTGCACTGTAAAAAGTGGAAGTTAAATAGCGCAGAGCCATATTGCATGACTTGACTTATGTATATGATGTGAGGACACCCAGATTAATGTAAAGTTTGTCTGAAGTGTTAATGGTAAAAAAAAAATGAGATGGACCAGACATCCTGCACATGTTCAACAAAAATGAGGTTGTGAATGTGACTGAAAGAGGTACAGATGAAAATGTATGACTTCAGCCTGTCATCTTCCAGTCGTTAAAGTGATAATTCGGGTTATGTGACATGGGGGTTGTTTGAGGTACTGATCCAGAGTCAGTGTATTTACCTGCAGTACATTTGGGTCGGGCCCTAGCAGTGTGGAGAAGCAGACAGGAGTACTGCTGTGGATGGAGACAGCAGAAAAAAACATATTTTAGCCACTTTCAAAAATTCCCACCTAAAAATATTATGTTACATTTTTGAATATTTTCACTGCTTTATCTTTCCGTCAAACAACCCTTTCATTTGTCACATTCTCTCAACTACTGAACTTCCATATTCCTACGCATAACTGGACCTACACCGTGCACTATATTAGGCCACAGATCAGCTGTTTGAGTCGTTAAAGGACAGTTTGGCAGCAAGTTAAAGTGGTGAAAATATTCAAAATACAGCAAACACTTAAACCAATAATGGTATGTTTTAAGCGGCTAAAATACCCGTCCACAGCAGCGCATTTCTCAGCTTTTGTGCCAGTACTCCCGCCTGCTTCTCCTGACTGGTAGGGCTCCAACCTGAATCTACTGCAGGTAAATACACTGACTGTGGATAAGCACCTCAACCGCAGATCAAAAAATCCCAAACTATCACTTTAAGGGGGCCGGGCTCCAATGGCAGGCAGACAACATTTTTACTGTATACTACTGCACAAACTCAGCTGGTATTTGTATCTGGTCAGGACGTATTTGTGTCTCTTTGAGTCTCTTCCAGAATACGATGAAGGTGAATGAAATTTTCTTTGAGGCACTAACAGCATTAAAAAATGACATTTACAACATTTAACAGTCACATCTCTGTCTAGAATCAGTGTTCTGGTTCCTCTGGATAATCTGCAGAACACACAGTGATCAATTTTCATTAGAGCTATTTTCTACCAAAGAGGTATAGAGCTATTCACAGCGGGGTCAGAAGAATGAAACTGGAAGCCTTTTCAGGATGAGGTGTTTCTGCTCAACTCTTTTAAATAAACATTTGAAATTTTATGAACACCACAAAACAAAACTCTCACATGCAGTGTATTGGTGTGGTGACAGAAGTGTCAGAGGCAAATACCTTAAGAGCGTGACATAGTATGAAACCAAAACTATCTGCATGACTAGATACCGTTAAAGGAAGTAAATCTGTTTTGTTTTTTTGGGTGAATCCTCCTTAAGAAACCAAACTTCTTCACATGATTCATTTTCATTCCCACCTAGGTAATTTAAAAAGGTTTTGTTTGGTCATAAAGTGTGTGACACACTGAATGCCTTCCCAATGTCTTCACTGCCTTGCGAGGTGATGGTGAACAATAGCCGTGCTAATAAATAAAAAAAAAGCAGGCTATCAACCGTCACTGCTTCGTATTGCTCTCTCTCATCACATGACCCACATGCTGGACGACATGTCACAGCTAGCGTGGGCTCATTTGCATAAGACAATCACCCCTTTCGGACGCAGGGCACAAATGTTGTCTAGACGACATGCATCAGACGGATGAAGCCCCAGACACACACACACACACACACACACATATATATGCCTTAACCCACCCACACAGACCCATGCATAAACACCTATATCTACATCTAAGTGCATCCATTCATACACACAGACACACTCACGTCACTTCAAACACCCCAGACGGAGCCTCCAGCCAGGGTAAGACTATAAATTAGCTCCAGGTCTGCCTTGGCTTGATTCACATGCTGTGTTATTATGGTGTAGTGGATCAGGCATGAGAAAATACTAAATACATCACACACATGCAAATCCTTACTGATGGAATGACAGGACGGCCCAGCCAGTCAATTAGATATGTATATCGCTCCTTAGTTTGGAGATTATGCGATTATTCTGCTCTGTGTGCCATGGAGGGTCAAAGGGACAGTTCCTTTGATATGAGATGTGTGTTGATGTGACAACAATGACTGTTGACAGTGCGTGCAATTATGTGTGTATCACTGTGTGTGCATGCATATGTGTGTTAAATATGTAGAAGTTATGTGCGTGGATATGAGTGCGTGTGACGGAGTAGTGTGGTGGCCAGTGGCCCCTGGTTGTTTGATGTATGTATTAGTCCAGCTGTAATGAATGTGGCAGCAGCAGGATGGGTCTCTGGAGAGCTGATTATATCTGTTTGTCATCTGTGGTGAGGGTGATCCGGTGACACCGGGAACAACTACACAGCCTCTCTCTTCTGATGTGGGCACCGGAAATGTATGTGTGTGTGTGTGTGTGTACGTGTTTTTGTAAAGAATTTACTTGAAGTGCTTTGCATATAACAGAGAGATACTCACACACAGCATGGTGCAGCTGTCACAATGTGATATGTTAGTATATAAATTTGCATGTGTGGACTCTACTTCCTGTCCTGCGTTTCGTCTCTCCAAAAGTGGCACCAAACATCTGTCTGCTGTCACTGTGGCCACACTAATGGTGCGGTGCGTTGGCATTAGTGCGGAGGCAAAGGAAGGCAGAGAGACAGAGAGATGGCCAGTAGGGAAATAGAACAAAATGGGAGAGGACAAGAGGAGAGATGGAGAGATGACCAGAGAAAAACATGTGGGTCACTTCACCACTGTCCAAAAGGGTCTCATTTATCCTCCCCCTCTTTCCCCCACATGGCCAGAGGGCAAACTTCAGCTCTGCAATGAGACAGCATCGCCTCTGTCAGGACAAGAGCAGAAGTGACTGTCAGAGCTGTTGCTGCAGACAGGAGTTAGTTATTGTTGGCCGAGGGTGTACGCTATAACTCACCATGGTGGGCCACGCTTGTCTTGGCTACAGCAGCTTGCAACGGCACTAATCAACACCTTGCTATTCACACACTAAGCTAGCAGTCATTAACACATACTCAACTTGTTTGCATATGTCAGCACTTTGCAATAGAGCTGATTACTTTAGCAAATAAAAAATGGTACAGTTTGCCAAAAGTAAAAAATATCTGTATTATTGTCACCCTTCAAACACATCTAGAAGCAAACTTTGTTGCTAAATGATGGCGGTGACTTATTCATAAGAAAATGTCAACCTAGGGTTATATACCATAAGATTTTCACCATATAAAGCCCAATGTTTGATACTATGTATGGTCTGCTTTTATTCTATTGGAGCTTTTTAATGTATTTGCTCTCATTAGTTCAGTTATGTTGCATTATCATTTTTGCAGAGTTCACATTTCCTGGGCTGGATTTAAATGGCTTGTACATGCACAAGGGAATCACAGGAAACAATGGATGGATATACTAAATGAATTTTGTAAGACAAGGCAAGGAGTCATTGCATGCAGGTTGTACGCATGTGTCATGTGTCATGTAATGACTTAATTTAAAAGAGTGAAGGAGCCAGTTCAAAGCATTTTGAGGAGGAAACATAATTGCATCAGTATCAGCTACAGTGATTAAGAAACAACCTAAATTCTTTACACAAGCAGAGTAGCTGCTCAAAGCCCATTTTCTGTCCCAAGTGGTTGAATAACACGTCGGTTCAGGCAGAAATCTGGAAATTGTATTATTAAAACATTTTTAGCACTACCATCTATAACCACAGGTGTCGCCAAATCAACCACAACTGAAATCATAAGGATTATAGCTTTTAAAGCTGCCTCTTTACATATATATATATATATATACTCACTAACCACTATTGTTATCTAGCAATGCAGTTAGTGTCTGTCTATGGAATTTCATTTAGAGCCTGGTAAGCAGGCTCTCCCTTTTTCGTGAGGAGTTCAAACACATGCAGAAGAGAGACTGTCTCCCCCAGGCTAAAGATGGCCTAAATTATGTGCATCAAAATCTGTATTAAACATGTCATTGTCACTCTATGAATACCTTCTACAGTCCAGTATGCTTTATGGTTTTCTGGTAACACAGTAAAAGTGATATGGAGAGGCATATAGTGTTGAGAAACTTATAGAGGTGCTTGTATTGTAGAGATAATTTGTTTTTTGTCTTGCTCAAGGACTTTAGGACAGAACAGGGATATGGGTTTTTTTTTAAGTGTTTTTCAATTAAAAGATCTTCTCTCCAACCACTACACCACCATGCTACTCCAAACTGCCTCTTTACCGTTTCTTCCCAGGGAACCTTTGGGTGGATACTGTTGAGCCTGGATTAGCACTGCTAGTTCACACGCACAAACACATGCACACAGACACATATACATAAACCTGCATATGCACCACTAGTCTTGTTTTATCCACGCCTTCAGTGAGAGAAACCACTCTTTAATCATTTCATAAGATCATTTGCCTGGCAGATACGCCTCAGGCTTTTCCCATTACCCCTGGCTGCCTTGACCTAGATATGTGTGTGTGTGTGTGTGTGTGTGTGTGTGTGTGTGTGTGTGTGTGTGTATGTGTGTGTGTGTCTGTGTGCGTGTGTGTGTGTGTGTGTGTGTGTGTGTGTGTGTGTGTGTGTGTGTGTGTGTGTGTGAAAGCATGAGAGAGAGAATGCATGATTGTGGCTGATGGAGAAAAAACCAATGGCTATAAGTTCATGGATGGCTTTGTCCAGCAGTGGCTAAAATGCGAATGGACATATAGACAAGCCAACGTATGCATGATGTAAGGGAAAGACTGTGGTCAATGCTGACTTCAAGCATTAGGGCAGAATTCATTTACTTTTTCATTATATAACCAAAACACTAACCTTTCCCTAACCTTAGAGCAGTTATGATGGATATTTTTGTCATAACAATTTATCAAATGACAATGCAAAAACAATGTGACAATGTAACAGTGACAGAGACTTATCACCCTCCTCTTTGGGAAGCTCATTTCAGCTCCTTGTTTAGTAGTCTACAACTGTTTTGGTTCACTCTCACTGTGCTCTATAAAAGTTCAAAAAACCCACACTACCTGCTCAGCATCAGATAGACAACTGTAGATAGACACATACATTGTAAGCTCAATAGTCAATTTAACGTAGTTAAGTCCACTAGTTAGTTGCTACATATATTTACAGTCTGCAGTCCATGAAACAGTTAGCAACTAGCTTGTGAAGCTAGCAGAATTTAGTAGCTAGAGCCAGATATTAACCCCTGGAGTTGTTGGAGACCCTACATTTGCCAGGACAGAAACATGACACTAGTGGATATGTAAATAAGCAACTGTTTGCTAACAAACTTGCCGTATCAACTTAAAAGATGATATGTGAATGTTGTGTTCTCTATTTGCCCTGAAGTGGCCAAAAAATCAGTTATTGCAGGTTTAACCAAGTTAAAATGTAATTATAGCCTCATTTTAATATGCTTCAAACAGTCAGTCAGTATCCAGCCAAAGCTAGCAGACGTGAGATACCTGAGAAAGTGTTGTGGTTGGAGACTTAGCTCGTCCTAGCTACTAGCAGGATAATAGCAAAGCAACCAATGCTAATGGTAACATGAGACTTGCTTGATGTGAAGGACTGTAAGAACCATATGTTTGGTGTTTATCCACATACTTTATGTTGTAGTTAGGTAAAAACTTTAGCTTCATGGTTGCAAAGGTAAAGCTGAAGATACAAGAGCTAATTGATCAATTTAACACCAGCAAGAAAAACAGGATTCAGGTGTTGCATTATCACTTTAAAGGCTTTACATGTTCATATAGGTGTTAATTTGCAGCCATGCTTCTGTGATGCATATTTATATGCTAGCTTGTGGTGCTACATCAGTGACTGAGCTGCTTAGTTTTATATGTGGATGATGTCTGTCAACAAAAGGCCCTCATAAGTAGAAAAGAAGCAAAAATATTGGTGTTAAATATTTTTCCTGTTTTATCTGGCAAACTAGTGAGCCATTTGGGAGAAGTGATGAACCAGTGGAAAAGACAAATCATTACAATATTACAATATTATTAGTATGTTCAGACCATGTCTAATATTCACTAATGTCATCTTATGAATTATCATGATTAGAACAAAATATCTGCATAAAACAATGCGTTACCTTCCACTGCACACACACAACCAATTTACCTTTTAAATGGACAGTCATGTTGTTAAACAAACACGAGCTGAGCAGGCAGCAGGGAGTGGTCACCCATCCAAGACCTCTTGTACAGTCAGCCCAGCTCCTGCCCGCTCGCCTCGGGACAGCAGAGTGACGGATGGAGGGACGGAGGAGCTGTGTGTCAGGGGAGGAGGTGAGCATGAATCAGTGACAGGCTGAAAGATGTCAAGACGGAGGGTAAAATTAGGGGATGGAGAGACAGAATGCTAAGAAAATAGACAGAAAAATTGGAGATGAGAAGATGGTGCAAGAGAGAGAAAGGGAAAGAAGAAAATGAGTAATTATTCAGCTGTTGATTTTAGACCTTCGACCCCACGGGGCCGCAGGTGAGGAAAAAGCGGGCCGAGTCCTTGGGTAAACATATGGACTTGATTTATCCTTTCCGTGTGAGCGCACTACATGCAGGTAGCACTGTAGGTGTTCATGTTCCTAATCCTGCGTGAGGGAACAGCTTTTCACTCATGGTTGTGTATAAATCAGCACTGCAGCTTAAGCAGTTAGGTCACCTGCTGTTTACCAGGGAAAAAGTGTTTTTTTCCTCCCTCTTTCTCCAATATGCATCATCTTTTAAACCTGTGAAAAATGTAACATATACGTGTGTGTATATATATCTATATATATATAGATATATACGTCTGATTCATCAGTGATATTGATTTAGGTGAAGCCGTGATTATATATGGTGAATATTTATGTATCTTTTGCATATGACTCCTGGAATACTAAGTGATGTCTTTGATAGCCTTTGCTGGATGCCATGCCTGAGTGTGCTTTGACTGACACACACTTAAACCCAGTGTGGTCTATTTTCACATTCAAGCCGCGGCGAGATAATGCTGGTTTCTAATCCTATGGAATAACCTCCGGCTATACAAGCATACCTGATATTTCTGATAGCACTCCATCTGTGAGATTGCATTCGTCGAAACTGCACTCCATCCCCGAAGCCATATCACACGCTCTTGTATTTCTTCATTCCAGTTTCAATCAAATGTTGGTCGAACATTTTCACTTGATGTGGGCGAGGAGTAGCCTTTGGGCAGCCAAAGGGTGAGGCCAGTGTGTGGCTATCATGCCTGCCATGCATGAAAGGACATCTATTATCTATGAACCTGAGATTGTGTTGAATTCTCATAGTCAAGGACAAAAGGAGTTGGGATTCATTCAAGTAGACTAATCGACGCTCAACCAGTGATAACCAATAACGCTTCATTGTGCTGTGGAATCTATCAGTTATTTTCACATTTATTCAAAAGCATATTTCAGCACTGCGGTGGGGTTTGATGCAGTCATACACAGGACGTGGAGTTCAGACAGCAGGACCTCTGCATGTAACAGGGTATTTTTACACTGTGAGCTTGCTACTTTTACTTAAGTAAAAGATTTGAGTAGGTTGTTGGATTGTTCTGAGTGATTGTTTATGGAAAGAGATGTTGCTGTTAAGTTTCTTCATATGTAACTTTCTATGGCCCTCAGCAGAACAAACAAAATTCCTTTGACCTCCATTGTATTGGCTGGAGGCACATGTTTCAGAGGTTGATAAAACCTAATACCACTGCAAATACAACCAAAAGTATCCGCACGGCACTTGGGATAAGTTCGAAAATATATCTTTATGTAATTTGGGTGAACTTGTTATATGTTTTCCATAAATAAACTAATTGTCCTCTGCTCAGTTTTTTTTCTGTAACTACAGCAACATACAACATACATGTATAACATGAAGACACATGAACTTATGTAAGTATGTAAGTATGCCGCATGTATGAAGGTAGCACAACCTGAGACTCAATTTTGTGCTGAAGAGATAATAAAACAGCAGCTTGAGTCGGACTGCTTAGAGCTGAGAGGTCAATTCAGCTATGAGGAAGGCAAATATTTTCCTGCATGAACTGTGTTTACATTTCAGTTTAGTGAGGGCACAGCGATTGTTTTGCTGGCAGGTCAAGGGAGCGTACTGCAGACAGGCTTGACAAGTTTTTTTTTTTTCATGCACATTTTTTGTACATAAATTTTCTTTACTCAGAGTGATTCATGTTTAAAAATGTTTTATAAGGCTTTTTATGACACGGCAGAGTGTGTGCATAACTGTAAGATTTCTTAAGCTACTACCCAGTACCTGTCTTCACTCTAGGATTTGGGTTTTAAAGGTCATTGTTTATTTCCGTGCACAGATGATGATATTCAGCTTTAGGTGGTCCCAGAAGGACTCCTATCTGCCGTGAACCCATTCCAGGATGCGTTCACTGGGTCTTTCTTTTCATATATCAACACAACCGGCAGAACAATCATCCTCAATCACCCTTTTTCTGTCTGTCACTCGGAACCCCGCACCACATTGGCAGTGCTCCCAAAAGCTAACGTGGCATCACATTCTTGACTAAACGTGCATAAAAACAAATTAGCCTGGCCCATACAATTTGCAAAGAGATGTGTGCAGCCAGCCAGCAAATAGATGTCATTCCAAACCAAGGTCATGATGGTATTGAGGCTGGAAATTTAGGATTGATGTTTGCACATGCCGGGCTTCTCCACTTTTCACTCTCAGTCTGACGGGTTTGATGAAGGCTTATTGGAGGAGACCCACGGGGAGCGAGACAGCTCAGACAACAGAGACTATCCTCCACAACCTTGTGATTTAGAGCTGAATTAAACCCTAGCTTAACATCATTTCAATGCTTGTAAAGACCATTTTAGTGTTTGCATCAATACATTTGAGAAAGAAAATGTTTCCAATTTTTCTTGGTGCCACAGTCCTTTTAGGAAGTTTGAATTGATGATTTAACCTTTAAGACTAAGACACTAACATGCACCCAATCAATATCAATATTAAACGATGCTACACTGTTTTTGGCTCATTTTTTTGTATCTTGCAGTATGTTATAGATTTGGTCGTGGATGACTTCTGCGTTTCTGAATGGATTCTGTTTTTTGAACCTTCTATTGTGTCGACATCGACTGCAGACCCCAGTGTAAAAAGTAGTTATTCCAAAATCAACGTTTTTTTTTGGCACAATTATTAATAAAGTCTGTTTATTGACTTTGTAAAAAGCAGCTGCCTTACTCTACAACAACAACAACAACAAATGTAAGGACTCACCTGCTAGCTTGCCACCCAAGTGTCAGCAGAGGCAGCAGAAAAAAGTGGAGAAATGTCAACTGTGCAACCTCGTCTGACAGCCCACTTGTTACCACACTCTTTTTCAGGACGCTTGGTAGCAGCTTGTAAAAAGGCCATCACCAATAAAAAAGCTAGATTGCCATACAAGGATATGTGACCTGTTGGCATTGTTTCAGGAGAACGTTTTCAGTACAATGATAGCACTGGACTCACAATATACAATTCCCCATTGCACCACAATCTCAAGATACAATGCAGTTGTACAACACCACATGGGGAAATAAAAAGACTGGACAGGAAGGTAAGACCCTCTCTGACTACCGACGGATGGTCATCGACACATGGGTGCATGGGTGCATGGGTGGTGTTGAAATTAATTTGAATGAATGAATAAACTGTTAAATATTTGGGATTAAAGAGTGAATGTGCTGCATAAAATGTACTGTCAGCACCAATCAAAGATATCTATAGAGCGTATAAAAATCCATTGTATTAGTCACTTTTTCCAGCTGGAGTCTGTGAGACTCCAAACAGAAGTAATGTGTCATTTTCTGGAGCCGACTTCTGACACATGTCATCAGTTCAAAATCCCATTTATTCAGTTAAATCCTATTCAATTCAAAATACTTTATTTGCTCCTCAAAAGCCAATGTGAGGTGAGCGAGTCTGCAAGCACATAATACACATAAATAATTCATTTTCACACATAAAAGCTACAGAAAATATGAGTGTTAGAAATACTTGAAACACACAAGAATAAATGGCAGTAGCCAATAAGCAACAGCACAAAGGCACATTATGACGCATAGTGTTAATGTGCAGAGGCATTTATCCATCAATACAAAAGGTAAACTATTTATGGTTTAGTCATGAAGTATCTAGGTGATAAAAATGTTAACTATGTGTATGATCCGAACATTTAGATTAATAATCCAGTGCATTTAGCAACGTGATCGTCCTATAACATATACACAAATGCACTTTTCTGTATGTCTGTGTTCTTTTCACCTCGTCTGAGGCATTGGGATGCATGGTAAATATACAGTATGTTATAGCAGCAGAAGCTTTTTACCCTCCACGGTATGCAGAGTGGTGTTGTGTTGAACAGAGCAGGGCCGGTCTAATAAGTCCCCTGGCTATGGCAGCCAGGCCTGTGGTAGGTGGATGATGGATCTCAGTGCCAGGGTACATAATGGTGGGACAGGGGAGCACGGGGGTGAAGGACAACACTCTGCCCTCTCTCCTTAATCAGATGCAGATCAAGCTAAAAGCAGCGGAGCAGCAAATCCCTCCTCTAACAGCGAGCCTCTAGACCCCGCACAATCCCCTCTCCCTTCGCCTCGCTCCTTCCCTCCTTCAGCCCCTCCTCCCCTCTTCATCCCTCTCTCTTTTCTTCTGATTGTCTTAGCAACAGAGCTTAGGGAGCGGACCAGAGGAGGAGATGGATGCTCGGAGGCCTTTACCACAAAGATCATATAGGATAAGTGCAAAAGCCCCTTGTGGCTTGTTGATAAAGTATTGATTTCTCCACAAGCTGCTGTTTACGAATCACCTTGGAGGGAGTGACCCCCGAGACCCTAGGGTGTGAGGTAGGAGCGTGTGAGAGGGGGAGCGACGGGGGACACAAGGGGGTAATGTGAAAAATGAAGAAAGGGGAATGCAGAGAGAGATGGACAGATAGAGGAACACGGGAGAGAGGGCGAGATAGGAATTGATTGGGGACAAACCTGGCCACTAATTGAAAGGATGGATCAATGACAGTGGACTGTTGAATTTGGGGGAGAACGAGGCGGGAGGCGCTTGCTTCTCGATACTGGTGGACAACATGAGACCGAGCGCACATGCATGAGTGTGCTGACACACTCAAATGAACACAGTCTGCACTTTGATGCCCCTTCCCATTGTCTCCTGAGAGATCAAGGCCTTGGCCACATGAAGAATATAAGGAATGCTAATGTCATCCTCAGCCTAGACACGCCTTCCTGTCTACTGCTCAGGAGGTGGCAGTAAACAATGTGGGTAAAGTCATTTTGGAGCATCCAGGCTAGTTCCAGGGCGACTGACACAGACAATGTCATTACCCCTCAGGGTAGAAACAGACCAGACAGGCACACAGCTCTCAGCTTTCAAGTCCAGTCTGAAAAGTTTAAGCCCCCATTCAGAGTTGTCTTTCCATTTCCACACCCATCTTTACCCAGGATCAAGGTGAAGGCCTTGGTTCCCTCTCTCTCTCTCTCTCTCTCTCTCTCTCTCTCTCTCTCTGTGTGTGTGGCCCCTCTCTTTAGCTAGCTGCATTTACCCACTTCTGAACAACAGGTCACCTTTTAGTGATAATGTGACCTGTGTATCGTACCTGTCAGGATTATGAGTAATTCCCAAAGTCCTAAAAAAAAAACAACCTAGAACAGGATTTCTTTTCAAAGAACAGCTGATGAAAGGAAAATATTGTTGACCACTAAGAGAAGGGATCCAAGCCTCTGGTTTCCTGTGTTGAAGACAAATGCCTTGTACACCCATCCACTCACCAGGACCTCATCTCTGCAGACTTTCTTTTTTTTTTTTTTTTACTTTTTTATTTTGTACCATACAAAAAAAATTTAACAAATGACCAGTGTTGTTATTTTTTTTTTTTTGGAAAGGACATAATCTGAAATGTATGTGTAGATTGCACAACAATGACAGACAAGATTGTTGAAAGAAAGAAAAAAAAAAGGAAGAAAGACAGATGGAAAGAAAGAAAATAACCCAACTGCAAGCTCCCACTATTCTTCCCGCTCTTACACCTTGTTGTCAGGAAATCTAATTTGTACCCGCAGCCCACAGAGCCACCTGGCAACATATGCAGCATGCAAATGGGGCTCTGTTTTCGGCATCGCCAGTTGTAGCGAGAGAGACAGAGAGAGCGTGAGGAAGAGAGAGAGATTGCCCTGGAGGATTAATGACATCATTCTGTATGCACCTCTGGACTCCCAGACCGCCAGGATATTACCCACCTCTGACATAGAGGGATAATGTTGGTTCTATGAAGGCACAACGTTCGGGGATCTATCTCCTCCTGCTGGCGTACAAAAAATAATGGGGCTGGTTCATCATCAGATTGCCGTGTCAGGTTTTGGGGGGAAAAAATGAATAAAAATGTGGCATATTGAGAATAGATGGGTCTGAGGCTGTGGGCTAGTTAGAGTGTACCGCCTGGGTCGCTGACAGTCTCACTAATGGCGGCTCTCCTTGCTAGCATAGCAACACAACTTGCTGCAGCAGGGCGCAGTGTGCGGCTGCTCGACGTGCACTCATTGCGCAACATTATCCATCTTCTATGATTATGTTTAATGCTTTTATCTGACTCGGAGGGACAATGTGTTTGTTAAAGGAGGTGCAGAGGACAATGACTGCGAGTGGGTAAAGTCCTCTGCAGCTGCGAGAGCGATGCGCCACACTGGCCCTTTCTCCTGGGGAGCAGCGATCACAAACAAAATTCATCACTTTGTCAGCAAAACAACTGCTGGCCTTTTAGCGTGGTGGCTTCAATCGGTTGTCATCAAATATTACATCTTTTTCTTACAGCCACGTCTGATCTTATGTCTCTTTTTCTCTCACTCGCTTGCCACTTTCACACACTGAACCTCTCAACAATGCTCCGTTAAGTTATTCAGGTAAAGCAGGTTTTTGTTGTTCACACATTAAGTCTCAAGTGGAACAAATATGCATTGAGCCTGTAAAAAAAAATTCAGAATAGATATGACACGTTCTGTTCAAAAGTGTGCATGGTAATGCAGATGAAAGCACAAACCTTGAAAGTTCCTGTTCTTTTTCACAAGGTCCATATCATCTGTTTAGTTTGAAGCATACCTTTTGATTAAAACGTTATTCAGCAGCCCACTGTCAAGTGGCACCTTCAGCTGTACCACCACTGAATGATATCCCGACACAATAAAAGTAGAATGATCTCATTTCATACGGATTACATGTCTAAAACTTGTCCCTGCAGTTTCATTTTCATGCATAACTGGAGTGATTGGCAATCCTGACCTGAACTCAAGAAAAACACATTCCAGTGTCCACAACATCCGTGGCATATAGTTGGGTCCAAAAGTCTGAGATCACTTTAGCAGTCCACCGTATGTTTGTAAAATGTTCAGGAGTAATACTATACAGTAAAGTATTTGTAATAAATGTATTTTTGCACTGTATAACTGTTACACAGGCAAATTGCTGCAGTATCTTACACTGAAAATCAACTCACTGTTCTCACATGACGCTGACATGGCAAACTGAACATTTATGGATTGCATGTGGGAAAGGGGTTTCTCTGTCTCTCTCTCTCTCTCTCTCTCTCTCTCTCTCTCTCTCTGTCTCTCTTTCACTAACATACACGCACACATGCACACACATCTATCCTGTTTATCCTGTCCTCTGGACCCAGAGGCCCCTGGCTTCAAGGCCAGAGAAGACCAGCCTAGAGGCTATAGGCTGTCCTATCCTGTTTCAGGCCCCTCATAGGCGGCCACATCTGTTTAATGCATACATCCAGTCATGAGGTCATTAGGTGGGAATGTGACAGGGAGCAAAAGGGGGCTCTGGACTCAGCGATCATTAGCACCTATGGGTATTCTGATGCTTGCTAAACACTCAACTACACAGTCAAAATGATGAAAAATAAAATGCTGTGTGTGTGTGTGTGTGTGTGTGTGTGTGTGTGTGTGTGAGAGTGTATGTGTGAGAGTGTGTGTGTGTGTGTGTGTGTGTGTGTGTGTGTGTGTGTGTGTGTGTGTGTGTGTGTGTGTGTTACATCAGAGGAGGTTTTAATTATTGCCCATTCTTTCCTACAAAGGTTGTGGGTGATGGAAGTAAGAAAACAGCTCTGATCATTCACAACTAAGAAAAATACTTTTGAGCTGAACAAAGTGCAGACTGGTAACAAACAGCTTGACCTGAATTTGGCAGGAAAATCAACCGTTTCTCCCCCGTTCATCAGGGCATATGTCATTTTTCGTTGAGACCCAAAGGTGCGCTGAGGAAAGAACAGAGCATTTTTCACCCCCAGGCTCTGTCATTGAGACATAATGGGACCTGCCTGGCCAAAGGCCCTTTTTTGGTTTCCATCAAATGCAGAGGAGAATGGATCCCAGAGGAAGGTATCAGTGTCCGTGCGATGTTCTCTGGTCCGGCTGAGGAATGCCAAGAACAACACAGCGGGTTTAGTGCTTAGGACCCAGGGAGGAAATTACAAGCTAAAGACACTAGATCTTAGGACATTTCCAGGTATTTAAGGCTATTAATCTGCTGAATTCCTTAATGACAATATTATGGTTTGTTGGCTACTGCCTTCACTCTCTCTGCCTGTCTGTCTGAGGACTGGGCGCTCATGGACACACACACGTGCATGCACACACAAGTCAGAATACGCACACGCATGTACCGAGATACACACAATATGCTTTGCAATTCCCCTCACACTCACCAATACATTTAAAAAAGATATAAGCAGCAGCTTTACAGATACAGACATATGCTCGCTCACTCTTTCACCACGCTTACACATGCACCACATAATCCTCAAAGAAGGTCTACTCTAACTGTGGCACACTGCCACTCACTGGCCTGTGAGAGGTGCTGCTGTGTCTCCTCGCAACATCTTATTTCATACACACTCCTTGCAGCAGCGCTCCATTATTATCCACTTCAGACAAAAAAAACAAAAAAAACAAACAAAAAAACAATAAAGCAAAAGCTGTAGTTTCATTTTTGTTTTGACAACAATGTTGTGGTTAGGGTTTCCATTCATCACAAATCATTTGAAGTTATTCAAGATAAAAATGTGTTTGCAGACTTTCCATGATAAAGGTGTCGGGGTCTTTGCTCTCCTAGTCAAAGGCTTGTGTGTTTCAGATACCCACACCTCTCTGTCTCGCTTTAATGAACTGATAACCTCATGCGGCAGCAGTGGCCATGTATGCGGAGATGAGAGAGAGAGAGAGAGAGAGTGTAAAGAGGACAGGAAGCGAGATAAAGGATTAAGGGATGGGAGAGTGAAAGAAGGGCAAAAGATATGCAGAAAGAGAGAGAGGGAGACGGAGAAAAGTGACAAAGTGAGAGAGCAGCGCACTGTGTGATATGCGGACAGATGGTACCCACGCTGCATAGCCACCGAGGCACATGCGATAGCCGTGAACCATGGTAGAGCCTCCCACACCCACGCCTCTACTGTTGACACCTCTCAACATACTCAGGCAGTGAGAGAGGAGGGCGGGGGGCGGGGTGGGACGCAGACAGGATGCTGCTTTTTACTGTGCACTGGATAACTGAGGTGTTGGAGGATTTGATGTCTGGCATCTCTGTTTGCAGAGGAAGAGCAGATGAGTGGATGTGTAACAGCAAGCCAGATTCAAACTGAAACTTCATCGTTGGGATCAAGATCAAAAAAAAAATTGAATTTAATGATATTGATGTAAAATCCCACTCACATTTCTAAAAACTCCAACTGGAACATAACCTTACTCAGCAGTATGTCAGTCTTTGTTTGGAAAGGGGTAATACATTGTTTTACAGTAACAATGCTTAACCATGTTGACATACAGTAGTGAGGCCAGATGAGTCGCGCTGGCTAGTACAGACATGGCTGTAACAGTAGCAGGACAGACAGGCCCAAACAGTGTGCATGTTGCAGCTGAAGAGCTGGAGGGATGATGTTGGATGCGGGTGTTGGGGGGCGATCTGCTGGCCTAGGTTTTGAAAGCACTCACAACATCGCTGACCCTGATCTTCTAAAGGCATAAGAAGTCAATTTGAGAAAAGAGTGGTGGATGGTGGATATCCTGCATGGGGAAGAAAACATCAGTTGATGCATGAATCTACGCTGCTGACAAATAACTTGTTGTTTAATTGTTAAAATTCTGAAATATTATAAACTCATGCTTCATTCAACCCCTTGTATATTGTTGACATTGCCTTTACCTCCTCATTGTTTCGGGTCCCACAGACCTTATTGATGTGTGTGTAAAAACAACAATATTAACTGCAAAATCAATATTTTTCTTTTCTTCCGCCCTTATTAAAACCCATTATATAGAAAAGTATTGAAGTGTAACCAAGCCACAAACTTGGGGTGGACATTTGATGATGGTGACAAATGCAAAAATGAATGAAAAGCATTGTTATTACAACATGTTTTATAATATATAAAAGTACTGTCAACACCTATGACAGATACAGAGCGTATGGAAATCCACTGTAGAGGTTAGGTCAGAGGTTAAGCACAATTTTCTGTGGAGGACTTTGAAAAATTACGTCAAATTCATGTTAATAAGCAATTCTCATTAAGTAAGGGAAAAAACATGAAGTATCAAGATGATAACACATGGTCAGTATGTTTTTTGAGTAGATGCAGAAGGCCCCAGATCTCCAGGAGCCCAAACAGAGAATGCAGTTAAAGTGAGCCCTCGATTGTTTCCCTTCTTCAGAGACTGATAAAAGAAACTTTCAATGAGAAAACTGCAGAGAGTCACAGAGGCTGGTGCAGCAGCAGCAGCAGCAGCAGCAGCAGCAGCAACCAGCCCAGAAGTGGCATCAGGACTTGGTTTCTCCTATTGTCACAGCTGAGGTAGACCTATGACATTAGCAGGTGTCATCTCTTCAAAGAAACAAAACAACATTTCTGTTTTTACAGTTATCTCTGTGCCTCCGCCTCTTTTTGTGCCTTTTTCACATCATCCACCCTTTTCTGTCTACCACTCCCTCCCACTCCTTTTACACCCGCCTCTCTCTCTCTCTCTCTCTCTCTCTGTTTCTCTCTCTCTCTCTCTCTGTCTGTTTTCCTCCTCTTCCCCCTTCCTCGTACCCATGCAGGTTGGTCTGCACAGTCTGTTGTGTTGTTTAATATGCACAGCTCATTCTTGCTCCTTTATTATTGTCCCACTGGCGGCGGAGGCCCTTTTCTTTGGCCAGACAATGGGCGGCGTCGTGACAGAGAGCACGGTGGTCATGTCCCATTTGCCACCCCGCGCTATCTCTCTATCCTGCCCCCCCACACCCCCGCCCCCCCCACCCGCCGTCCGCTTTTCAATAGCACCCTAATACTGTTACAGGAGAGAAAGACCTGGGAGCCTTCAATACGCCCCAAGCCTCCGGGGCCACAGCTATATACATGCTATTAGCATAATTATAGCCTGAGAGAGAGAGAGAGAGAGAGAGAAAGACAGATAGACAGAGAAAAAGAGTGAGAGAGGCAGTAAAGGTGTTTGTAATGTGACAGTAGTCCCCCCCACCCCACCCCTCCACGCACACATACACACTCGCAGAAAGACATTCTGATAAAGGACATTTGAATAGATCTGGTATTGGATTTTGTCCTGATCTCATCTATAGTTAAAATAGTCCACTCTGGGCTGGGACTCGTGGGTGGGCAATTCTCCTGTTGGTGCCACGGTTGCCTGACTTTGAACTTGAACTTGGACCCTGGGGGTCGAGCAGATTGAAATTGAATTGAGGAGGGCTCCCCCTGGGATACTGGGCTGGTAAATGCAGGCTGGAGCAGCTGTGGTTCCGGCTTGCGGCTTGTTTACATGTTAACATCTCTTCCCGCTCGGTTCTGTTATTCCGTCCTGTTCAGTTGTGTTCATTTATGTTCACATGTAATGATGGGGTGTTTGAAGTTCTTCTTCAAAGAGTTTGTCTTTCATGTGTTTAAAGAGTTTCATTCCAAAACATCTATCATTCTTACAAAATCATCACTTGCATGAAAATAGTGAGAAAATTTGACTTTGTTTGTTCTTTAATGCTTGAGAGAAAACGAGTATTTTATCAGGTCTCGTGTTATCTCATGAAATTTTAAAAAATGGAAGAATAATCCTAACTAAAAGGACGTGTTTCCATCTGCCAGTGTATGTGCACATTTAATTAGAGTGGATCATTCGAAACAAATCCAAATTTCTTTTAAAAAAAGTTTTTAAAAAAATATAACAATAAAAGCAAAACTTGATGCAGTGAAAACCAACTTAGCAAATGAATCATGACGTGTATGAAGCATGTGACGTGTTTGTCACTGAAGCTTCTGCTCCACTAAAGAGATAAAAAAAAACTAAAGCCGGACAAACGCATCAGACAGTGACGGTAACATTCCCCAAACTAATACATGAAACCACCAAAAATGGATATTTCCATCGAGGTTTCACACTGTTTGAGGTTTGACTCTTTTAATTTCATCATTTTGTTGCACTTCCCTCCTCTGGAATGGTTTAACGGCAGCTTACTGACGAATTAACACCAACAAATGTTTATCTTGATGTGTCCAATTTCTAATATAGTAATGGACGGAAACGCAAGTTAATTTGCATTTTCTTTTTGCAGATTTTCTGTAAATTGAATTTGTGTTACATTTGGATGGAAACCTGACTATTGACTCTTACAGATACTGTAGCTTTGGACACATTGTCCATCACAGACAACAGCATTACATGGGTTATCCTGGTATCCTAACGGTTAAGATTCATGCCGTGTAACTGCAACATCCACCATTCGATTCTGACCATGAACCTTTGTTGAACGTCATCATTCTCCCTATGTTTCCTGTCGTTTCCTATCTCCTGTCACTAAAGGCTAAAATGCCCCCAAGACATACAACCTGACAAACATCATTCGAGTCCATTCATAGCTGCATTACAAACACAATTTCTCACTCATACGCAAATAAACACAATGTTACACACTGTTATACACAGACAGGCAGGCACACCCTGACACCCATATTTTGACTTTCATGCAGCATCTACTGTACACCACACAACAGCTCCGCAGAGTAAAACGATGATCCGCTCTCCACTCACTACATATTTTTCACAGGAAAGAATACCATAGCAATAGAAAAAGCCAACTCCTCGCTACCACTGGCCCAGTCATCCTGTTTTAGGGGCGGCTTTAAAGCATGTCACAAGACCTCATGCATAGTAAACAGTGCGGCCTCCATGGCTGACTGGTGAGCAATTTGCCTCGTAGATTGCCTGGCCCCGGGGCCTTGGAGCTATGTTTATGTATGAGCCCTCCTGTTTCATATGTATCGGCCCCGGATCATTTTCTACCCCCCCCCGCCCCCCCCTCCCCGTTTTCTCCCCTGCAGAACTGATGGCATACACACAGAGCCACAAGCACACAGAAAAACACACACTGGACAATGTGCACAGAGACACACACATGCATACGGACAGACACATAACGTAAACATTAAGAGTGATGACCTGCACAAGGGGCAACACTGTCCCAGCAGATTACACTATTGTCAATACAAATAGAAATTTACTATACATGTGTCGCAGCTGCTACTGCTTACCGTGGCAGTTGTGCTGCGCAGGCTGAGCGGAGATGTATTAGGAACATGATGTCTTTGATGGTGTTTTCACACCTTCTGATGATGGCGACTTTACACCACCTTTAACCATATTTTCTGCCTAAAATAATCCATTTACATTCCATGTTGCAGCGGCGAACTCGTGATTTGTGAGCTCTGCGTCATCAGCACCTTTTCATAACGGAATCACAAGGCCATCATCACATGTAAATAAAGATATTTTTAAACATGTCAAACATTATTTGAATTTCCTGATGTCGATGGCATATGCTGCAAGACCGCATGCAGAGAGACAATTACGAAACTGAATACATGTAAGATGAGAATCCGAGTTCATTAACCCTTCATTGCTCCCTCTGTTATCCCTCCATCCTCCATTTCCCACATTCTTATCCCTCTGTTATTTCTTCTAGCTGGTTTTTCTCATTCATGGTGTGAGCCCCCTCCCTCCCTATCTCTGTTTAATGAAAGAGCGGGCAGGTTTTAAAGATGCACAAAGCCCATCTTTGATGAGGAAAAGAGATGCTCATGTAAGACCATCTTAAGAAATATTTACAGCATCAAAAGTCAGGCCGAAGATGTCCTCTATGTGTCAGCTAAGGGCGAAGCATCTCCAAAGGGCCCAAAATGTAATGGGTTTCACAGGACACAATTTGTTTGATATGAAATGATCCTCGGCAGACACAAAGTGGCCCCCATTAGGAGCCAAGCAGATTAGCGCAGTCCTCTGAGGGTCCGTGGCTCAGTGTCAGTGGTGGAGGACCCTTCTTATCTTTCATTAAGCGCACACAGCAGGGCGGATTCACCAGCCCGGGGGGGGGGGGGGGGGGGGGGGGGTATGGGACGTGGACTGAGAGAGAGAGAGAATGAGAGTGAAAGGAAGAGAGGGAGGGAAACAGAGATTGGTGGCGTTTAAAAAATCATTTCCACATATCATAGCCCCATCTCTAATTCAGTGCTGGAAGCGAAGGAGCCGTGGGGAATGCACAGCATCTTTCTCTCCAAATGCCAAAATTGACCAGCAGGCACAGAGGAAATGAGGCTGAACACAAACACACACACATGCACTGATACGCTGGTGTGCATGCACATACACTCGTGAATACAGGCAGGTTGAATAAATGCTCAAGCGGGAAAAAAAACAACAACAAAAAACAGACATACACATATGCAAGCACCGGCAACAAACACATTCACACATGCCAAGTCTTGAATACAGACAAACACAAACCGCAAAAATGAGACCTACTCAGACACACACAGGGGAATGCCACCCTTCACACACACACATCCACACACCACGGTGATGGCAGCGTGCCATACGGGTTCATGCCTAATCTGTGTTTGTTAATGGTTGGCGTGTGCTAATTACTGTCACCGTGCACCAGGGGCCTTCGCTGGCCAATCACCAACTAGCCTAGCCTCTGACCGGCCAATCACTAGCTGGTCTAGCCTCTGAACCAAAGGGGCTTCTGGGAGAGAGGGACTTTCAGCGGTGGTGAAATTGGCCTTGGAACAGTCGTCTAATGCTGGAACATGGAGTGTGTATGTGTGTGTGTGTGTGAGTAAGAGGGAGAGAGACAAGGATGGAAAGAAAGACACTTTGTGTATGTGTGTGTGTGTGTGTGTGAGAGAGAGAGAGCGAGAGAGATGATGGAGAGAGTGCTTTCGCGTGTCTGCGTGTGCGTGCACATGTGGCACTACGAGCATGTGCTTCTGTCCGACTATATGTGTGTGAGCAGCAGACGACAGAGTGGAAAGGAAAACAAGGCCTGAATGTGGGCCAAGTCAACCACTCCACGGGCTCAAAGGCAGCAGTAATCCAGTGTTGACATGGTAATAGCCATGAGCTTAGTGTCAATTAGATAGAAACAATATGCTTACTCTACTGGAGTAAGTGGATAGTACCTTTTAAGTAGAGCAAGCCTTGCAATACTAGGTTTAAGCTGAAATTAAATGAGGCTGTGAATCAGAGACTTTCCGAGCCAACACACTACGTCTGTTTCTCTTACGCTTCAAATTCAAGCACTGCATCTTTCAGCTTATTTGTACCTATTTAAAATTCACACTCCGGTAGTGACAACCATCAATGTAGGATTTTTACCAGCATTTTCTGCTGGCATCATATTTTACCCGCAGAGGCTAGATGGCCTTATTACATTTCAGGCACTCAGAATGGGTTTCTGGGCCATGACAATCTCAAACCACACAGGCAACCATCATTCAGCGTTGGTGAAAGAGGAGACATACAAAGGGTGAAACCATCTTTGACATTCCTGGAATGGCCCTGAAGCCATGTATGAGGGAGGTGGTGTTTGTATGTGTATGTTTGTGTGTGTGTGTGTGTGTGTGTGTGTGTGCGCATGTATGTACAGTATGTGTGTATGTTTGTATAAATGGCTGCTTTGCTGCTTTGATAATGCCATGGTACCAGCTGAGGCCAGAGGATATGAGGGGGAGAGGATCCTGTGATTGGTTGATGTGTTACGCCATCTTAAGCGATAGTGAGAGTCCATTTACAGCAGTCGCCTACTGATGCTGCCCTGGGGGTGGGAGTGGGGGGGGGGGGGGGGGTACAAGGGAAAAGACACCTGCATGTAAACAAGGCATGTTTAAAGGTGCAGTTCATGCACGCAAACAAAGCCCGTATGCTCATACAGCTACACATACAGTTATCAGTTTACATAAAGACTTCTAGCAAACATGGCTCGAGGGTCTGTCGGTCGGTTGGGCCACCACTTTGGTCCCGAAATATCTTAACAGCTATCGAATGGATTGCCATGAAATTTGGTCCAGATAGCCATGGTGTCCAGAGGATGAATCTTAATTAATGAATTTTCCTCTAGTGCGATCAGTAAGTCAAGGTTTTCACTTATCCAGTGAAATATCTCAACATCCAGCAGATAGATTAGCTTGTACAGATATTCATGGTGCCCTGAGGATATTTCCTAGGACCTTTCCTGCAGTGCTACTATGAGGTTTATGGTTTTGAGTGAAATGTCTAAAAAGCTATTTGGTGGATTGCTATGAATTTATGTTCAAACATCTTCATTTCCTGTAAAGATTGTATTGTAATCACCATTTTGATACAGTGACTTTTCACAATCACATTCCCATTAGCCTCAGCCGTTATTTGTAACTAATTAAAGCACCAGTTAAATGAATTGGCAATTGTGCTAAATACCAAATGCCTGAAACCTAAACATGCTAAACTATGAAGGTCAACATGGTAAACATTACACCTGCTAAATTAACATTACACCTGTATTTGTGTTAGCATTGTCACTGCAAGCATGTTAGCACGCCTAATGTTAGCATTTAGCTCTGCCTCACAGCACAGCCTCGCAGAGCCGCTTGTTACACAAAGCATTCAGCTTTTCTGCTCCATGTCAAAACATGCACAAAGACACATACACGTATACATGTAGAGCAATTCTTTTTTTCCCCCAAACCAAATCATAAAGTAACACAACCAGGTTCCCCCAACTCCTAAAAAAAAACAAGCACAAAAGAATGTACATGTACAACATTATTTCATCAGTAAAGGAGTGCTACAATCCATATCTATCCGTCGATGTACTGCTCTATCTGTCCACCCATCTAATTCTTACCTATTTTCTGTGAGCTGCACTCCCATCTCCATGAATACCCGAGCTCCGAGTCAACGTATTGTTTGCTTAAATTGTAAGGTCAGAAGGGGGAAGCCGACTAATGTGGCGAACCACTTCAAAACCACTTTTCATCTTTTGCCTTCTTTCTTTTTTATCAGCCTCTCCATCATTTTCATTTGCCATGCAGACTGAGAAGACCCTTTCATCTGAGAGGGAGAAGGAGAGCAAAAGGGAGAGACGTGTGAGAAAAAAAAAATACAGATACAGAGATGGTGATGGCATTGGGATGATTATATGTGAGCAGGTCTTAATGACTTCTCTCCTTCTGACTCCTCTCTGCTTATTATCTGACCAAACAGTCTGCTGTCATATATGGAGCCTATACCAGTGTAAATCTTCCTTACAAAAAGAAGAAGAGAGTTGCACTTTGTCAAACAATAGGTGAAGGCTTGTCATGGTTGAGAGTGCAACTACAGCTGTTAGGAGTGACCTTGTGAGGGTGGTTTTTAAGCTTGGTGGTAAAGATGATATGTTCCAGCCTAAGTGAGACTGTATTTATCTGCAATCCAAAATGTGGAGCCAATTTTCTTCCAAATAAGCATGGAATGACTGCTGCACATGCACATGAGGTCCAGATCATGAAAGCCCTTGCAACACAATTCTGCATTCATTTATCTAGCATATGAAGGCTAATAGCATCTTGGGAAAAAAACGTTCCCAGGCACATGACTCAGGTCTTGTCCTAGCACACCATGTTTCAAGCAGCAATTTTATTTTCAAGCCCTGAGTTCTAAAACAAGTTCACTTGTTCCCTGTTTTCTCTTGAAAACTTGAGAAGCCAAAGTTCCCTGCCAGTTCCTTTTCTTCTTTCTATTCTGAAAATTATAGGGGCTTTCAGCGAGGTCACTGCGCTGCCATATGAATAATAGATTTTAATTGATTTAACCTGGTCCTGAAGTGGGCTAAAATGCAAGCCCTGTCACTTTCAGAGGGCAGCAAGAGGGGAGCATGGTCCAGCACACATCTTTAAAAGCCCCTTGACGTGAGTCCGGGATGAAATATTTACACTGTAGTGAGGACTGACCTCCCGCTGCAAAACCACGTTGTGATCTCCAATTGATTTCTGACAAGACAATTGGGGCGAGAGAAAATGCAACTGGCACTGTCCAGCTGAACTCGTCCGTCCCCAAACTGAGAGCACCCTGTGCTGAAATGACCTTGTGTAGAACCAACAATGCCGATCAACCTTTCAATGTAAATTATCTCGGCTGAAGTTAAACAGCTCCCTTCTGGACTCTCACTGGTTTCCAGTGTTTGGTGAGGATGAAGATACTTGGTGTGAACTATTCGGTGATTTGTCAATATGACATTTAAATGCTGCTTTGAGCACCGTACCTGCTGTACAGGCATATTAATTACTATGAATAAACAATCCTTGTATATTCAAATTTACAGGAGTGAATGCAGAGAAAGGTTAACCATTAATATCTGTGCAAGTCAACAAAGCTATACCAATGTACTTTTTGATTTGTTGCGTTATGTTATCACTTATTGAACTTAAACCTCCTGATTTGCTGTATGTATTCTGCACAGATAGATTTTTAAAGTACAAATTCAATATTTTGCTTTATCAAAGTCTGTTGCTCGCTGATCCAACAGGCGCCGTTGAAATTATGTAGATTTATTCATAACATTAGCATGATAAATTGGGAACAAAATGAAGCAGCTACACTTGAATTATTAAGATTATGAAAAATTATAATGAATGCTTTGCTCTTGATGTGACTTGTTTTCCTGATAAACAAAGGCCTCTAATTACCACAGAAACATCTGGGGACTTTGGTAACCTTCATTAATCTAGCCCAATCCCACCATTCATCTCCCTGCAGAGTTTCACATTAGAAAGGATAAGTGCACCAGTGACACTGCATATAAATGCTTACCAGTTGTCAGACACATTCTCTGCGGTTACTTTCTGGCATCTTCCCACACCTCAGGGATATTGCCCAATAAATGCCTTCTGTTGGTGCCACATCCTCCGATCTCATTGTCTCTGAGTGTTAATTGCGAGATAGTAAACACTGATTACAAGTCAATTAGCTGCTGCTTCGAACAGACTGCTGAATTTTTCATGTTCCAAAAACAGGTGATATAAGGAACTCCACAGACAAAGTTGGACATCTTTGCCGATCCCTGTGCATATTCCCGAAGGCAAGAGCACTATGAGTTCATCTCAGACAAGATAATAAATGTCACATTCAACCTGGCCTTGCACCGCATATATAAGTCTTTTTTTTCCAGTTCACATCCATCCTGGTCTTCCAAAAACTATGGATTCTTTAGCTCTGATCCACCACTTCGATCCATCATATTTTGCAGATGTTCTACGTGTGTAAGTGCTTTTCATCTTTATGTCTGTGTTCCTGAGGGTCACTATGACTGTTTGTGCCTAAGTTTGTGTCTGTTCGTCCTGTGTATGTATGTGTGTGTGTGTGTGTGTGTGTGTGTTCCCCTCATCCCTCGCATGTGTCAGCCAAGGGTAGCAGTGTGTGGATAACCCCTGCGACCGGGGCCCCAGGCTGCCAGAAAACCTGGCTCAGATGGAGTGAAGAGAACTGGGATATGAGACTAGATCAGACTGGAAGTGATGGAGGGCCGTGACCAGGTGTGTGTGTGTGTGTGTGTGTGTGTGTGTGTGTGTGTGTGTGTATGTGTGTAAAGGAGGTGATGGAGGATTTAGGATAGGTAGTGTAATGGTGAGGAGAGGAGGTGCTGTCAGAGTGCTTTTAAAGTTTCAGCATTCATTTGTTTAGTCAATGTGTTATTATATTATATGCTATTGTGAATTGTTTGCACATGAAGGTAGTTGTGTATCTGTAAGTGCGTGTTTACTTTTGTGTGTGTGTGTGTGTGTGTGTGTGTGTGTGTGTCTGTGTGTGTGTGTGTGTGTGTGTGTAATGCTCCCTCTCTGACCTGCAGGATGAGTGGGGGGAGACTCCTGCTGATTAATGGGCCTGTCGGCTCTCCCATGGTGGCACGTTTCCAAACTAAATTTGGCCACTGCTGGCTACCGGGGTCAGGTGCAGGCAATGGAGACATTAGGGAGGGTCTGCCTCACAGCAGCATCTCCTGAGCACTGCTGGACCTCAGCACCAGGAGAGCTTGGAACAGACTAAGACAAGTCATCTCGCTGAATTAAAGGCACTGTTTCTAATCTGGAACTATCATTTATAGAAGGTTTATTCAGGGCCTTTAACTTGAAATCATCCAAAATAAAATCCAAGAAAAGCTCTTGGAGCATGTGGAGATGTGACAAGATGAGCTGTCTTTTGAGACATGTTCTCATAGTGGTTTTTGTGGTCGAAAGCTTTGTAATTGGTGATCAAAACAACAGTTTGGAAAATGTGCTTATTTGCTTTCTTGCTAAGAATTAAATGAGAAGATTGATACCACCATCACATCTGTACACTGAATATGAAGCTAGAGACAACAGGTGATTAGCTTAGCTTAGCATAAAGACTGGAAACAAGAGGAAACAGTTAGCCAGGTCTGTATATTGGTAATAAAATCCGCCTACCACCCATAGCTTTAGAGGCGCTAGTAAGAGAACATTTTTAAACTTTAGTTCATGGCTAGGCTAGCTGTTTCCTTCATTTTGTAGTCTTTGTGCTATGCTAACTGGCTGCTGGCTATGGCTTCATATTTACCATACTGAAGAGTGGTGTAGATTTTCTCATGTAACACTCTGCAAGAAAAACAATACACATAATTCCCCTTTAATATCTAACTAATCCTTTAAGGGAATAGTTCTTTAAGGTTTAAGGTTAGAATTACAGAGAAAACTACGCAACGATATGAACAGGTCATCTGAACAGAGGCCCATTCTAAAATTTGAGGGAGCTTTCTGAGTGTACAGTTCCTCAGCATCTCTGTCTCATGACTACATCTTTAAATAGGATTCATGCTGACAAACAGTGCAATTTATAGATCAAATCAATCACTTGCCCTGAACTCACCATCATGGCAGAGTGGTGTGTGAGCCTCAGTGACCCCAGCGGCAACAGTGTTCAAGAGTGTTTGTGAGGGCACCCTCAAACTGCCTGAAAAAGAGCAGGACTGTGACATTGTCGGCTCATCATCCTCAAGATGAAGGGTCTTGGTCAGCTTGGGGGGGGGGGGGGGGGGTTAGAGCAAACCTTTGCATCCAGGAGCAAATCAAAGACTTGTACGGCTTTAAATGGTTGTGAAATGACATTTTGTCATATTTCATCCCTAATCGATGCTGATGAAAGAGACGGCATCGTTAAACTGTAGACATAACCAGCAGCATCCCACTCAACACCACATCCATCCCCCACAGTGACATTTCCTCGTCCATCTCACAGTGCAATCAGCACTATCCATTATGTATTTGCTACTAGGTAACAAGCACAACTTGACCAATTACGGACACAATGATAGACCCCGCAGCTCATTTTTCTTTGTGTTTTTGCCAGCGCTGTCATAGCGACCTCTACAAGGGACGGACGTCAAGACTGGTTGGCAGGTCACCTAAGGTGGGCAATGTGAGTACATAATTACAGCTTGGGAACATTTGCCCTTTGCAAATTGTATGAAATGCATAGTGGCTAATTGGGCCACTCTGGCATTTGTGGAGTTCACTGTGTCATCTTTTATGTGACGGCTATTATCACTAAAGTGATAAGAGTGATAGTCCCACTCATCTCCCACTGGTTCCTTTGCTGTATCCATAGAAATAACTGGGATTGGGTCAAGTTGAGGAAGACATTACATAGTCAGTTGTACAGGTCATAAAATAAAGCTTTTTATGTCCAAAAATGGCTATTTTGGCTAGGTAAGATGTTACTATGGCAATTGGACAAACCATTTTCTATCATTTTATTGTGCAAAAGGTGATATAACTGAAAATTCCTCACATCAGTAACTGAATTGTGGATTAGTGGGTAGATTTCTTTGAAAATAAGACATTATTTATTTGTAATACAGTGTACATGCTGCTCCTTTAGAATCCAATTTGGTTTGATTTCCTCAGAAGGATGAAAGAGTCCTGGTTCCTCAGAGTTTAATTATCTGCATTAGACTGAGAGATAACCTGACTTTATCAAGTGAAAAGAAAGTGAAAGAAAAAACAACATAAAAGCTTATAAACTGGATTACAATTGGTAACCATGTGCACTTGATAGGCATAATTTTACAGAAAAACGGCCTTCATTTATTTCAAGTATTCATTATCAGAAGAACAGAAGGACCTTGGATATTCAAAGTGATATTAGCAAACCCCTTCACCCTCAGAAACCCCAAGTTTATTTCATCATACCAAAAAAATAAAAAATAAAAAAACCACACATTTCATTATTTTAAATCCCCCTCTCTGACAGTGAACTTCTGCCATTCCACAGACACCTCCCAGTTAACAGTGAACCAGGAATGTGCTAAATCCTCCTCAGGTGGGGGAGTCAGCCCGCCAGCCATCAGCAGACTCCATTCTCATACAGACTGATAAATCTCTCCCCTTGTATCCACACCCCTACATTAAGTAAAGGTAGCGCCATCTGCTCCCTATTAATTCCCCAGCAGGCGACTTATCACCTCAACCCCCGTGACCCCCTGTGCCTCCTACATCCTCCCTGCTCCTCTCCTTCTCTCTCTTCTTCACTTCTCCCCTTCAACTCCCTCATTCCTGAACCCTATTCATCTCATCCTCTGCCTGTTTTATACACTACAGTTGAAGAGGTTTGTTGACGTTTCATTTTGCTGCGCCTTAAAATATGGATTTATATACATACACACACATGAACACTCGTTGTATAACCTCTTACTAACCACTAAACTCTCCAGCTATCCTGCTCCTCCTTATGTCCCTGTGGCGGGGTTCAGTGGACAAGTCTGGTCCTCTAGGTCAATGGCAAATGAGAAGCAGAGCTTTAGGATTAGGGAGGAGATAGCTGAGGGTTCAGGAGTCTTTCTCTGGCTTTGATTAGCTCCCTTACTTGATTAAATGCCCATCGTAGAGGAAAAAAGATGAAAATTGGATGAGGAGACAAAAAGAGAAGAGAAGAGAAGAGAAGGGCGAGACATAGTCAAGGCCATTTGTTTTCTCAGCTGGGGCTAGTTCAAGTGGTCGTCTTTTGGAGCTCTCTGGCACGGGTTCATACACACACACACACACACACACACACAGAGGTATTGCGCACAAGCACACACATACACACTGAGATTAATAAAAATGTCCTGAGGGAGGACAGAACGAGTCAGAAGGTTGGCTCTCGCAAGTCCACCACCTCACTCGCTTACTTTCCAGTCCCATCCTTCACTCACTTGTTTACCCCTCATCTCTCCCTCTCTCTCCCTCTTTTGCTCCATTTTTCTCCCCCACTGTACTCACTCCCAGTCTGGTCTGTCAGGGTAACCTGACTCTGGCGGCTTCTGACACGATCCAGACCGCTCGTAGCCCCTGCCCAACACTTTCACCACCAGAGCCAGACAGTAAAACAACCAGATTACTACCACATGTTCCCCCCTCTCTCTCTTTCTTTCTCTCATACACACTTACACACACGCACACACACACACACACACACACTTTCTGTTGTTGGCAAGCATCCCCCACCTCCACCATTGCTAGCCGGGCTCAGGAACACAGGCCACACCAAAAACCCCAGAGCAGGGTAAACTGACCCAACCTGTGTAGGGAAAAAATGGGCTGTGTGTTGGTGGGGTGGGTTGACCTCTATGTGTATAAGTGTGTGTAGTTATGGTAGTTCAGATAAATAGTAACAGACTGGAGACGAGTGGAGAGGAGAGGGAAAGAAGCCATAGTGGGAGGTTAGGAAAGCAAAGCGTTGCAGCGGGTTCAAAAGGAGTTTTAAATTTCCACTCACGTATCAGTGACAGTAGATATGCCACATCACAGGTAATATTGTCAGCTGCCATACACGTGTTCACCTGGATTATCGGTTCCATTTGTGAAATCTTTTTTCAATAGCAGTCGTGTAAGTAGTTTCCAATTTGAATTCCAGTAATGACATGACGGTTACAAATCGCAAAGCTCATGCTCTTTCAGCATTCAGTGGACACAGTGGTAGTCCAGGTTGTGTTAGCCTGGCACAGGAGCTGCAGGTGTGTGGAGGCTCCAATGTTGTCTTATTTACAGCTTACTTCATCAGCTGGCTTGCTAACAGTAGATTCTAGTAAACCCACCTGGATTTTCTTCAGAGTTGGAGTGTGTTTAAACCCCGCAGCTTCACCGTGAGGACAGGACTTCTGTGGTGCTGTGGTCAGTAACAATGTCAGGGCAGTAACGCGTTACTTAGTTACAGTGATGTGATGACTTCAGTGGAATTCAGCAATTGTATCACAGCTACTCACCCCTGTGACGCTCCATTACTTTGACACTTTGTTTGCTGTTTTACCAGATGTTTGACGGTGGGTTAACATCAGTTTGGTCTCCATGCATTCAGTGAACCGACAGGCTTTGTGCTTTGCTGCCAAAAGATGAAAAAAGTACAGTTCCAGGTC
The DNA here is from genome assembly GCF_021018895.1 of Seriola aureovittata. Classification (NCBI taxonomy): domain Eukaryota; kingdom Metazoa; phylum Chordata; class Actinopteri; order Carangiformes; family Carangidae; genus Seriola; species Seriola aureovittata. The sequence goes on along the minus strand of NC_079366.1, from coordinate 8,719,089 downwards.
ATTCCAAATGTCCAATTTACATGTTGTGTCTTCTTGCTAATGTTAACCACAGGTGAGCCTATGTTCGGGAACGGGGTCACCATATTTTCAAACCCCCAAACTGGGGCTCTCAAGTGTTCCACACATTCACACACATGTACTTGTATTAGCTTAATCACGCACAATAGGCTTTTTCATCAGGATGGGGGCTCAGCGCACCTTCCAACACACGGATGCCATGAATGCATCATTTTTGTTGCCTGGTACCTCTTTAGAAAAGACTGACAGCATACAAACATGTTCTGTGAGAACAAGCCGTCAGAGTCCTAACCTATGACACTTGCCTATGACTCACAGGCTACGCATAATGTATTTTGCCTCTCATGTATTCAGATGCTCTGGTGTTTGTTTATGTGACGGAAATATTAATTACGACTATCCGGCACATAATAATGTAGCAATTTAAAATACATGTAATGTCCAAAATATATCAACTACTGCCTGCATTGTTGTAGCAAACACAGTCCCAGACACACACACTGGGATGTCTGGTCATCATACTCAGGAATCACCTGGATTTTGTTGGAAGGTATTTAAATACTGTGGCTCCACTGTGAGGACTGTATCTGCAGTTCTACATGGAGTCACGGGGGCTAATGTTAAGCTAGCTGTTAATGGTCAGTAAATACCTCCAAACTATTGGCTGGATGTTTGCTTCTATTTCTACATGTGTTAAATAGAGAAGTTGTGATGTATGGCTGTGGAGGATTTGGATTTGTTTAAAGGGACCTTTGATAATGCAGGGAAAAGGTAATGTAAATAGTAGTGTAGCTTATTACATTTGCGGTTTAGTAATTAGCAAAATAATGTAATAACAACTTTCAATGAGTCCTATATATATATATATATATATATATATTATATATATATACACACATATGTGTTTGTGTGTGAGTGTGTGTATATATATATATATATATATATATATATATATATATATATTTATATATATACATATATATATATATATTTATATATATATATTTATATATATTGCACAATCTGCAACACGCCTGATCTTCAGAGAGTTATTTTAAGAGAGTTACAGTCCCCTTTTGACTTTGCACCTGCACAATGTTCCCTCCCTCCTCCACGCTTCGTTGGTAAGAGCCGTCTTGGTCACTCTGCATGTCCAGGCACATTATCAACTTGTAATTACACTCACACTCTCTGTTCTATTCTCCCAAATAAACCAGCTGGTAATACAGCAACACTGTATTACAAACACACTGGCTACTTGCACATTCTTAAATAAGAGGTCTTCCTATCACAAATAACCCTAATATGAACTTAATGCGAAGTAATGAATCTTTTGGAGTTTCATTCCGGCATACTGGAAAGTTAATAAAACAATATTGCAATTGGTAGGGAAAGAGAACCCTGCGGACCAAGCTTTAGATTAGGCCCCTAATGGCTCTGAAGCCGGAGGCTAAATTGAAATGTAAAACCCAGAGCGAGACCCTAATTCACCCTTATCTGTGTGAGTGACGAGCCTGCCTCCCCCGACTGAGATTGGGGCCATCGAGTTGGATGAACCGCAATTTGCTTTGTTAGAGGTAGGTGTATATGCATGCGCGGCCCAGATCACAGTATGGAGATATAGAATGCGTGTTCGGAATGCACTGGAATAAATGAATGAGGTTGAAAGGCGCTCACTCTTCGTTTTCTGTCTCCCTTTCTTCACACTCCTCAGTTTAAGTGAAGCTGTAGCGGAGACTGGGTTAAAATGCAGTACGGAATGAAAGGAATCTGTCAGTATGCAAGTACAGCTGATAGATTCTCACTCCAACACCACTTTGTCCCCTCCTAAAAATTGGAATTCATAATTACACATACTGTAATAGCAATGATGAAAGGAACTACTTGAGTGTTTACACTGTAAAATGCATGCTCTTTCTTACAGCCTTTAAGACTTAGTGGCTGTGGTTACTTGTAATAAAACACACAAACACAACATCACCCCCTCCTCCATTCCTCCTCCTATTCCCTCAGTCAACAGGCCACTCGTCCACCTGTTCCCATTATGTTACCTCGGTAATATCTCTCTCTCTCCTCCTTCTGCTCCTCTTTCTAATACTCCTTCCTTCCTCCCCTTTCACCCTAATATGCTCCTTTTACTTTATCCCTCCGCCTTTTACCACCACCGGTGCCTCCATCGCTGACCATTCATTACCCTAATCAAATCCAGCAGCTGAACAACCGCTCACTGCCACTCCACGAGCTGTTTTTTTTTTTTTTAAATCCCCTGACTCATTTGCATATGCGTCCAGTTAATTAGCGTGGGGGCGCAGGTGCGTGGTGATAATCATTATTAAACATGACAGTCACCTGTGACCGCACTGCCCTCCCCAACCTGACACATACACACACACACAACACACACACACACACACACACACACACTGCCTCTACAGCCCCCCTCTACACCTGAGCATCATAGACCATCAACGAGCATAACCAGTTATGATGTAATTTCCAGTGTCTGTTTTAGTGGTCAGTGTGTATTCCACAAATGCATTCACTGTTTGATCACATTTTGCTCAGTGGTGTCTGCAGCACAGGTTTCGGGCTGCTGTAAGCTGAGCAGGTCTGTCTTCAAACTAGTATCGTGTTCAGTCTCCTCTGGCAGGAGGGTGCAAGACGGAAAAGAAATTAAAGAAAAGAAAGTCGTTCTCCACTGAGAGGGGGGGGTGGGGGGAGAGGGAGTATGTATGTGTTGGCCTGTTGACATCACTGGGAGTGCTGGTTCCTTTACTCCATTAGCCAGGCCAAGACTTTTCTTTTGGCGTGTGCCAGTGTCAGCATGTGTGACGCTGTTGCGTGCACTTTTAAATTTTTATTTGTGTGTGTTTCCCTGTGTTTTCTGTGTGTGTGTGTGTGTGTGTGTGTGTGTGTGTGTGTGTGTGTGTGTGTGTGTGTGTGTGTGTGTGTGTGTATGTGTGTATGTGTGCGTGTGTGTGTGTGTGTGTGTGTGTGGACATTACTTGAACTACGGAGGTGTATGCATGTGTCTGTGTAATATAATATAAGCTTGATGATAGGTTAGATTGTGGAAAGTTGATGCGATGAGGTCTGACAGTTACAACGTACTTACAGTAGGCACTACATTGATTTCCATGGATGGACCAGACTTTTAAGTGGATGAACACAGGTTAAACATATTGTAATGTTATGTGACATTCTTATTTAGTGTACAATGAATTTGTAACATTTTCCTATGCAACTCTTGTGTTGTAAACATAGAATATATATAGTGTATTTGTGGCATCCACAAGCACAAATAATCAGCTTTTGAAACTTTTCAAAGCAACATTTAACACAAGCAAAGTTCATCTCCAATCTTAACATTTTTGTACAACAGTCTCAAAAGTGATACCATAAATTCAACATGACAGGGGTGTGTAAGTATAGCAGTGGTATCTGTGCTGGCTCGTCCTCGCTAAATAGAGCTGTACCACCCTCTGCTGTATGTGTGTTCAAATTGCAATATAGCCTCACATGAAGACACCAAACCCACTGTTATTGTGTTCAGTGTTGAACAGTGTTTCATTATTATTATATCTATTATTATAGTTTATTTATTATTAACTGTTTTTATTATTATCAACGATTAGCATGAATGTGACACATGAATTTCCCCTAGGGGATAAATAAAGTATATCTATCTATCTATCTATCTATCTATTTATCTATCTATCTATCTATCTATCTATCTATCTATCTATCTATCTATCTATCTTTTCAAGTCATCTCACACACGCATATGTAATGTCACATGTAGGGGTAAACACTCTTCAGGTAAACAATGGCACACACACAAATACAGTATGTGCTCACATAGTGACATAAGTCAGTTACCAATGCAGCCACTATTTCATATCATAAAAAACTTTGATGAATAATGACAATTACCATGTAGAACCACGGACAGCTGTCATCTTATTACTAAAACCTATGACAGAAAGTGAAATTTAGGTTAAATTAGAAACTGTATGAACTAAATGACCACACAGTACCACGGAGTTAGTGCAATGAACAACAGTTAAAAGTTTAGAAAGCTTAAAGCTTTAAGAAATGATTGTTCATCAGGTCTGTTATTAATGCACAGTACCACAACAATACTAGTGTGTGTATTAAAGCATTAAATTAGCACATCAGTCTTACTAGATGATGTGGTAGAGGTAGGACTGTCAAATGAATGGTGTGAAAATACTCCACTGCACTTGTTTTTGAGTTGTTTGTGGGCTTGTGAGTATTTTCTTTATTGTATATTACTTGTGTTTGTGTGTACATGCATTACAGACTGATTGAGTTTACCTTTTGCACAGGTAATATTCCTGCTGGTGCTGACAAGACATAAAGCCTCTGTATTAAACTGGAGAGTCTGCCAGACTCCTCCTCCATCAAGTCATGGCATCATGGTGACATCATCATCATGAAGTCTGCCTCAGGGGAGCCCTCGCAGGTGGGAGAACGGTCTATGAGAGATCAATAGTGGAGACCACATCGATAGCAGAGCCAGATTTAGCCACTGTGTTATTACAACATTTCACTCATTATTTCCATCCTGTAGTGATTCACCCACTGAATACACGTATTATTAAACTGAAGAAGGGGAGGTTAATATACAGTCAAAAAATTAGACATTATCCAGTGAGGTATACTGTGATATATTTGCATTTTGTGGTATGAAGTGACACCAGGGCCCACAAACACTGGCACATAATCGCTCCATTGTACACACACTGTGCATTTGGTCAAGTTTATGACATATGTGTACTTTAACTGTACCTGCATAGTTGTGTATGTGCAGCTCTCTAAATGAATTACTTTGATAAAAGAGAATGTTTTCTAGAAAAACCTAAATTCTATATTAGTCTAATAAGACTTTGCACATAAATGAATAGCACAAAACATAAAGTGAATCAGACTCATGATCACTGAGTTATGTAAATTTTAGATTCATCAGTTGGAGCCCTGTGATGGACTGCCAATCTATTTTGGGTGTGCTCCCCCGACCCCCAACGCACACACACACACACACACACACACACACACACACACACACACACACACACACCCACACACACACACACACACACACACACACACACAGAGAACCCTCAAAGCGGTATAGCTGGATGGATGTTGCTATAGCACCACCAAATGGCGACATAAAAACACATTTTGTCCCTTGAAGTTTATGTGTGCACATTTCATCTACATTTGGTTGCAATTACACATTGGCTTTAAGCGTGAGGGCAACTGTGTCAAACATACCACACTTAGATGAATTTTACAACTTGTTAAAGGAAAATGGTATGCCATATTAAAATACCATTTAATTCTCCACTTTTGTGGGATTATACATATATTTTATGTACTATAAAAACAGCTGTTACAAATGTTAGTATGTAATTAATAAAACTGTATGTTTTCTTACTTTGTAATAAGCCAGAAGGTCTGCAGTTTTAAATGGAAATCATTAATAAGTTCTCCATAAATGAATTACCATTTTCAAAAGAAATTTCCCTGAAAGATTACGCAGTCATATGAAAACAAAAAACAAAAATAAAAATAAACAAATCAAGTTATGCTGGAAAAATCATGTACAAGCCAAAGGGATTTAAATGACCTGGCAAAACAAATGTTGTTTTCATCAATGGATGATTTATAAAGCTCTAAATATTTCTTAAACTATCAGAAAAGCCATTTATTGTAGCATACAAACCCTGTTCAAAGGTTTGCCTCATTGGAAAGTGATAGTCATGCATGTTTACTGTGGCATTGTTAAATTGAATTATCTCTTAAACGATTTCTGCAGCTTTGGAAATGTCAGCCGTGTTTGCTGCTTCATATCCACTAGAGGGCAGCATGTTTATTCAACACTGCTGTGTCAGTGAAACCCTGTGGGGAAAGCCTGATGCCCTTCTGAACAGCCTCAGATAGCTGATCCGGCTCAGCTGATGTCTCTCTGGAGTGTCTCCTCAAGCCAAACTTCAAATGCCAATGACAGTGCGACAACTTGTGTCCCTGCAAGTGGTGAATTAACAAATAGAAGATCAGGGGACTTTCTTGCTAAAAAAAACACAAGAGCGGCCTGAATGCAGGACTGTGAACATGTATATTGGTGCTTATGTGTCACGGTTGGTGTCACGCATACTGTACATATATGGGAGCACAGATGTGAGTAGTATTGTGCGGGCATTGTGGGTATTGTGTGCACATAAAGCTCTGTGTGTGTGCATCAGGACTATATAAAAGCATAAGCACCCATGCATGCTGGTGGATGTATGGATACATTCATATGCAGTAAAGAATAAAATTAAAACAGAGTAAGGAGTGGCAGCCATGAGTGTGTGTGGCAGCTTGAAGACAGCCACATTACAAATGAGCTCTTGGGGAGGACATACTGAAGGTTTAGGCCCTTGTTAATTATTGAAGCAACATCATTGGCTTTTTGCTTTAGTCAGCAATGTGTCACTTTACCCCCCCACCCCTCCCACCCCCCACCCCCCACCCCCCCACTCCATCCCACCCCCCCGCTCCTACACACATACATAAACACCAACAATGATGTTCAATCATTTGTCAAAATAGATTTCATTGTCTAGTCCGGTTACACTGTGGGATTCACTCCAGTCCCTCAACACCCTGAACTGGGAAAGCTGGTTAGAAAATTAATGGTGGTACATACTATTGTTTAAAAAGGTCAATTGTAAGTCAATGAGAAACCTCAGTTTACAATAGACGGTGTGTAATAACTATTGATTTTGTCCTCTGGCTACTGTGTTTTGACTGATTTTGTTACAAAAGAGAACATGGATCGTTAAGCGATTTTAGAAGTTAAATGTACCAGCACTAGCAAACAGATAACAACAGAGAGAGTGAGGAGTAAATCAGACTTGGCACACAGCCACAAAATCTTGTCAGTCTCTTTAAAGGTGATAATACAGATTGATGAATTTTGGGTTTTTGGATATTTGAAATTGTTGTTCTTAAAATACAAACTTTAGTATATATTCTGTACAGAAAAAATAAAAGTGCACTCTTTCGACATCGACTGAAGATCATTTTTCACTGTCTTGAGGTGTGTGAAAGAAACCTGACGACCATCTTTCTGTGTCTTTTTCTGAGGTCAATCCATGCATGCTGCTGCAGCATGTTCTTTGATCTTTTCTTAGCCCCGTTCACCGGGGCCTCGGGCGGCTTTTATTCAGGTGGAAAATGGAGTTTAGACCTAACTGGACAGAGCATAGAGGAGAGGGGCAGGATGGGGGGATGGGGACTTCTTGCCCGTTGCGGCTGATGTTGGTGATTCTTGGTGGAAGTAGGTCAAAGGTAGGTCAGCTTCTCCACTGCGAGAACAGTCCATCCAGTTGGCATTATTAAGATTTATGATGCCTGTTTGTGAGATGGTGGAGAGGAGGTCAGTTCATCATCCTTGGGATTTGATTGGATTCCCAAGATGTATATATTCATCTTCAGACACAGTGTTCAGTCATTGTGCCTGTTGTTGGAGCACATCATATGTTCTCCTGTTGTTTCCTCATCCATCACTCTTCTAAAATGCAGACTCTGGGTCTCCACCAGCTGAAGCTAATTCTCCCGTTGACAGAGGGCTGTACGTTTTAAATCAAAAGGCTTCAAATTAATTTCTCACAACTGTAGGACTGTTTTTGTGTTTGTGTATTAAGGGGGGGGGGGTTAAAGACAGGAGAAGGTGAGGGACACTGTCTCACATGAGTCTCATTTCTGAGCACTGCAGGAATTGCCTACCACTTTATTTACTATGGTAGTCATGATAGCAGACTGTTTCATTTTCCAGGGTGCACTTAGGACAATGAGTGAGTATTTTCAAGGCCACATTGTGGGTAGCACAATACTGCTCATTAAAGTGGCTGTTATATACATACAGAAAGAGGCTGTATGAGGTACTATTATCTCCTCTTCCTCTATCTGAAACCTACATGTGCATTACTTAGGAAAACAACTGAGAACTTTAAATAAATCAATTGTATTGATCAGCTAGAGCAAGCTGTGCCCCAAGCCTTGAAATGAAATCCAGTTGTTTACATTCTTGATATTCATCACAGGATGTTCCCAGTGCAGGTCTCTCTGCAGAGCTTGTAGCCATGTAGACATGTAGCAAATAACTTTGATGTGTTACCAATTCATCATGGAGTCAGAATATATACTGCATCTTGAAGTTGACAAGTGGTGATGATGGCCCTATTATATAATATATGGTATCTGGTCAAATATAGTTAAGTATTGCAAAACATAACATTTTCATGATATTAATTTTAAAAATTGAATTAAATGTGTAGTTTCCCATCTTTCTTGATGAGAATTAGATGAGATTGATACATTGTATAGACAAATCCAGATTGTAGACAAGCAGCCATTACTGTGATGGCAATTGCAAACAACACTGTAAAGTATGTAAAGGATTAATTTACTTTTTACACAGCTGATCTGAGAAAACTGTCCAGAATCCGGTAGAACCAATTATATGTTGACACTATAAAATCAAATCCACTTAAAACAGAACAAGCAAAAAAAAATAATAATAATTTGCCCAGTGTTAACAGACGCTAGACGTCCTCTCTGGTCTGTGCTATTATCAGCTGTTTCGACAGCAAAGTAGGAATTTGGAAAAACAGACAACAAATGTCATAAACCTGTGCTCCATGAAATCAATTTGATTTAATCTCCATCTAAACCATTAACATTAAATCATTGTGTTTGGATTGCATTAGTGATTTGTTGACAAAGGACCAGCGAGGAAACTCTAAAGACTGGGCAGACAGTTACTGAACATCTCTTGATATCTTGGTATTATTTTTCCTGGCTGAAATGTCTCCAGTTTTTATTACATAAAAGCAAGGAATCATGGAGTTTGGTGATTTATAACTTAAACTAGCAAATAATTCCTGCTGGGTTTAATAAGCTACTCAATTTTCAGCTGCTGGTTATCTTAGCTTAGATTAGTTTAGCATAAGGATAAGGAGGAAATGGCTAATCTAACTCTGTTTGAAGGTAAAAAATCCACCTACCAACACCTCTTAAACACTATATCTCATTTCTTTTATGAGCAAAAATGACAGCATGGCAGTATAAAGCTTGTGAGGTAACATCAGATGGAGTAGACAGATAAGAAGATTCAGACAACACATTCATATATCTACTTACAGTGTGAAATTGATGGAGACAAGAACAGATTCCTCGTCTCCCCAGCTGACCTTGGTGGCAGCCGAGCTGCGACTGGAGGGCAGAAACCCAAATAACCCAGCCATGAAAATAAAAATCAATGCAGGAAGCAGATCTGTTGCCAGAAGGTAGTCCTCCAAGGTCAACAGCCCCGGGCGGGCTGACTATCACATTTGACTTTTCATCCAGTCACACTGACGTAGACAAACAATAGACATGAACAGAAAAATGCCCACAACAATATTCCCTCAGATTCCACTCAGATTAGTGGTTAGCTTGCTTCTAGAGAGCAGTGGTCGGAGGATTAAGCCATTATATGGTCATGTTTGGACAGAAATAACCCAAAATAAAAATCTCACAATGCAATGTGTTGCATTTTTAAGTTCCTCTGGAAAAATGTTTTAAAATATGTAAAAATACTCTGTTATGATGAGCTTGTTGAGGAGTGTTGTGCATCAAAATTGGCGACTAGAAGACGTATCAGAACAGCAGGCATAGTTTATGTTTTATTGTTTTTTATTATTAGTTTATGTTTGTGTTGTTTGTTAGCTTGTAACTGGCACTGGCTAACACAGTGTTAGTGCAGTGCCAATGCAAACTCTCGCCCTCTGTACTGACTACACTTTTGGTGACAGGTGAAAGAGCAGTGTGTATCTAGATAGTGTTACAGGAAACATCGGGGAGACTCAGCCACATGTTTGCCTCAGTCAAACCCAGACTCAGAATAAGAATCTGTTGTGCACCAAAATGGGGAACTAGCAGACACACCAGAGCAGTTAGCACAGTTAGCATCTTTAATTTGTTCATGTTTGTTAGCGCTATGACTGTGTATGTCCACCTTGGAACTCCAGTGACCCAACGACGTCACATGCTGACTGCTTATTTCACTCATGATATGTCTTGTATTATATTAAAGACTCTACACTACATTAGTGATGATGCAAAAGAAGAGTCCAAAATATGAGTTTAGTGCTCATTATATAAACTATTGAGTGTCTGTTATCTGGGGAGTAATGAATGAGTTATCAATGATTTCAGGCATTTTGATATGTGGCAATAGAAAAGCACAGGTATAAGTAGTAAAATTAATGATGGCTGAATTCCAGTTAGCTGCTTCAGTTTTCGGCGTTTTGGGATATTGTCTGTGCTGGCTCAGTGTCACACTGTCATGACTTACTGGGACACTGGGCCATCGTTAATGTTGTTAGAAACACCTGTGCTTTTCCTGCTATGTCTGCTGTGAAAAAGACCTGGTTCATGAGGCTGTGCAGAGCAGTCTCAGACTCCTTCAGCATTCACAAGGTTAACCTGAGCTTTTAAATACACAAACCTGATAGGTCAAATGAATTGTTATACTTAGTTAAAATATTATTCATTGTACATTTAACTGACTGCTAAAATAACACCAATCAAAAAACCTAATGGCTGTTTTTCATTGAGGTGTCCCAACTCCAGTCTGTATAGTGTTGCAATTCCACTTGCCATTTAATTGTAAATACTGCTGGTGCCTATGTAACATTGACAGTTCATGAGAGATATGTATGCCCAAGGCAAGTTGATGAGCTCAGCACTCTGCACAAATGCAGCAAATTCATATCAGTATGTCCTCTATGTAAGCATGTTAGTGTTGTGACTTACTGAAATGCCACTACAAAGTGTAACGAGTGCACGTAATGCATTTTACAGTGCTAAATTGGATATGCAGCATACCCTGCAGTAGTGCACTCGACAAACAAGCTCCCGGCTGTAGATCTGTTGTAGTGCGCTGGGTCTCAGCCAACTGTATGACTGACTAGCACATATACAGCATTCTGTTTCCATCCACACAATAAATGACAGCACAGATATAGACACAGTCCTCCTGTCCATCATTCCTTTACCCAACACATCTTAACAGAGAGTAAGGAGGTTGCTTAAATAGACAGTGGTGTCTGTCTGAGCTCATTTACATCAAGTTACACCTGCAGCCTGGTGTAATGCATGTTCACTGCTGTACCGTAGCAGCACACACAAACGGAGCGCAGCGATCGTTAACGTTATTAGTGACACCTGTGCTTTTCCTGCCATGACGAGTCAAAAATGTTCACCATGAGAAGTTTTCTATTGTGTTGTAAGAGTGGCCCAAGCTGACTGAGCTTGTTTTATGATCAACACGGAACAAGGTAAGCTAAGTATTTAGCAAACACCCTTTTTGTATTTACATAGAACAAAATTTAAATCTGCTTTTACACCCTCATTACACCATTGAGGAAACTGTTGGTTTCTGGTAACGTGGGTTGACAAAACTGCTGCATTTACATACTATTAAGACATATAGAACTTAAGTCTTTCCATTGCAAAAATAATAAACATATGAGAATAACACACAGTATGCCAATATACAGTAGGCCTACACTTTACATAAGTTATTTACCATAACCAGTCATCTCAATGCTAAAAGCCAAGTAGCAAGCATACATGGTGGATGTTATGTTAAAGCACAACGATACTCAAGCCGCGTTTCCATTAACCTGCGTCACATGCAATTTGAAATTGCGAACTAAAAAACCAGTAAACACATGAATTTAAAAAAAAAAAAAATGTATACGCTCGCATGAGGTGGTTTTAAGACTATTTGACAAACTAATATTTCAGAAAAGTGAAATGGAAATATTTTTTTTTTTAAAGTCACATGACACGTCACGTTTCACCATCCTAACCCAGCAAATGGTGGAAATCCATCGCCATGTTTAATTGGAAAGATATCGCAAGAGGAGAACACCCAACTTTATCAGTGACTTTTCTCTTTGGCTTAGCTTACTTTACAGTAAACTTGATTTTCCATTTTAGTATTATTTAGTCTGGAACTACTATCCCTGGAGCTATTTATTGATGTGGGAACAGAAAGCTTTAATTTAGTTGAATTGGCCAGCAGTTCGATCTCAGTAAGCCAAAGCAATCTAGCAGTTTAACAATTTTATTATTGCTTTAATCACCCGATTTGATTAACCCATCTTTCTAGGAGCAATTAACTCATCAGCACTTGTTCAGCCTCTCAGAGGAAACCCGTGCAAGGCTCTTAAAACATAATGAGAGGAAGCATCAGTCACTAATGATTTCCGCCATTATTAAAGGTCACTTTAAGGTTAGACAAGTAATTAGTTGGGGTCACGTTAACGTAAAGTAGAGAAACAGAACAGCTAAGGTCAAGATGGGATTTAGAGGATGGACAGAGCAGTTCAGCTGGAGGAAAAAATGGATTTATTGGAGCAGAGCTTCAGGAGCTTTTGGCACAAACCTTTGGAAACTTTCATCCATTTTGAACATCATTCCTTCTTACTTGCAGGCACAAGTACATTCTTGAAATCCTGTTTGCTCCACTAACAAGAGTTTCATACCATATAAACTCAGAACTAATGCTGTTTGTTGACATGCAGCATTTGTCATGCACTTGGAACACGCGCCTATCATTCTGCGGCTTGCCGTACAGACTAGAAATTGTGTTGAGGTGGGTGAGGCAGAGATAATAATTAAAAAAAAAACCTTTAATGTGAAATTCTTTTGGAGTAGTAATAGACAATTTGACAATTTGACTGGTGCCATTTATATTATCTCTCTGAAAGCAAATTCCAATTTAAAAGTCAGTTCCAATTTAGCTGTTTGGTTTGTAAGATGTTCCATGTATAAGGTCAGAGTGAGAGAATGAGTGAGTGTTAAACACAATGATTAAGTTCATGCAACACTCGAGGGGTCACAGCTGTCAGAGCAGAAGCACAGAAGACATTTCTCTGAAGAATTTGTATCTTTTCAAGCAGCTCTTCTCCAGGAAAATGAGTCATTTTTCTCTTTCTCTCACGTGTGTCTGAGGCTGCAGCATTGGTGCTATCAGTTAGTAGTATATATCTGTATTAATGATCCTAATTCTAACAATAGGGCAGTAAATCTATCCACAACTTACAGTTTGTTTAATGCGAGTGATAACCCACCATTAATCCTTTTTGAGAATAAGTTCATGTTTGCTACTATTGAACCCTACTGACAACGCACACTGAATTTAAAAGCCTGATTCGTAGCTGCGAGGGCGAAAACTCACTGAGGTCCAGTGCAGCACCCGAGCAGCACATGTGCACTCAGCTCTTTCCAGCGAGTTCCATCCCTTAATTACCGTGCAAAGGTCAAGACAAGGCAGCCCTGAATATGCTTATCTTCCAGGATCTTTGGAGGCTGCACAGGTGAGCACACCGAGCTGACAATCAATCATAGGCCACATGGGACGGGCCCCTGAGCACCTGCCTGCCACGCCATTCACATGAACCACGATTCCACAGCGATGAGTGGGTGAGGAAAGACGTCACCCCTTCAATCGGCGGTGAGTAATGATTTCTCTTGCAGTGGATTTCCTGATTTATATCAGCATGTTAGCTTGTCACTTGAAGGGCGTAACATTTGCAATCAGGAGACAGCAAGCAGATATATGGTAATGGGCCAACATTAGCGGGGGACTGCCAGCCAACGCAGCGTGTGGTCTTAAAACAAATTCCGCTCTTGAACACACTCGCGTAGTTGTTAACGGTCTGGTCGATGTTGACTTTACTTCATGACTTATTGTGTGATTTAGTGTTGTAATTTACCTCAGTGAGGAAGCCATGAAAAAGAGTTCTCCAAAAAAATGCACAGTGTTGGAAACAGCTGTTTATGAGTGCTGCTGGTGTGTTTTTGAGAGGAAGTTTTCCATTTGGTTTGGGAGGTTGACTTCTGCTGCAGTTTGTTAGGGGCGTAATAACAGTGTCCAGGAAACGGGGATAATCGACAGATCAGTGTTATAGAAAAAGCACTTACTTTTTCTTTTACTTGCTAAGACCCCTATACACTGTGCAATAAAAGCAACTTTATATTCCAATCTAAGTGTATATTTTTTATGGGCAAGAAAATCTCCAAAGGAAAATGCAAATGCATACGTGTTTCCATCCACTTCTGTTAAGAGATTAGGAGGATACAGCTGAGATAAACCGCTGGTGGTGCTTATTCTCTACTAAACCACTGCAGAACAGCAGAAGAAAACAAAAAGCTTAATAAATGCTTTATAAAGTTTATGAACAGTTATTACAATTCTGTAGTACAGGTATGTACCAAACTTCAAAATGTGTTTACCTGAAGGCTATATTGAGAGATTCTTCCATCCTTTTTGTAAGAAATACATTATTTCTTGATCGATGATGCTCCAACATTCTGCTCTCTTCTTGGGAATATGCTAATACTACACCCAACACACATTCATCCTTCTTTGCTACAGCACCTAATGTGTGATCTAGACAGCTAGAGCTGATGGGAAACAGCTGTGTAGGAGGCCAGCAATAAGTCACATGGCACCAAGGTGATATGCAGGGGTGAAAAACTCACTGAGGGCTCCTAGTGGGCAAGTGTGGTACAGAGAGAGATCCGGAGGCAGAGACTGAGACAAAGAAGGTGGCACCTCATCGCCAAGCTCCTCTAATTGTAATACGACAAGGTTTTGTTTCCCTGCTTAAAATATACCAGCAGATGTTCGATCTGTGTGTTATACGTCACAGCGTCACACTAACAGCTGCTAATGTAGCTGCTTTATACTTAGAGCATTTGTTTTTAATACTGTAAAGTTGTAGTAGGTGCAGGAGTATGTGATGTGTTAACAGACAGTATGATGCAAAGGTCAGAGTCTCCGTCAGCAGCTAAGGAGGAAAGATGTTTTCCAGCTAGACAGAATGAACAATACCTCTTCAGGGGCATGTAATCGTGACTCGTGTGTGGATGGCGGCCTCGCTGCATGTAAATGTGAATGCCTCCGTCTCCCTGACAGACATTCTGATTCAGCAAGACCTCGGGACTGCGCGTGGGATGATGTAAGACTTGCATGTAAGAATCGCTGATAAGTTTTTCATGCTTTTTATACACACATATTCTGCCACAGACACATTTCTAAGTAAGTGAATAGAGTCATGGTGGTGTCACTACTGTATCAGCCTCTCAGGTAAAATGGTGCAAACTTAGGGTTGGATTTAAAAAATATTTTTTTAAATGATTAGCATATCCTGCTCAAAGAGTATTTGAGGAGCAAATTAGGAATGTCAATATATAATCTCTGAGAAGAGGCAGAGGCAGCAATTTTTCAGTCTACTGTAGCTTTAAGTTAATGCATTAATGTACATACAGCTAAATAAAGAGATGCCACCTCTCATTTGGCCTGGACTCCCCCCCCCCCCATCACACACACACACATAAAGAAGCTATATATAGAGCAAAGCTGAAGCACTCTGTCTGTCTGTCTGACGGGATGTGTGGGGAGAGTCACAGAGGGTTAACTGACCTGACTGCTGGACTATGATTCACACTCCGCTGGGTTAAGGACCCACATACAACAGAGCAGAACTGTGCTCAGGGCTGGAGGCGCCCGCAGTGCACAGATTGTGTGTGTGTGTGTGTGTATGTGTGTGTGTTTGTACATCAGTGTACATGTTTATCTCATGAAAACATTTGCATGTGTCACATTTATTATGGTAAAGTGTCTTTTGATGAGATAGTGTTTCCAATGGTCTTTAAGCAATCCTGCTGCAATGACGCATGTGTGCACAGTGACAATCACTCACACACACACACACACACACACACACACACACACACACACAAACGCACACTGAAATTTCTACTGTGAACAAGTAAAGCGAGGATATAGCTTTATTCTTTTCTGATGAGCACACAGTATAGCTCTCCCTGGAGTGATGAGCTCATGTGATTTACCTGAACATAGACCTGCTTTCAGAAGCAGCCTTTAAAATCCGTGCTCCTCAGTACTTACAGGCCGGTTATAACATATTGACTGCTTGGCAAAACCTCCAGGGAGCCTTGCAGAGACCCTGGCTTTCCATCTGAACGCTTTGACTTCCACTTTTTTTTTTTCTTTGGTGATCTATGAATCCGTTATACTGCACTATCTGAGAAGGCTAGGGAGAAAATCAGACAGGCAGAGCAAATGATAGACAGGATGAAAGTGATTAATAACGTAGAAAAAGCAGAAAAAGAGGAGCAAAAAATGCAGGTGATGAAAGTGAGAGAATACAAGACACAAAGAGAAGAGAAAGAAAAGAGCAGAGGAAAGATAGAGGCTGAGAGGGATGAGAGGAGAGGAAAGGGAGGTGTATTGGTAATTTATGGTCGCCATGCGGCCCAGATATCCATTTGGAGGGCCATAACGAATGGCTGGTCCCTGGCAGTGACACTCGGCTGGAGCCCGGGTTGATTGAGCTGTGATCACCCCAGCAGACTGCTGCTGCCAGCAATGCAACACTAACCATGGCAGATGACATGTAAACGCCACCGTAAATTGCCGCCCCGCCCCGCACCTTTCTTCCTTCTTCAGCTGCCTTAGTGATGCGTTCAGTTTTGCTTCTGCGTTTGTCTCTTATTTGTCCGTCTGCACCTGCTCCACTATTGCTGTTTTTGCCTTCGTCTGTATGAATTAGTTTGTCTGTCTCCATTTAAGTGTACACTGTCAAAATCATACCCTTAGCCTAGCCCAGGGTGTGGCTCTCCGCCACCTCTTATTCTCTTTCTGTCAGGTGCTATTACTGAGGATCGCCATCTTCCCCTTTTCCATATCTTTCCTTTCCTGACTGTACATGATACCCAAGGTCAGATTCCCATCCATGTCACTCATAAAGCATTGCTATAATTATCAGCTTGCACAGCAACTCCTAACCTCTATTTATGCTCATTCTCTGTCTGGTGCGATTTAAATAACCCCATAGCAGCGCGTTATACAACATAATGTAAGCTTACTGCTGCACAACAGTCTAGACAGTTATGGATTTAACAAATAAGCCAAAGCAAATGCTGTGGGTTTAACGAATAGAATCATTACTAGAACTGTATGTTCATATTGGACAATTCTGCAACTCACAATTTACATCCAGTGTCAGTGTGCAAATGTCAGTGCATGGGGTAGTGTGCAAGGCAGGAAGTAATGGTGTGGAGGCAAGATTTGTCCCCTTAATCAAGTGTTTTTAGTTGCCTTACTTTAATCATAGCTTGTCCATAATTTATTTTCCCAACCGTGATGCCCCCTGAACCTGACCATACTGTAGTTGCCATGCACAGACATAGAAAGCAAGAATTTAAAAACATCACTTTACTAAATCCTGCAGTGTTTTGCAAAATTGTCCAATATCAACAGTGTAAGACTATTCAGAATATTTTTTTCTGTCAGTAGTATATAGGAGCAGACAAGCAAGCTAAATCATCACATATTAGCCCCAAATCTAACCTTTTCGCAAAGTTGTTGAATAATTAAAAATGATGTGAGTAAATTATTCAAATAAGTCGGGTGGTATAGGCTACTTATTTGAAGGTTGTTCCCCCAGGTTGGAGAAACAGTCGACCAATAGAGTTCAGGGTTCCTACGGTACACAGCTACTACCTAGCAACATTCACGGTAGCAACAGAAAAATGGCCACAAGCAGCGTAGATGACATTGACATTGTTGTAAGTCAACATGCAGAAAACAGTTAGCCTAATCATCTGGAAAGTGCTAACACAGCTTCTGTGCCAATGGAGAATTACGCTGTAGGGAATCATGTTTCTTCTTTATGCCATAAGTTATAAGGAAAAATGCTAATTACTGGGGAATTTAGATTTTCCAACACTAGCCACTTGCTTTTTCCGTTTAAGAGCATGGTATTTCTGCTTTAAATCTAATTTCTCCACAAGCTGAACGATTGGAGCTGAGAAAATCAACCATTTCAGTTATTTCAAGTCCGTATTCATTTGGCTCCCACTGGATTTGGACATAAATGTCAAGGACTATCTTTCATCCCGGTCGGTGGCATTCAGTGACAGAGCGTTGTGCGAGGTGAGAACCAGAGGTTGGTGCAGGCTCCTTCCTCTCCCCAGTCTGTCTGTCTCTTGTTTTATTTGTGTAATATGTGTTTTGGCCTTGGTCCAGAGCAGGGAAGTGCAGCAATAATAAGATTATGAGTGAGCCCAAACTTCATCACCTGTCTGCTGCAGTGCCAGGGAAGATAAATTGATGAGGTGATATATGGTTTGATATGACATGGGGTGCATGGTTGTGTGTGAGAAAATTACATTAATCTAGTTCATTGGTGAGATGGAAGCAAATTGTGCATAACCGTGCTGGCCTTTTGATGCTGCCACAAGGATATTAACACTGCTGGAGGTGTGTGTGTGAGGGAGAGAGAGAGAGAGAGGCATTGTTTCTGTGTATTTTGAACCTTAATACAATTCACTGGTAGGTTTTACAAATACTGCAGCTCTTTTGCGTGGAATTTTAAATGAGTAAAACATTACACAGTAATTGAGCAGCAGCTGCAGCTGCAGTTATACTCAGGGGCTAAATCTGATGAATTTTTGAATGTAAAACTACTCAGCACAATAAAACAGCATGAAAAATAGAAAAAGTTACAATAAGAGGACATATCAACCATCATAACTGACTTTCAAGACTGGTTGATTTGTTTTCACTCAATCACAATCTTCATGATGTAAAATAAAGATACAGATGTGCCAACATTTATAGATGTGTGTGGATGTATCAGATCAACCCTGAAGAGAATATGCAAAGTGTTGACCCCCCCCAAGATGCTCAGTGGGACCACTGCATGACCAGAAACCAGATGGACACGGCCAGATGTTCCAGTCACTTTGGAAGCTATTAACACTTGTGTGTGACACTCATGGGTACAATGTTATCACTCTTTTTAATTGAATAATTGGGCATATTGTCTTCATGTAGGCTATGGTGGCCCCTAAGGACAAAGCAGATACAAGAGTGAAAGCACAAACATTAAGAGAGGCGCCTCCAAATCCAGAAAAGCAACAAATACCAATACACATATGAAAAGAGAAAACATGTGCAATGTGAATTGCTACACTGCAAATGTTTGGGGATGCCAGGGGGAGTGATGGGGCTCAGTTCGGATAAGCAGCAACATTACAAATACACAAATACTTTTGTGCACCCATCAGACTTCATGTATCAAACCTAACCCATTGTAAAATTTTGATGTTTTTTCAGGCGAGTGTATCCAATTAATGTCTGTTTTGAAACTTCCTTCAACAGTTTTGTTGTTGTGAGGATCCATCTGACGGATGAGACCAGTCATCGCAGCAGCTCACAGGATGACTGGCCTCTCAATGTGCACCGCCGTTCTATGGGAGAACAATTCTGTAGCGTTTTAT
This sequence comes from Seriola aureovittata, assembly GCF_021018895.1. NCBI lineage: Eukaryota > Metazoa > Chordata > Actinopteri > Carangiformes > Carangidae > Seriola > Seriola aureovittata. The sequence goes on along the minus strand of NC_079366.1, from coordinate 8,699,628 downwards.
AGTATAGTATATAATTTGTTTATTTTATAGTTCGTTGCTGCCAGTGTGTCTTAAGATAAGCTGAATACATAATACATGCATTTATTGGTCAGTTTAACAACAGCGCTGATATATACAGATATATCACCACATTTTTAAAAGAAACCACTATTTTATGAAAATGAACGAAGGCAGTGTGGTCAATTCGCTTTTGTTTTAAATACATATTCCAGATTGGATATAGGTGTATCTTTCACTGCACTCACTGTCAGTTAGATCCATAAACTTTTTGTTGGCTTGTTCAGGGGAGTAGCTGTAACATTACTGTTTATCCAAATCGAGCCCATCACTCCCCCCAGGGTCCCGGAGAACTTCCACTGTAACAATTTTTGTTGCATGTGTCATTTTGCATTTCTGGGGCAGGTTTCCTTTAATGTTTGTGCTTTCATCTCTTGCGTGTGCTTTGTCTTTTTGGGACGTGTTATCTCAGCTCATCTAAACATACTTACATGTTTGCTCACACTGTCAAATTAACCTGAGGAAGACTGTTTGTTGGAAGACTGTTATATCTGCGTAGAACAAAAAGAATTGACCATTCCCTAAAATCCTGGAAGTGGCGTTCTGAAGAAACTTATGAAGCTAATGTTAGCTTAATTAGCTTGCTTGCTACAGCTGATAAAATCTGCCACTACTAGTCATCTCAGTTGGAAAAATGTCCTGTTGCTGGCTGGAAATCAGAAGCCTCCCTTTGTCTGCATCTGTCTGGGCCCATTGTTTCAAAGAATTTATACATCTGCCACCATTGTCAGCATAAGTGCTGTGCAAGAACAGAAGGAGTGACAGGTGTAGTGACAGGACCGGAGGCAGCAGGGTTTCGTGAATGGTGAATTGGACATTTTGTACAGATAGTTACCCTGCACCTACAAAGATTTTTATAGATATACCATCTCCTACTGTGCAACAGAAGGGGATATTGTCTGTTTTCAAATGATCTCTTTTTGTTTCCCTTTAAAAGTTAATGGATGGGAACCGGTCACTGGAATTGTTTCATTTTTCTACAAACTAGGTTTATAGGTACAATCAGGAAAAAAAATCTAAAGATCCTACAAGCTCATACAAAATTAGACTATATGTAATCCAGTATATCTAGACTTTCGAAGTGTGTGTATATTCATGCGTCTGTGTGTGTTTGTCCCTTGATGTGCACCTTCCAGTGTCTTAGGTTGACTCGATACAGTAAGTAAATACAACGATCTGCCAAAAACAATTACCTGATTTTAAGATCCCACTCATTCACCAAGCCGACGTTGCCTTTGAGGAAAAAAGAAGTTGACATTTGAATTTGCATCTGAGCGGGGTTAGTGGCTGGTAGAGCGGAGGGTGCAGCAACTCCTCGCCCCTGTCAGAGTGGGGCTGTGTTTGTGTGTGTGTCAGGACCGATCGGTGTGTTGCGGCTTTGAAGAATGCACAATGTTTCCTCTATTTAGGTATTAGACTGCATGGCTGGGCAGGAGGAAGGGAGAGAATAGCGATAAATAGGAGTGGAGAGGTGGGAAAGAGAATCTGAGTGGAGGAAAAATACAGGAGGCATGTTCACAGAACTACACCAGAACAAGGGGTTTTATTTGTGTCTTTCTCATCGTGGCTTCTTCATTCATATGGAATAGCATGGATTTCAAATCAGATATATGTGTGAATGCATGCCGTTGATAAACACGCTTTTCCGTGCATGTGTATGGAACCAGCATGATAAGTTCCTCAGGATTGGCACTGCTCTTAAAGGACTCATTTGTATGCACGTACGGCAACAAGATGCTTTCACTTGAGTCCATTTCTACTTGTGCTGCTATAGAAATGCAAACATAATGTATAAGAATTAAGCACAATAGCACACAATAGCTTTTTCAATGTCCATATAACATTGTGGTAATGCATTTTTTGGGAGAGGTAGTGTTGTGGATTAATTTCTAATTGAACAAGACAGTGTGCTTTCGTTGAGCTGCACCACCACCTCAGGACTGAGGCCAATCTCTCTTGCCCTTAATCACCCTTCTACCTCAAAAAACCATACTCTTTTCTATTGGTCATTCATTTTGTGGGAGTTCACCCTCGCCCACCAGAGCAAAAATCAATACAGTCCGAGCTGAGCTCAGTGGGTGGACAGAAAATGGCTGTCTCTTGCTGTTTCTTTCTCACTGACCATGGATGATGTTGGAGAAAAGAATCAAGTCCTGCAGTCAAAATAAAGGGCAAATTGTCCTTTTTATTAACCTTTTCAAAAGATTTCAGTGGCTTCTGAGGCTGAGATCTGTCTAATTTACACCGCAAAGCAACCTCATCCAAGAAAGAGGAGAGAGAAACCTAGCACCAGTGAGTGAAGTAAGATGAACAGCTCCCACATCATGTGCAGCCAATTACCTGTAAAGCTGATGCTCTCTCTCTCTCTCTCTCTCTCTCTCTGGGAACAACAGCCACTGAAGATGTCATGACAAATGTTCAGGAAATGTTAGATTTTCCACCTTCATAAAAACGAACACTGCAAAAGAAAAAGACTTCACAACTGAAATCAAAAGACTAATAATTGCATGTTAGTATTTAGCTATAAAATGTGGGCTGAAAGGTCCTCTCATTAAGTGTGACCTCTCTGTCAGAGTAAAGCCCAGTGGTGAGTGTGTTGTGTTGTAACGAGAGCAGGCTGTGGGCTGAGGATGAGGAGAAGAAGGATCAGGACACTGCCTCAGACACAAAGGGCAGAGAACTGACTTCACTGGAATGGAAGAGGAAAACACTCCAGCGCCATAGCAACAGAACGCTCTGTATGTTTGTTAAATGTGTTAAAAGAGCTCAAATACTTCCACAGAAAGTGAAATGTCCAGGTAATTATCCTAGACTTAAATATTATTTTCAGCAATATTGAAAGAGTGTGATTAGTCAATTAATTGATTAGTCAATTAATTGATTAGTCAATCGACAGAAAATTAATCCAGAAACTATTTTCAATTAATTGTTTCAGTCATTTAAAAAGAGAATTACCAAACGGAAAAGGGAAAATGACAAACATTCACTATTCCTGCTCTTCAATTGTGATGATTTGTTTCTTCTCTCTGTTTTGTCAATTCCATCTAAACAGGGTTAATGGCTGGTCGTACGGAGGGTCAGAAATGAAAATGAAATGAAATGCAAATTGAATATCTTTGGATTTTGACCTGTTGGTCAAACAAAACAAGCAATTTGACATTATAATGGGCTCTGAGTAATAGTTCAAAGCCCTGGAGACACACTAATAATTTCAGTTCTATCGGTCAGCTAATGGGCTTAGCAAAACAAAAGCAATTTCTTAAAGCAATTTTTTTTAACTTATGTTTTTGATTAATTCAGCTATTACATGAGCAAAAGAATGAGAAACATGGAATAAATAGTTTGGCATTATCAGGCCAATTTGCATTTGCAAATGATTCTTGATTTCCAAAAGGAAGTTAGCAATGATGACAGACCAACATGCCTCTGGACGCAGCTGGATAGACTAACAGACCTATCTGTAGAGTGAATAAACATGAGCTCACTGATTGGTCTGGTTAAAAGGCTATGGAAAAAAACACATAAGAGTATCATGATATTATAAACGTGGTATTTATCCAAATGTGTTTTAATTCAAATTGATGACTTACAAAAGGAAATGCCTTGGGCATTTCCAGTAATAGAGCAATATCACACTGACATTAAAAACTACACAATCCTTTGAGCCAAATTCTACAATAACCTACGCTCAAATCCTCACTAAACCCTGAGAATATTAGAGCCTTCAGTTCTTATGTTGAAACATTTTTCTTACTTCAGTTTTTTCCTCATATCTGGTTGAAAAAGAAACAACTGAACTTTAAAAGTCTTATATCCAGCTGCACTTTGACCTCACTGCATCGCCACAGGACTTTTTCATCAACTGCTTTTATAACATTTCTGTAACTTCTTTTAGTGCATAAAAACACATGAAGTTAAATGCTTATGTTACCTTTATTTGGCAAATTCAGTGCTTTCACAGAAAAATGATTGAGGTGTTCATGCATACTCCCTCTCCTCCTCATTATGAACTATAATAGCTTTCATCAGCAAACGCTTGCCGTTCTCCTCACAGAACCAACCTGATCACTCGGCTGACTTCATCTGTTTCAGCATCCTAATTATCAGAGAATTCCCCATCTTGAGCACAGAGTGGACTGAGACGGTTTTTGTTTTGCAGGTTGACCGAAAACGACCTCTTCCACCTTTCTTCAAATGCTCCGTAGTAGGCTACACAGGTAATAGCATGTGATAGCACTGGCTTCAGCAGGTGGTGGAGGATGGGGGAGTCAAGGTTGCCTGAGTGCAGTGTCAGGACCCTGATCACAGCAGACAGGCTATCTAGATGTGCCTCTCAACCCAATCTGGTCTGTGATTGGTTAAGACTGACTGGATGGCTATTGCAGATGGGGTCATCCTCCTCCAGTTGTCATGGAGAGGACAACATCCTCCTCAGTTATTACAAACATCCCAGGTAAAGGCAAAGAGGAGCAGGAGAAAGAGGAGGAGAGATTAGAACAAATGATGTTTAGAGAACAAGACTACCGTGAACATCCCTGTAGAGAGAGGAGAGGGGTGGGAGTAATTATGATAATATAAGAAATAATTATAAGCATATTTACAGTATAAGCTCCTTCTTTTTTTCTTTTTTTTTTAAACAAAATTACCATACAAAGCAATTTATAGAAAACATGCAAATAAACAACATGAACAAACATAAATAAAAAAGAAAAAGGCTGCAACAGAAAACATGCAATGCAGTGAGATTGCAGCACATCAGGTAAAGGAAAAACACAACAGAAAAATGGGAAAGAAAAACAATAAAATCAGAAAACCTGACAAAGTCTGACAATATAGTCTTTTTACGCTTACGAAAGTTTTACGCTGCAATTTAAAGTAATTAAATGTCTGAGTTCAATGAACAGGCATCCAATGATCTAGATTCATTTTTATCAATATTCAATATCAATTTTTTTCATCATCCACTGTTTTAGTTTGTGTTACTCACGTTCTCTCATTTCATATCCTTTACTTCCTGCCCTTGTGTGTCTCCGGCCCCACCTTGGTTGGTTTCACCTGTGTCTCATTGTCTTCCTCCTCCGAATGTATTTCATCTCTGTGCTCAGCTTCCCCTGTGCCAGTTTCTCTTTGTCCTTTGTGCCAAGTGTTCCAGCAATATTTTCCAAGTTAATGAACCAAACCTTTTGGCAAGTAAAGACTTTTCATCACTGAACCTTGGGCCTGTTTCCGAGTTGTGCTTTTGAGTCGTCATCCCTGTGGTTTCACAGTTGCCACAAAAACTAAACAAATCAATAAACAGCAGCAAGAATCTTGGCAAATTTGTGGAAGTCTTCACTAGAGCAAATAGACAAAACACAAGCAACTTAAGTTTCAGCTGATTGTCCAACACCACTGATGGATGGTTGACTGTTGTTGCCACGGTGACTTCATGAGTCACCGTGGCAACAACAAGTATGTCCCAGCTGTGTTCATCACTTTTTAGTGTCCCCTGAAAATGTTTTAGCATGTTTTCTCAATGCTGCAGGAATGTTTTCACATTGGTGACAATGTTTCGTGAGTTTGCTTGTGTTTAGTCTGTTTGAATGTGTTTGCAGAGTAGTGAGCTCTCAGGTCCGCCAACACCACCACCACCACCACCACCACCAACACCACCACCAGTCAGAGGTGTGGGTTGGAGTTTCATTCCACCTTGAAGACAAATTGAACCAAAACTTTGTTGTTTTGGGTTCAGAATTGAGACAAGAGATATTGCTAATAGTGGAAAGATGAGAGACCAAAAGGAAGGAAGAATGGAGAGAAGCATCAATAAATAACCCCTCTTCTGTTATAAATAGTTCTTCCCAATATTAGTAATTTGATTGTAATGAATTCATCATTCTTCAGTGTTTGTTGGAATTATCAAAAGTTAAAAAGAATTTAATTTTATTACTAATGCATTTATGTCTGATAGACACTGGTGCTGTTTAAAGACATTTTAGTGTTTAATTGCATCATAATTAACTATTTTCATACATATGTAACAGAATATTTTTAAAATCCAAATTACACATAATCATATTTTAACATTCAGGGCTATGACTAGAAGCATTCGACTGTGTTGCACCCATGTGTTTACAGCAGTCCTAATTATTTTCTCCTAAACTACAGCTCAGCTTGTTAATTAGTTTGTCTTAAATTACTGTCCTTTGTCCTCTCAACCTGAAAAGACCTTTGGGTGGGTGCTAGGCCATTATTGTAAACAACAAAAAGTAACTTGCATGGTTGAATAAAGAATAAATTAATTTAATTTTTAACCTCATAGAAGCTTCTTAACCGGTCTTCCTCATTCCAGAGGATTCATTCCTCAGTGCTGCCAACGTCCCATCAGCCAGTCAGCTCTTCTAGCATAAACCACCTATGATAAGTGTAGCTGTAAAGCTTAAGGTTATATGTAAATGACTGCATTATAAGGTCAAGTGTCATTCTCATGAGAGAAAGTGAGTTGCATGGGTTTTTAATGCGGAGGAGGAATCCTTTAAATTGGATCAGGAGTGTAATTATCAAGCTTTACCATCATTTTTCATGTCCCACCCTGTAGACTGTCCGGTGTTTAAACTCTGGGCTCATGCAACATTTCATGGCAATATTTCCCCAATAATTTCTCTGCAGCTCTCAGGCCACAAAGTGCTCTTCTCTTAAAATGCAGTCTAAAATTTGTGCCAGGAGCAGATGGTGAGTGTATATCATTTCAATAAATCTGAGTGAAAGAGACAAATTCACAGCTCTCTATCACAACTCTGATGGATACAGAGGAAGAGGCAGAGAGCACTTAGAGGTCTGTCTGCAAACCCTCTAACTCACCAGCTGTCTGTACTGTAGGTGTGGTGATGCTGCAGGAAGAGACATAATATACACAGACATAAAGTGAGTGCAAACACACTGACATGCTTATGTTTACACGCACCTGAATGCATATTTATGCAGACAGTGCATTTATATTGTACAAAAATGCCTTCCACAGTCAGCCAGTTTGGAGGCTGGGACTCAGTTAGAGCCCTATGGATGTCAAGAGGAGATGATCTGTAGGCTATTCCTCACCGCTGTCGGCTGGGGTGGGTGTGGGGCTGGGGGTGAGGAGACCACCAGAATGGTGACAGGAAGTATTATATTATCTGGGAGCCGTGCTGGGCAAGGAACTTGAAAACGTAATCAATTACTCATTACATATTACTAATTGACAATAAATCATCAGTTGTGTCAAAGGTACCTTTAAATAACTCCGAAGCCTCCACACCATACGTCACATCTTCTGTATTTAACATGTGGAAACAGAAAATGAGACATGTGGTTTAACAAGCATCCAGTCTGTGATTCATAGGTATTTATAGCAAGAGCTATGGTTGAGTCCTGCTAACTGTAGAGATCAGCTAGAGTTAGCTCAGCCCTGATTAGTTCCTGGTTAAAAGGCAGTGAAAGCCACAGAAACAATCACAATGTGGCAACTCTGAGAAACAGATGGCTGCTGAGCTATTAATCTTACATATGGTGTGTGCTATACTGAATCTAACAGTTTGAACCAGTGTTATGAACATAGATGCATTAGCTTACTGATGTATTTACTGAAGTGCCTTTGGACGATAATGTGAAAATTGCTTAGATTACACAAACACAAATGCATAATGACTTACATCTGGTTTGCAACTACAAATCTTTGAACTGAACTGGACTGAGTGATTCTCGAATGTACGGTTACAGTATCGAGCAAGCTTAAACATGCAACACTACTTGTCCGAACACATCAGGAGCCAAAGGTGATTAGCTAATCCGAAAGGCCAAACTCGAAGGTGGACTTAAAAGCTGCCTGTCATGGGGGAGTGGGGTGTGATAACTGTTTAAACATGGGGTTAACAGCACATTTTCAGACTCTGTTCATTGAGTTGCACTTGGTTTTGCACACAAATACTGTCGCAAATCATTTGTGTAACAAATGAAAACACAGAGCTTGAGGGAGATGTTCTAACCCGTCTTACTTTTTCACCTTCACTCAACTGGCCACAGTGTGAAGTGGGTGTGAATGCCAGATTGTCAGTTCTGGAAAATTAAAGAAATTGTCAGGCACAGTCCCTTGATCTGACATCGGAAAGGTGTGAGGTGGGGGGAGGGGGTTTCCGAAGCCATTCCCCATACGCAAATAAAATATAGGTACATATTTTGAATTTCCATATATGAAATTCCATAAATGAAAGTTTTATTTTATATGTACATATATGTAAAAAAAAATATATGAAACCTACTGTAAATTTGAACAATTTGATATATATATATATATATATATATATATATATATATATACATACAGTATATATGCTTATATTAAATATATATCCATCCCAAAGCCTGTTAATATATGTTATTATAAACAGTAGAGTCAAAAAAGTCTGAGACAACTTTCCCTTAATTAGAAGAAAGACTTGTTTAAAATTAAGAGAAATTAATACAACAAATAAAACATATATAAACATGTAGATTTTTTGTATGATGTTTTAATAAACTTGCAAAAAAAAAATAAACATGTTAACACATGTTAACATAATTTGCACACACATATATGTAAAAATTCATCATATAGATATTACTTGATATATGTACATATACAAATTTTACTATGGGTATTTCATATATTTAATATACCCAATTATAGGTGACATATATGGCATTATCACTGTTGATATAGTGAGGTATAAGTCTTATATTACATTTCTATATGGGTCGACAGGCACTTATGACCCAGTATGCTGGTGTTTTACATTGCACAACTTTACAGTTACAGCAAGGCTCATTCTTTTTGTCATGAATGCACACCAAGTTAAAACGTATCTACTCTCTGACACTGAACGCACCGCCAAAATTGTTATCAACAATACTGTCAAAGTCAGGACAAGATATCAAACCAGCTGATCACCCATAGTGTCAAAGCAAGCGTGACTGTGATTAGTGGGCCAACTGTAACATAACTACTAGATTATTTTTATTATTATAATGTCCATACCACTCACTGTTGAAAAAGTAATCCCTGTGGTTTTCTCTGTCTTTCTCTGTTGCCCAGCACTGTGGGAGTGGGCTATCTCCAGCCACTGCTCGAATGACTTGCAATTTCTTAGAATCTCTTTAATATTCAGCACAGTGTTTGAGGTTGTGGTAATCAGAGGAATATTAAATGTGATGGGTGCAGACATGTGTGTGTTTGTATGAGCGTAGACACTGAGGACAGGTGGGTAGTCTTTGTTTTGCATTTGCTTTCTAATGTATGACGAAATGATATTATATCCTGTCATTGCCTAGCAACACCAACATTACCACAGATAATCATGTCAGCCCAATTCATTGACTCTACCAATGATTCACCAATAAGTGGCATGTTATGACCCAGCTTTAGGGGTAAATGGATACCAAGAAAATTAAACCAGGTCCCTGGGGCGACCAGGCCTGTGATAAACTAATGGAAATCAATCGGGGCTCTCTCATTAAAGCGATAATCAAGTATGTCTGCTGAAGTTGCATTGATTGGAAAACAGTTTGAGTGACAGCCATGCTAACCTCAGGGGCCGTTAACAATGAGTCATGGTGAGTGGGACTTTTGAAGCATCCTCTGTGTCACTTGTCATATCCTGCCTCCTCGCTTTGATCCGGTGGGACACTGCACGTCACGTGTCGTGACACTGTCGAAATGATCCACAAGATGATTACTGGATTCACAGACTTACTTACTGCTCTGTGTATTTAATGCGAGGCGTTTGATGACTAGTATGAGCAAGGGAAAAGAAGCGCACACAGAGGTTTACTTTCTATACGTCTTGTGGCAGCTTGAAAAGATGTCTTTATGATGATGCGCTTGTGTGTTATGTTTGATCAGCACTCCTTCCCCAGAAAATTCATGCTCACATTTCTCAGGATCTGTAGCCTCCTCAGCCCTTGTCTCTTTGCTTCTCCTCTCCTCTCCCTCCATCTGTGTGGAAGCTTCAGGACACCAATTTCTCCACCCACGGTTTACTCTGAGAAAGTTGCTTCCGCCCACCGATGGAAACACTTTCCCTCACTAAGTTATTAAACACAACTCCCCCCAGTCATGACAATATTGGCTCATCATCTATGTGTGTGGTTTCATTTCACTTTCATAAAGCTAAATAGAATTCCCTGTGGTGAGGAAAATGTTTGCTCACTTTTTTGAGTGTTTGGAGGTTTGTGTGTATGTGTGTGTATGTGTGTGTTTAGTGACATTGCCCACTGGCCCACTGGGTGTAAATACAGAGTGATGAGTGGAGGAAAAAAAAGCACAGTGAAGGCACAGCAGTGACTCATGTCAGGTGGAGGTGTCACACTGATATGGAGCACAAAAATGACATTCTGCTAAACAAAGCACATGAGGAAATGTTTTTTTTTGGACAATGCTGAGTTTCTCCCTCTGAACAGTTAGGTTTTAAAAGTTGGCATGAGTCCAGAACATGAGACACATAACTTCCTATTTTAAGCAGCAGCACATTAACAAGCCGTGAGTTGTGTCAGAGGCTTTGCCGTAAGAGTGAACAATAGCGTTTGTTAAGCAGCCCTAAATGTTCTCCTCTCAGCCAAGTGAAACCAGACTGCAGTGTGCCATTGATTTCTCATCCTCGATAGTGACTAACTACCTGAGGGCTGATGTTATTGCTGAGCAAGGGTGTAAAGTTTGCACTAAACTGTTACTGTCTGAATTGAGCAGCTTACAATTTACAGTCCTTGGCAGGATGTTTGTTTCCTTCAGCTCAGTAGCAACTGACCTGAAAACAAGTGTGAAGAGAAGTTTATAGAGTGGAGAAGAACACAAGGTCACCCTTTTCAACACAGTAAACAAAATGCTTAACGAGTAAGGGAGTAAAACTCTCATACTAAGTGCTAATTAGTAAGTAGTCCTGGGTAAGTCTGAATTAAGGTTCATAAAGTAGACTTGGTATATAGTAGATAATATACTTTGTGACAGTAGAAAATCACAGATGAAAATAATAAAATAAACGTTGGCTGAATTCCATTTAGCTGTTTCAGTTTCAGGTCCTGCAGCAGCTGTTTGTAAGTTCAAACTTAGCACTGTATCATAAGCGTTTAGTTAGTTAGTTAGTTAGTTAGTTAGTTAATTAGTGTTTGAGCTAGCACTAGCACTAACTGCTAGCTGTAACTTCTGTGTAGTTACTGAGCCAACTGACAAAGTTAACATGAGCTTGTTCAGGGGCGACCTGTTTAGAGCAAATAAAGAAAGATAACGTTACATTACCTTACGTTATGTTATTTTTGCCATGGGCATTATCATGAGTAAAATTCTTATTCCTCGTTTTCATACGACTTTTAAGAATAGTGAATTAAGAATCTGTGTGTGCATATAGAGACAAAGAGACAGAGAATCCCTATGTCAATGGCTTTGTGTCTCCCATCACCACCAGTAATCCCCTGATCCCTCAGGCCCAGCAGTAGCTCTCAGTAGCTGCCCCTGCAGGTGCCTGTCTGAATATTCTTATTAAAGGGTTTGGTGCTCTGCACACCCCAGGTCCCTGTGCAGGGGGACAGCTTGGCAGGTGCAGAGCCAGGCGCTTATCCTTAAAGCTGGGTGGGGAGTTGATTAGGCAGGTAGAGGGTTAGACAATCAGCAAACAACTGGATGTTACGGACAGCCAGAGCAAATTTTAGTCAACAGATCGCTTTTTGAACTTCACTTAGCAAGCAAGAGAGGAATGCCAGCCTGCCAGACAATTAGGGGTTGAATAGTGAGCAAGGCAGTTATCCAAAGAGGAAACCAAGGAGACAGGCAGATAGGGACAGAAAAACTGTGGAGGCAGGTGTAGAAGTAGGCAGGCGCATGTCTGTCTGTCTGCTGTTTGAGTGCGTGTGAATGGGTGGGGACACACCGCCGTGGCAGCTGCATAACGGCACATGAGGGAAATCACTGTCAGAATGCTGGATAAGTGTGTCAGCCCTGACCTCAGAGGATGACCAGTCGGATTAGCACGGCCGCATCATGTTGTGGTCACGTGGGCGTGGACATGTGGATGGCAGCACTGTTTCGATAGTACTGATCTTTGTGTGTGTGTGTGTGTGTACAAATTATTTGCTTGACACCATCGTTGTAAGGACATTTCAGCATTGTGAGGACATTGTGGTCCTTCCTCAGAATTTCAGAGGACAGTTTGGAAATTAAGACTTGGTTTTAGGGTTCGTTTAGGGACCGTGCTACTGTATGTCAGGGTTAGGATAAGATGCTATGGAAAGCATGTCCTCACAACTATAGTCAGACCAGTGTGTGTGTGTGTGTGTGTGTGTGTGTGTGTGGTGGAGGGGATATTAATATCAACATGTCACAATATTGACAGAGTGAAAGCTTCATTCCAAATTATCTTTGACTGCATTGGTGATCACGCACATATGTGAGCACATGACTCACAGATCACTATTTGTTTGCTTCTTATATTTCACAAACAAAATCTGTCATCATCTCATGCACATACACACATACGAGCAAGCAATAGGCTTAGTGCTTTCTTTTCTGTAAAGTGATGTTTGCTGTCAGTGCTGCAATCTTTTCACTTTTCAGGAGACCGGCTCAGAGTGCGAGGTCCCTACAGTACGTAAGCAAAAATGTTTAGCCTTGTGTGCTGACCTCGCTGCTGCAAAGAGAGCCGCTCCAAAGTCTTTTGTGTTTGAGATGGAATATGTGTAAAGCTGGTGAATTTCATCTACAGCAGGACATGTGAATCTAAAAAATATTAATAAAAAAAATATAACTAATGAATGTGAAGTTTTCCAATAAAGGTGACACCACATCCAGATTAGTAAACATATTTTTTGTACTGTAGCTCTATGACATGGACTAAAATTAAATTTATCTGTAATCTATATTACAGAACAATAAATTACTGTGAAACATCATCTACTGAAATGTCCATAATTGTCAATTTCCTTTTCAGGCAACATTTTTTCAAAGGGCTGGTTCACTCAGATTACACAAGCGGCATATTTATCATACCTCTAGTGCTGCCTAGATAGCCTTATTTAAACAGGTTTCAAAATATTCTTCTGCCACTACGACGACACAATGGACATGAATGGAAATTTTGGTTGAGTGTAAAAATTTTAAAGTACCACATGTTAAAAAAGCTTTATAATGTCTCTAGCAGCAGCATGAAATCTGAGGAACTGCCTCAAGTGATGTCACTTGAGGCAGCATTGGTTGGATCTGAAGACTACAAGTTTGGAAATTTAAATAAATCTGCGGTGTGGAATTAGAAAGAAGTGAGCTAAACAGACGTCTGTAGCCCGCACCTCATCTCTGCTCTCTGCTTGAGGCTAAGGACTGGATGCTACATTGGCTGCTATTAGCATAACACACGTGGATCTACCACTTGTCAGTGGTCGAACTGCATTGTGGGTTTTAACAAGAAGAATGTGTGGCATAAAAATGTTGGTATCTCTAGTTCTGCTTTATCAAGTTTGATCATGTCTTTTAACTGTCCATCATGAGTGTTACACGAGTGCAATGCTAAATCACTGGAGTACTTCTATAAGAAATCAACAGCATCTCTTGCAGTACAGCACCAGATATTTGTACATTTAGGAGGATGTCAGTGCCACAATTTTCAAATGCTTGCATCTTGCAAAAACTTTTTAGTGCCAATGCCAGTATATCAAGTCCACTGTTGCCCAAAATAATAAAATGTGCATTCAGCACAAAAACACTCCTCTTAGCCACCCTGTGACAAAATGAACTCCTTATTTTCCATAGACACCTGAGCCTCATGGGAAGGACGAGATTCACTGTGAAAATTTGCTCACGAAATGTCACATAATGTGAAATGACTGCCTAATGCTGACTAGCATTAGTGTCTATAATGCCAAGCTTTGTAGTACCATAAGACTGTCTGATAGCAGAGCTTATGTGAAATGATGAGCTGTAAACATCGTCCAGGTTCATGTGTTGGAAGGAAAATGCATGTTTGCATAAGTGCGTAAAGTAATAAAAGAAAGGCACAAGTGAATTGTGATGAAAGAAAGATATAAAGAAAATACTAGTGCCAAACAGTCAGAACAAATGTTATAATGTTGTAAAGCACGTCATTCAGGCAGCCTGAGCTAGTGTTTCAGTGCGCTGCCAGAGCACTGCGTCTGAATCTCCATAGAGGAGGTGTCAAATGGCCTCTGCAGTAGTTACTATCCAGCCCTGCACTGTTACTGGATACCTGCTGCTGTCAGAGCCTGCTATGAGGGAGTGTATGTATGTGCACATGCAGGCAAGGTTGTGTATGTTTGTTCTTGTGCACCGCCTCTATGTGTATTGATGTATGCTATAATTTATGTACACATATACAGATATACTTGTGTTCATATTTTTAACCATACGTACAAAAACACTCTCAACCTTGATGGAACGACTTTATTTGTGTTTGTATCAACTATGCTTTTATTTTGTAAAATGTCCTTCGACTGGGTACTGTGTTTGTTATATGTCTTGGGGGTACACTAATGTGTACATGTATTGCCTGAAGCTGCCTGTGGCAAAAACCTCCTCCTGAGGACAATAAACTATCTATGCTCTCTTCATGTGCTTACTGGGAAATATGTTTGAGTTTATGGACTTAATTCCCCCCTCCCTCTGAAAGAGGTAATACGTCACAGAAGTATATCAATGCTGGCAGACACTGTTTGCGCTGATGGTGAAACAGACAATAGCCAAGCCTCTTATAGCTCCTCTAGAGGGAAATACCCATAAAAGGTTAACAAAAGTCACCTCTTAGACGGCTCTCACAGTCTGTTAATCATGTTAAGATGATTACGTAAAGGGAATTATCTATCAAAGTGGGCCCAGGCAGGTCACAAGAGTAATTTTGGCCTCTTTTAGCACAGGAACTTGGTTGGAAATGCTTTTCATGGGTACAGCAGAGCCCAGCGTACCCGTTCAAACAAAGGCTGCACTCAAAGTCACAGAGACCGAATGTTCAAAGCTGCAAAGTCCAACTAACAGACATCTATCTCTGTGGAAACACATTGATACCTCAATATCCATATAGAGTATAGGTACTCATTATTTTGCAGATTAAAGCATTAATCTATATTTTTGAATACAGACCCACAGAGAATTATCCCTCATTTTACAGCTTTCTTTTTAGCATCTTTCAGCTCATTATTTTACTTTTACTGCCTGAAGTCTGGTTGTTTTGTTTTGGTCTGACCATTTCCATCTGCCATGTTTTCCAGACGAGGCAGGCAGCTGTTAGCAAAACAGCTTAGTTAAACTCAGTGTACTATACATAACACCAAACAACAGACAATCCGTTAGCGACAAACTGGTGAACATGGTGGCTCCTGGTCTTGCTAAAGAGCCACGTATTTCCCATAGGAGCTGGTGGAGACCAAAATGGGCTGCACTGAAAGGACAGTCTATATTGGACTCAAAAGGGAGACAAAAGACAGCTCTGAATGAATGTGTTTGTGTGTCTTCTGAAAGTGTAAATTAGCACTGTCTGCCTACTTATGCGCTTATACTCTAGTAAAATTTTAAATCTTTCCACAAAGTAGTGGTACTACAACTTTTACTACAAGGGACTCAACTATCGTGTGTTAGTGTATGTGTGCTCCTTTTACAGTAAAGTGAATTCTATCTTAGGTGATCGATGAACAAGCTATTAGTCAGACTCACAGTAATTAAGCCCCACTTCAATCTGGTAGTGCTAGCTAATGTAGCCCGTCTAAGTTTCAGCTTATTTATCTTAAACTGTGTCTAATGGAAATACAATATTAATGGGATTTGTTAAAGTAACATTTTTTAACTAAATGCTTAAATTCATGTCTGTGTTGATGGTTCCAGGTAAAGCATTTGTATTATATGTGGATTTGAGCGCGTAAACACTCACATTCACATTCATCACATAAAAAAACAAGAATATGTGTTTTGTGTGTGTGTGTATGTGTGTGTGTGTGTGTGTGTGTGTGTGTGCGCGTGTGTCTCACCTGTGGATGTCTCTGCATGGTGAGTGTCAGCGGGCTGTTCCCACTGCTTCTCTGATGTCATCACCACTCTCCCACAGAGCGGGACTGCATGCCTCCGTCTGCAGGACGCTGATTGTTGTGGCATCCTCTCTTTCTCATCCTCCCCCTCCTCCTCCTCTTTTTTTCCCCCTGTGCTTCCTCCACACCATTCCTCGATCCTCCATCTATAGTGACAGTTTGAGTTGACATTCCCACTCTGCCTGAAGGACACTGTGTTCCTCTTTCATACAGGAGTGTTGATGAATAGAGAGACCACCTACATGAGCAGCCACAGTGCAGTTCAGTCAACAAATAGAACATCAAATTCTGAGGAGAAATAAGTGATAATATGATTTTATACATTTTGACACGAGTAGAAAATATAGAGAAAATCAGATGAACCTGAAATAAGTGATAACTGTCAAGATGTGTTATGCACTGAAATATAAGGTGAATACTTTGCAAAGTGATTAAATAAAAAAAATTACTTGTTGGTAAAAAAAATGTAAATAATTTCTCAGTGATAAAAAGCTAATTTATATGTGAAGAGATACAAGAATGGCCATATTCTGCAGACAGATTCAACCACAAAATAGTATTACAGATTAATATGGTAATAGCGAGAAATTAGAAAACATCACAACTATTAAAAAGCACATACAGTACAGCCACAGTAATCCTCAGTTGGGGCTGATCTTGTTTTCCTCCTTCACTGCTGGTTTCAGAGCCATAACTGCTCGCTCTGTGTTGTTTCTTCCCCTCTTTTCCACTCCCTTCTTTCCTCCCGTTTCCCTCTCCCATGGGTTGATTGCCTGATTGATATAAAATGCATTGCTTTTGAATCTTTAATTCTCATTAAACTGAAGTGTTCAAGGCCTGTATAATGGCTAGCAAATTCAAAATTGCCATCAATTATCTCCCTAGACCTCTCATTAGAGATTCTGGCCACAGTTTTGGGCTGCTGCTGCTGCTGCTGCTGCTGCTGCTGCTGCTGCTGTCCCCGACAGGACGCTGGCAGGTCCGCCTCCACTAATAAGAAGAAAAGTGCAAAGTCATAGAGAGGGGGAGAGCGAATACCACACTATTCCTCTCTTTTTCTTCTTATTTGTTCATGTTTATCTCTCTCAGTTGGTGTAAACGCTGTTACATTACACAGGCAAAGAGATTGGCAAAATATGATAGGGGTTTTTTTTTTTGCTATTGAAAATATTCTGTCCCAGATTTAATTCAGTACTTTGAATTACTTGTTTGGGGATAATATCTCATTATTCATGACCAGAATAGTCTATATTCAGTATTTTCTATATTTTTTCCTTCATGTTTTCTATTTCTTTCAAGATGATTCCAGACACTGTCACTGAATATTTTATTCCACAGCATAAGAAATTTGGAGAGGTCAGAGCTGATGATCCATTGACAAAGAGTCATTCTGAATCATGCTGAATTACCAGATTAATTGTAAACATCAACTTCAGGCAATTTCCTCGACTGACAGACGCCGACATCCGGACGAGTTTTGGGCCTGATTGGAAGTGATCAGGACGGGTGGAGAATGTGCGCCTTGATTTTGCTCCAGGGACTGGAGAGCCTCTCAGAATGCAGATCAGTGTCACCGCTCTGCTGTGTGTACAGTGATGAAAACACACACATTTAAACTCTCTCTCTGTTACACACACAGACACACACACACACCACATTGTGTTTGCCAAGCCCAATCAACAGGACCCCTGGGGAGCAAGAAAGGGAGAACCAAATTCAATCATGCCATTGATTCGAGGGCGTGTTTGAAAATAGAGAGGAAGTGTGTGCGCAAACGTGTACGTGGTCGTGCGTGTATCCTCACACTCCATGTCAAGGCCCACTTCTGTCTAAAACAACCCTACAAGTACTTCTATTTTAAGGACTATAAGCAGCTCACGCGGCTGCAGCTGGAGAGCTCTCGTCTTCTGCGCTGAAGCCGCACAGCGATTGTTACGTCCTCCAGCGAATCCTCCAGCGCACCATGTGAGTTAAACTGAGGCTGACACGCTTCGACCCAAGCTTTGCTGAATATCAGCATTACTGCAAAACATCGCGGCAAGAGCCTCATTTACGAAAGTCCACCCTCGTGTCATAGACACTGAAGGGGTCATATGGACAAATGTGAACAGACAGCTGGTTCTCTGGACCTGCAGGATTGGTATTGTGATTTGCTGTGTGTTCTTTTAGGGCAGCCTGTCTGCTGCTGTTTGTTTCGCAGACAGAACAGTTGCCTGATCTATCTGCGATCTGGAGCCTCCAAACTAAAGTCTGTGTTCTGGGTTCAACCCTACCTCGACGGTTTTTGCACCCCAAGGTCAGCACATACCTGACCTGCACACATTTATGCAAATCTGACGTTCACTGTAACTGACATTGCACGATTAACCATCGCTCTGACTCCTGCTCAACAGGACATCTGCACTGATGCATAAAAAAGAACAATAAATTCTCTTGTTACTACACAACACCATGTCCTGATGTAAGGGGTAGAGCGAAGTGGCAGAAAGTGTCATGATAAATGTTAAGACCCTGGAATGAGACAGCAGTTTATGTATGCAGGAAGGCGGGCAAATGATCTCTTTTTACTAGTGTGCAGGTGGTGTGATAAATCTCACACCCCATCGGCCATTTTAAGAGCAGCTTGGCCTGTTTTTGCAGACCCTCCAGACTTGGCTCTCTGAGGAGAAATAGGCAGGAACCATCCTGAAAGGGATGCACTCTGTATATTCTTAAACTTCAACTGTGAATTCAAACATTACAGTAGAGTAATCATTTGATTCCACTGTGTTTTCTGTATAAATATACCAAACTGTTGTTCAGGTCTTGCTTTACAGTCCGACACATTCTGATGCCAGAGAAATTGAACTGTTGCTGTTACTAACTAGAGCAGGAAACAGAGTTTTTGGCCCCAGTTTCCTTTGAAAAACACACAATTCAGAGAAACACAGATAGCAAAATGAAACTCGTAGCCCAACATGTGCTTGGGTCCTCGGCCCATATACGTACCTCCACATCTGGGCAGAGTACAGCTGTTATCCTCTGGTATTGGCTGACAGCTGGAAGATTTTCTGTGTGTGCACCAGAATTGGTCAAAATGTGGAAGTAGCATCTCACAATCATTCTGTACATCGGCCCAATTCGGCTCATAGAACTGGGCATACTGGGCCAGAAGGAATGGGCCGGATTTGTTTTGCCATCTGGGAGAGGGGCCATTTAATGAAAATGTAATTACCCCATGGACATCCATTTTAAAGGAATCATTCAACATTTTGGAGAGCCAGCTTGTTTTTACCTTTCATGGCTGATTTATGATGGATACTTTTTCATTTTAAAACCGTTGATGCTCTTTCTATTACTGTCTCCTTCATTAATTGTGTTAGTGTGCTCTCATGATGACATGACAGCTGAGGTGAAGGTCACATCACGGTTTCCAATGCCATTAATTCAGATTTCTTCCTTACTGTTGCCTATTAAATTTGACTACGTCTTCATTCGATCCATGTTCAGTAAGCTGCTAAAGACGGTGGCGCAGATGTCTCAATTAAACTGTTCTCAGTGAAAATAAATGTGTCATCCACATGAGTTACAGCTCAGCCATTTATTTCCAGGTGAAAGAACAATGTAGTTGGCTCGCACGCATTGATTCACAGGTACTGGTAGGCATGAATCTGT
This sequence comes from Seriola aureovittata, assembly GCF_021018895.1. Classification (NCBI taxonomy): domain Eukaryota; kingdom Metazoa; phylum Chordata; class Actinopteri; order Carangiformes; family Carangidae; genus Seriola; species Seriola aureovittata. The sequence goes on along the minus strand of NC_079366.1, from coordinate 8,679,858 downwards.
GTTAGCCCCATTCTCTTGTTTACCTCTTTAGACTGGACACAAGGGGAAATCAATACAGCTCTCTGACAGGTCAGTAAACAGCCTCCATTCGATATTTACTGGTGTCGAGCGGTTCAGCGGTCCCTGCTCTTGCCTACCGTCTTCATCTACACTACCCAAGTTTAGATTTCTTCCCGAGCCAAGTCACTCCATCACGCGGGCCTTCTCACTGACATATCCCTCTCTTCTCCTCCCGCTGCTATCGCCCCAACAGGGTGGCTGGGTCTTTAATCGATGTGGAGCCAAATGGGTCTTGGAAAAGGCCATTTAGCCCGGGTTGTTGACACTGCTGCTCCGATAAAATGATAAAGCATCTCGTTGGAGATAAGAACAGGCAGGGAGGTTACCAGAGAGGACGAGACAGCAGACGTAGTGGGGGATCTGGGGCAGGGCCTATGTCCTGTTTGAATACAGTTAAGTGTGTACATGTACACATGTGTGTGCCACCTGTATCTCATTAAAACGTGACTGACTGCATAAAGGCGCGTGCTAATATGTAAACACAGATGAGGCTCCTTTTTGGAGGATGTGCCATTCCCACAAAAAGAAGCTTAGGAGCTTTGTGTGATTTAACCAACAATCAAAATCCTGCTGCAGAATATATTGCCTCTTAGAGGATAAGGCTGTTCTTCACAGCTGTGCCAATCATATTTAATATTTGTGTTCCTTGCTATCAGGACTTTTCCTACGCTCAAATTCATTTTGAGGGAAAATGTATGATGTTTAACTTGAATTATTGCCTCAGTTGAACTTTGTCAAAGCTTTGCTGTATTGTTGTTATTCAATAGATGTCACACGGTGAGGTCAAGTTTGGGTTTGTCCTGTCTCCATGTCTTGTCATTTCCTGTTTTATTTTGAAAGGTTAACTCTCCTCTCGTTTCAGGTCACTTGCCCTTCTTCATGTGTCACCTGTCTGAGTGTCTTCCCTGATTCCTGATTGTGTCCACCTGTTCCCCATTTGCCCTAATGTGTCTTATAGTCTGCGTCTCCCTTTGTCTTGTGCCAGAGTGTCTCGTCCTGTCGTGCACCCCAGCCTACTATCACAGTCCATGCCTTGTCTTTGTCTCTGCATTATCGCACTTATTCTTTACCTCCAAGTGAGCGATTTTTGTTTGTATTTTCATAGTCTAGAGTTTTCTGTTTGTCAAGATTGTAGCAGTTTTTGTTGCCTCCTTTTAGAGTGATTTTCTGTTTGTATTTTGATAGTCTAGAGTTTTCTGTTTGTCAAGTTTGTAGCAGTTTTAGTTGCCTCCTTTTAGAGTGATTTTCTGTTTGTATTTTGATAGTCTAGAGTTTTCTGTTTGTCAAGTTTGTAGCAACTTTTGTAGCCTCCTTGTAGAGTGATTTTCTGTTGGTTTATTCCTTTTGTTTTAGCAGTTTTGTCCCTCCATTTGGAGTGGTTTTTTGTTTATTAGATTTTTCTCTATAGCATAATTTTCATAGCTGTTTTTATTTCGTCCCTCTCTCTCTTGAGGTTGGAATAGATAAATAAAGTCTGCCAAATTGTTACTCTGCATCTGAGTCCTCTTTCAAGTCCAGGCCTGACAATAGAGCACATCAGTCAAAACCATGTTGCCCAATGAATTTTATTTTCAAGTAGACATCTCAGTTGGGGCATTGTTCATGTGCCATAACCCCAGTCATGTTTTGTGACAGGGATTGCAGAGAATGGTCTTAGATGGATCATCTGGAGGTTCGTCCACCATGTACCACTGTATGCACGATGTGGTTATTGTGACACGCTTTCCTCACATGTGTGTGTCCTCCCTATCCTGCTTTACCATTTTTAAAGCAGCTAAAATGTGTCCAGACTTATAAGGACATATTTATATCAAAGAATGAGCTAGTCATTGATCTCTACATGATCACTATGATAATGCGAGCATGTTTGATGTTTAGCTTGTATAATGTTTACCATGTTCACTGTATTAATTTCGCATGCTAGCATATGCTAATTGGCACTAAACAGAGGACAAAGTTAAGATGGGAATGTCATATTTAGTATTTGACCATAAACCAAAGTAAAGGACAAAATGAAAGTTTGACCAGATGAAATATATGAAAAGTTGAAAAGTCAGGGGATCAGAATTATTACAATTCATCCTCTGGGTACCATGAATGTGCTTAACAGGTTTTTACAGCAAATCAATACGATAGTGTTCCATTTATTTATTTCAATAAAATGTATGTCAAATAACACAAGAGGAAAAGTCAGTGGATTAACCAAGTCATAGGGATACATCATCTGGGAACCATGAATGTCTGTGAAAGAGTCTGTGCCAATCCATCAAATAAATATCAAAAGTTTGGAGACGCTTTCAAGCGCCTCGGTGGTTCGCCTGGTGGAGCGTTTGCCACACGAGCTTGGTCCTGGCTGCGGCGGCCATGGGTTTGGGTCTGGCTCGCAATTCTTTGTTGCCCTGCCCCCCACCCCCCAAAACAGTTTGTAACTCTGATGTGACAACAGAATCAGAAGACAGCAGATCAATAAAATGTTTCTTTCTGAAGGAAAGAACGAAACAGCAGAAGTGAAATGTCCAAACTTCTGATGATACACAGCAGCTTTACAATGACAGAAAGCCAAGCGTTTAAAAATAGCACATTCTCTCTTGTGAAACGCATGACCACACGTGTTGTGCCAATCAGGTCACTGTGATGTCAGCACGGCTCATAGAAGGGCAGGAATCATCACAGTCTGGCTCTGCTTGGGAGCATGGCCATATTAACATGGGTCAGTGCATAACCTTCTGCTGTGAAGATGCAAGAGAAATACAGATGAACACAGACAGGGGGGAAGGTATGATCTCAGTGCTGTGGAAAGACAGAACAATAAGAGATTATGACAGGAGTTGATTTTTATTTATACGTGTGCACATTCATAATGCATGGACACTGTCACCGGGACTACAGCTAAAGTGGAAGTTGTCCTATAGGTATATCGTGATCAACAGTATCAGAGTATTAGAGGTTGAAAGGCCAAGTCAGAGGGAGACAGCGAAAAGAGAGGAGGCAAGCAAAAAAAAAAAAGCCTTACTCAGAGAGATAGCAAGCTCTCTTTGGAGAGTTTGAGTGTGAGGATGGAGCATCTGCTCCTGCCCACTGGGCCTCCCAGCTAGTGCAAACAAACACTCACACTCTGTCACACACGTACACACATAGACACACACTCAGAACCAAACCACTGCTGATTCTAATGAGGCCGAAGCCTGCTGGGCAGCAGGAGGGCTGTTCCAGCCTGTCCCTGGCTCTCTGATTCTTGTCCCAAAGCTCCTAACACGTCATCCACGGTTTCACACCATGCACACTCTTTCATACTTGACAGTGTTTCCTCCCAGCGTTCGGTCTTCAGAGAAGTCTCGTGATAATAAACTAGAAAACTCTTGACTAGACTAGAATAGAACTGAATCGAACGCAGTAGCAGACAAGCATTCTTTGCTTTTACTCCACTTCATCCATCAGTTTCCCTTTATCAGGACTTATTGGACTAAGAGCTATGTTGCACTTTTAGGAGTATGATATTATTAGTATGATATTGCAATATCCTGTAAACTAAGTTTATTGGAACTAAATAAAACAAATGTTGGCATATTTGACAGACTCTCTCACTATGAGAGGTACATCACAGGTACATGATTACATCTTTAAGGTTGTACCCAGATGTGGAGGTGTGTGTTACGAGGCAGCGGGAGGGAGTGTGAAACTCTACTGTGTGCATTACAACCTCGCGGTGAAGAACCTCACCACCAAGTGTGAAGACGCTAAAAAAATCATTTTATTTTAATATACTAACTCTGAATAAAGTTGCTGACTAATGTAGCTGATGAAACAGTCCATGTGCAATATACGCATCTCACATGATCTTCATCTGCAGATGGAGTCTGCCATTTGTCACATTAAAAATGTCCATTCTTTTCTGAGCACAAATTATCCAACTTCTAATTTTTGCACATTTTTCTTGAATTTCTGAAAAGACTTTTCCCTGATATGTCAGGAAATCTTCTCGAACCCTTCTGCTTACATCATTGCCAGATGGCTTTGTTTGTTGCAAGCAGATTTCTTTAGTTTACAGAATACTTTGCTTGCTCACAGAGCGGGCTTTGTTTCCAGTGCAGTGTCAGGAGTTAGCAGTGGAGCTAGGAATGACAATGACTGTGGAAAATCACCACAATAATGAAATACATGTCATAAAAAAAAAGTATTTTGAGTTGTCCCTGTGCGTTCTGCCAGCTCACTGATGTGTTGCACTGTTTGCCTCAAGAGATCCGCCTATCCACACTCCAGCTCATTCAGCCTCTTTGAGTCGTGTCCGTCTCCATTATTCATTCACTCCAACTCCTTTTGCTTCTCTGTCTCTGAGTCTCTCCATCAACAGGAGGGATAAGCCCAAACAAATCTGCCTAAATCCTTTGTCAGGCCGATGGTCTCGCAGGAACAACACCTATATCCTCTCCTTTCAAAGACACTAATGGCATATTGACGTGCATGCAGATGAGCAGATAGTTCATATCGGTGTATATTTGAATCCAACTTCAGAGCATACTTTGTCATTTGGTCACTCAGAGTCTCAACTTGTCCTTTTGCCCCACCCCCACATCAACATGACATACATTAGCATGAGCTACCACCAGTAAACACTTTCAGCTGTGTGTGAAAGCTTCATTTTGCAGAGATTATAATGAAATTTATTTATTTATTATTATATTAACATATTTACGTAAGTATCATTTGAACGTTTCATATTTATGCAATGCGTGGATATCTAATCCATTCTCACTGACTGGATTCTGTCTTGTTTGATCAGACAGCATGGCAGTAGTCTGATTTTGCAAATGGTTGTTGGGGCTCAGCTACTTCCAAAGTGATAATAAAACCAAAAGAAAAAAAGAGGACTTGGAATGTCAGAGTGGTAAAGAACAGGACGGGACAAAGTCATCAAAAATATCCCCATGGAGTCATCTCATCCTTTATTTCAAGCCCTGTAGCTAAACTAATATAGTGAAACAATCCGAGATGGCCATTTATTTCTCACCTCATCTTCTGGGCGTACGTGTTTGTGTGTGCATGCCCGCGACTGCGCCCTTGTGCCTGATCATTGTGGGAAGAGGAGCTAGAATGGCACCCTATGGGTTTAAGCATTTTGTCCAAAAATTCCCTTTCTGCAGGAGATTAAACTCTGCTAACCTCGCACAACGGCACTCTAAGGAAACGCTGTCACGTTATGTGCTGGCATCTTATTGTATTGCTTACCCATCACATGCTGAAATCATGACATCCAAATCAACAGAGATCATTTAAACCAATTTAAGTGTCAGTCATTAGTTATTTTTTTTCTTCAGCTTTGAGAAATGGGTGGAAATAATGATGGAGAAAGAGTTACCATTATCAGAAAGCTAAACAAGCATCTGTCGTCTCTTTGAAGTGGACGAATCCAGCTGCAGCTTGACTCTCAAATGATCTTGTTATATTGGTTCAAATGATAATTACATTGTGTGTGTGTGTGTGCGTGTGTGTGTGTGTAGAGCTGGGTAGAATGGCTTATTGCTGGCGTCATTCCTCTGGTCGAGGCTGTCTTCTATTAATTTGATCTTTGACAGAGATAGATTGAAAGTCATAAAATCAAACATTAGAAATTCACATTTGCTAAGCTGATGTGTTTTTGCTGCAATATCTGAAAGATCGGCAGATGATTAAGCAGCAAATCATCAACCAAAGGCGCTTTTCCTTCATCAGAGGATATAAATTTGTCGTTGTACCAGGTGCTGTTTGTTGCCTCCCAGCAGTGCAGTGAATTCAGATCCACTTCCTTCAGTAGCTTCACATCCAGCTGAGGCTCTCTCTGCCTGATCTGTCTTAGTTAGCTTCTTGAAAAGTGTTTTAAACCAAGAAGAATGATGTGTCTTCCATGTTCACTGTGTGTCCATGTTAACCTCAGACATGGACATCAGGGGGAGTGGAGATTTGCGACACTACATTCCAACACTAGATAACTATTGTTATTTGGCTGTGCTGCAGGTTTTACCTGAAATAATTGTGTGTATTTTCTCCAATCTGCTGTCTTAACCGTTAGTACTTTCTACTACAACATAGTAAACAACATCAGACTTCAAAATACATCAAAATGCATCATTAAATTGGTAAAAAATAAATAAATAAAAATATTCATTGAATTTTAATTTCAAAATGTGGACACCAGCTCCTCTCATTTCATCATTTTGGAAAGATCCTTCGCTCTGACGAGGTTATTACAATGAAAAAAACAAGACAGAAAAATGTGGGGCAGTTTTGATCTTTTAAAGCTGCATTCTTTGACCCCTTGAGCGCAAATGCGGGTAAAGGCAGGTGTCTATCTACAGTCAGCAGACACGAAGCAACATTAGCATTCATTTGGAACCGTGTTTTTTGTCCAGCTGATGAATGTAAGACCAGTAGCATCCTTACAATGTTGGCACTGTCCTCTTCACTTGGCTTTTGGTTTTCATCTAAGAAGCATCCTAGAAAACTCAAAAGTGTTCCCTAGCTAGTTGCTAACTTTGTCTGTTGGTTTTTAGTCTTTTCCACTGCAAACAACTGCCTGCTTCGCCTGGAAACACTGATGAGAGCAGTGAGAGTGAAACCAAAACAGTAAAGCTGTGGTTTGGAAAATCAAAACAATGAGCTCAAAGTCATTAAAACACTGGAGCTGAGGAGAACTGCAGAGTTGGGTGATAATTCTCTGTAGCTCTTTCTCTAATCTCAAACACGCTCACGCTACAAGAGTTGAAAAAAAGGACACATCACACACCACAGGATATTGAGATTATCGTGCCAGAGGGAGAAATCAGGGAATAATTCACCACCTCATATGAGCTCAAGAAGAAGCAGATGTAAACAAAATGGAGACTATGGTGCAACAATAATTGTAACCTTAGTAATAGTCTGTTTGGGCAGCGGCAGCCAACACGGGTTGTCTATTCTACAGCGAGAACAGCAGGTGAGATTTGAATCGTCAGCTTTAATATCTGTCAACGGTGATGTGTTAGGTAACTTAAGCCTCAAGGGCCAGAATGTTTACCGTTGCTTGGCAACACGGTCAGCTGCTCTGGGACTGACGTACGATGGTAATCATTGTACTTTTGTCAATTGAGTCTGACAGGATTGCAGCACTGAATCAGAGCAATACTCCTTCTATATAAAAATACTGATTGAAGCTGCTTTAAGGAGCGCAGAGTCCAGACAGTTCATTCACACCATTGTGATGAATGTTCATTCATTTCATTTACTTAATTTGCTTTAGTTACATCTCTTTGTTGTTGTGTATTGTGAGCAGCAACTAAGGCAGCAAATAGAAGGTTTGCTGTGAACATGGCTGTCCTAAATCACAAAATGCTAATTTGTCTTGCCTTACTGAAAACGAAGAGATTACATTTTGTCATCTGTTGTGTTCATTACCACAAATACCACTGACCAAGGAAATAGTAGGAGAACAGACGAAGCAGGACAAACAGACCAGTCTTTAATGTGTCTACACAGCCTATATAGAGTGCTGCAGGAATGAAGTGGTGGTGATGCTGAAGTCATGTGACTGCGGTGTAGTTTGTTTATGACCTATCATTCGCTTTTTACTTTTGGCAATTTAGGCTTCAAAAATCATAAAAGTGGTGTTCATCTGTGAGGAGTATGATTGTGCTGAACAAAACGTGTCAGTATCATAAACTTTAATTTGTCGCAGAGCTTATTTTCTGCAGTAATGTAAATCCCATTGGCTTTTTGTCAAGGAAACCAGGGTGATGCTAACTTCCAGGTTGACCCACAAAAATATGTCATCCCTGCAGCACTCTGGGCTACAGCTCATTTGTGTAGCTGCAGTAGCTACAACAGGGCTGAGGTATCCTGGACACTTGGGGCATGGGTACAGCAACACTTTCCTAGATAGACACAGACATTTCAGTTCCCTGGGACAAAGACTGTTCATGTTTGACTATGACGCTAACTCTGCTATTTAGACAGATGAAGAAAAATAGGTAGAAAGGATGTGGACAAGAGGTCACTGAAGTCAAGGCAGTTTCATGTGGGAACTCAGCATAAGGGTGCGGTCTCTCGTTCTCCCCCCTATACCTCGATATGAGTCAGTCCTGGGTCTCTCTCTGAGCTCAGCTCCTGCCTCCGCTGCTGTCACTGCATATCAGTATTGTGTTAATGCTTAACATCTCACTTCACCTATCCCGACTCTGCTCACCCACTCAGGAGACGGACAAATAAATGAATAAATAAATAAATAGAGACAGAATGGAACAAGGAATGAAGGCAGACAGACTGCAGAAACAATGCCAGAGGTGTCAACAATGACCAGACAAACACTGGTAAGATAAAATAAGATAAGATAATACATTATTATCCTTTTTTTCTTGTATAACATGTTCCTAAAAACCTACTCTATTTGCGAGGGTGAATTTATGTGGAAAATTCGCCCATCTCTGAAAAGCAGGCAAAGCTTGTGCAGGTATATTGGTGTGGAAGAGAAAATTTAATTAACTTTTATTCTGCACCAAAATCTCACTGACAGCAGACAGTGTGAGCATCACAAAAAGTCTCTGGGGGAAATTGAACAAGAGACTCAGTTTTTAGATAAAACCCACCACTGAATTGCACCTTTTAAGCTCTCGATCCTGCTCTTGCAGAATGCACATAGAGAGCACCAGTCACTGATTGCATAATTAGCTGCCGCCTTTAGTAAACCAGATGCTAATTACACACAGATTGCGACTGCAAATAGAATGAATGCTTTCTGGCGCAGAGGCCTTGCATATCAATCAATCAACACATCTGTCCATCAGTCAGCATGACAGAGTCATCAAAGTTAGTGTACTGCCTCATTGCTTCAGTATGCTTTATTGGCTGGGTAGCATTATTAAATGACAGACAAAATAGTTCTAGACATAATTCCTCCTCCAGCTTGGCACCCTGAAGCTCTGCCTTAGAAGACAGTAGTTTGTGAAGACATGTACACATGACGGAAATCTTTGCTTGGTGGAGCAGCAGACTGTATTTTTTTATATGTCTGATGTGAATCTAAACCTGCTGTGTATAAAATACTGGCACAGAATCAAAATCAAGCAAGTAACTAAACTAAAATCCAAAATTTGAATTTAAAAAATAATACATACAACTACCAACTGAAAATGCACTATAACTATTTTGTGACCCAATAAATATCAAGAACAAGTAAAGGTGCCCTGTGGAGTTTTCCAGTACACAATTATTTTTACATTCAGTTTTTTTCTCAACAAAAAATGCATTGTGTGTGTATCCTATTTTAAATTGTGTATTTTTTTTTTTTTTTTTTTACAAATGTAAAAAACAAACGACAACCCACTCGACAACTCCACAGGGTTTTAAAACTACTAAAAATCCCAAAACATAATAGCAACATTCAGAGGCTGTTAACTACTGGAATCAGAAATTAACCGAACATTCAGAAAACAATTTTCATCCGTATGTATGAGAGTATAAAAGTGTCTCATTACCTAGAATATAAAATAATTTGCAGACTTTCCATAACAACTGCCTGGGTGTTTTACCATGCAACCCCATTACAGTGCTGGTCACATTATCAAAAAGCACAATTACCTCACCAGTGAAATGTGTTTTAGCGGCACAAGCACTGAATGACTTTCTAGCAGGACCCGATATCAGTGTGGCAAGTGTCCCCACAATGAAGGGTGCACAGTTTGTCTAATAAGTCCTCCATTCCAGTCAAGATATGTGCAGAGTGGTAATGAGAGATGTGTTATCTCTGTTGGCCATTAGCCTTAGTGTGTGAAGTCATTAGAGGATGTAATTAACTCCTATTGTACTAGAGATGGGTCGTTAACAAACGAGTCTAAGACGCGTAGCCTCGACGTGATTTTCCCTTCTTCTGATGGTGACCTACATGGGGTGAGAAGTCGAACAGCGACAGCAAGGGTGCGGTGTTTACAGCAAAGTGTTTGTCTGTGATCACAAAGAAGTTATATTTTTATGATCACCCACAGAATGCAGATGAAGCACACTGTTTTCTCACTTCAGATGCAGACGCAGCATTTTCGAAGACATTTATCACTTGACAAAAATGTTTGCACCGACTGCTTTTGTGAGTCACAGATATGGAAAACAATCCAACCCCTGTCCACAGCTTATTTGTGTGTGTGCATTTATTCAGATCAGGTGCACCTGAAGGAAGCTCCTCATTTCTCTCTGTCTCCAGAGAGCCTGCAGTGAGTGCCATCAATGATTGTTTTTTTTTTTTCCCCCTTGCATTGTTCCTGCACTGGCCAATCTGTAGTGGTTAACGTTTTTTTAATGCCACCTATTTACACAAATAAACATGCTTCTTTCACATTTGGGAAATTTGAGACTTTGCTGTTACAGTATATCAAAAGGGGATCTATTTGTTTGTTTCCATTGTATCTAGATGATAAATCATTGATAGCCCCATTGAAATCCTCCTGCTGCACGAATGTAATAAAACCCCGAGCATCCTGGCAGATGAGCTGAGATGAGTATTTGTACAACAAGCCAGTCCATGTCAGACAGCTCCCTGAAGCCACATTGGGCAAGAGACGTGGTCAGAAGGCGAGTCAGTCAGCTGTCACCTGCTGCGTTTCCCCAATCAAATGCTCTTTCTTTGATTTATGCCCATATTCTCTGATTCTTTGTCAAAAACTGAAGAACATGCAAATGCAGTGATAAAGTGTTTATTTAAGCTTAAGTCTTATTGTTGTAGTTTTGGTCATCACCTTTATTGGCAATAATAACACTGTACTCACCAAGTTCATTGCTGAGACATCTGGACTGGACAGCATCTCTTACGGGAAGTCTGACAGGGCAAGAAACACATGCAGGGAGAGGATCATGCAGACGTGTGATCTCACATGAGCCAAAACCATTTGAAAGACTGTGCCGTTGTAAAAACTGACTTTACATTACAAAGCTTAAAGTGGCTCGAATCAATGTTTTTCTTATAACAATGTATCAAGTGACAATGCAAAAACAATGTGACAATGTGAAAGAAAAAAATTACATTTACATTTTTATTCTCTACATCTATTTGATAAGTGCAAGTAAATGCTAGTTAGGGTGCTACTATCACCTGAATCTGCAGAGTACCAGCTCATTGTTTAACTGTTGCTGGTTTGGTTCATTCTCACAGGTCTCATATAATAGTGCGGTTTTTGGGCCAAAGTTCAGAAACCCCACTGTCCACTACCTGCTCAACACTAAATGGGAGACAGAGTATCTAGCTGGTGAGAATATTGGAGTGAAGTAAAAAAGCTTGAATATTGGACTTTCCTTTGCCAGGTGGCCAGAATCAAACCTCTGACTGTTAACTGCTGGATGTGTAAATAAGCAACTGCTTGCTAATAAGTTCATCATATCAAGTTGATGATAGGTCAGTGTTGTGCTCACAATTTGATTCTGCTGTTATTGCAGCTTTAATCAAAATAAACCATTGTCACACAGCAGAAAACAGGGGAGTTCTTAGCTCTTGAAAAGCTGACATTTTGGAGATACATGTTTTTTACAGGACAGTGACAAAAAAATGACATGTCACAGCAGAACCAGAAGAAATCACATGAAAGACTTATGCTGCCTGCTGGTTCAATTTTGACCCAATGTGCTCATATCTTGTCTCCTCAGACGTCACTGTTGTGATGTTGCTGTGTTAGTTAGATCCCATCATTAACTGTAATCATCCTTTAATACAGCATATAGCGTCTCTGTGATCTTGCATTATATAGCCCCCAATTTCATATGCATTTTGCTTCTCAAGGCAATGAATCACTCCGGAAGCATTTTTACATTCATGTGTGATTCATGCTTATTCGTGCGATATAGAAAAATGAATAAACATGAAGTCTCCAATGTACCTGTGCTCTCTTGTTAGATCATCTGCCATCCCATACTAACACTACACTAATACATCACTGAGTATATCCTTCAAAACAAGATAAAATTTTGGGGTTGTCTTCAGCTAAGATATAAATCTGTAGGTGCTTTCACAGGTTCTGTGCTTCAGCTGTAAAATTACTTGTATCCATGGCAGCAGAAGAAAATGTTTTATTTGTTTGATTCTGGCCTTGAACTCAGAGTAAAACAGTCAATCTACAATCAAACCGTCTTTGTCTACTGTAAACACATGCATTCACAGGTTCATGTTGTGTTTGTGTCTCTCTTAGTGATTTCCATGTTTTTTTTTCTACGTGTTCACTCAGTCAGTAACATATGAAGTAATCACATCCGTGTTTCATTATAAATTATATTCAGGACATTTTCGGCCATAAAGCCTCACAAGCCTCCACATGCCTGTTGGCGAATCCCATAAAAGTCTTTATCTTCCACAGATGGACAGTAAATTCCACCAGGCTAACAGCTCCCAAGTCGAAGTGTCACTACATGTGACTTCAGCTGCATGTATTTGCATGTTGAATGTGTGTGCTGCAGCAGTTCATCTTGTGTTGATCGGTTTTCCTGGTTGATCGACCGGTCATCTGGGTAGATTACATGCCTGGTCTCCGCTTTGATAGATTATTGTGACCATGAAGCCTGAGTATAGTTATCTCCAGCTCTGGTTCTTACTGGTGTCTCGTTGCTCTAACAGCCGACAGATTTGGTGTGGTGTTTATAGATTTACCCTCGCAGCGGCTGGGTATGCAGATGGGGAGGATTGACCTGCTGTGACCTTGGAAGAGTGCCCTGGCGGAGGACGTCGGCGACCTCGGGATGGGCAGGATGTGCTGCAATGCAGCAGAGCAGATCAGTGGCGCTGCATGGTCTCACCCACACGCACACACACACAAACTGCAGCTCAGAGCACACTTCTCACATACACACACACATACACACACACCTATTGTACATAAATATCATGAAAGAGAAAAAACTGCACAGATGCTTACGAATAAATATTAACTCTCTCTCTCTCTCTCTCTGTCTCTCTCTCTTCTTGGATAAGCAGGCAGGGGTGTGTCTTCACCAACCTGCCACTGTCTGGCTGGCTCGAGTACACACACCACCCACATGACTCTGCATATTGAACAGCACGCACATATGCGCGCGATCACATTTACATACACACTACTTTATAAATACACACATGGATACACAGAGACACACACACACACACACACACAGACTACAGAGATGTGCAAGTAACACTAGCACATGGAACATGGCATGGCACTGATAACCTTTGAAACACACCCATTAGATTAAATGGTAATATATACAAAAAAGGAGATCTTTGCATTGCATTCCTACCCTCTTTAATGTACAACACAAGCTCCAAATATAAGAACTTTCCTTTTTCTTTACATCTAAGCAATGTGCCTGTGCAACCATACACATCTATAAACAGAGCTTCCAATGCTTTTTTTTCCTTCACTGCTACAACACTTATTGCTTTACAGATAAGGCGATCACTCAATTCCATCAGCCACTAAAGATCCCCCAGACGCCTCCCCAGCAGGACATCCCATAGGAGGACAATATGCAACTGCAGTGCTAAGACATTGAATTCAAACACCAACACAGCACAGACCCTCATTAAAGAGATTTTCTCAGGCACATAAGTAAACCCTAATCACTCCAAGCAATCAGATCAAACCAGATCAGCCGCAGTTCGCTTTCACTTGCACTGTGAGTGTACCCATAATACTAGAACCCAGTGGACAAACTAATGCACAATGCACAATGCACATGTGCACACCCAACCATACATGGGCATTTTTGACCTTGTAGTGACTTCGGTTCACTTCCTGGAAGCGTAACCAACCACAACCGCAACAACTAGATGTGTTTCTCAAATGCTGATATTAAAGGATAAGTCTGCTGCTTTTGCGATGTGTTGACTATAAGAAAAACACAAAATATTACCAATGAATTGATCCAACAGAGAACAGGCATTGTTAAGTGTAGTTAGAGTCTGATATATATTATTCCTCTGAGCAATGGACATGAGCACTGTAGTTTACTTGAGTCAGTCTCACACACACACCATCCTGCTGCCATACTCAGTAGAGTACCAAATGTGTATTAATCCACATCTGAAAAATAGTCCCCAACCATCGCACTCTTTATTCCAGATTGAGAAATGTTTTCAAAACCTACAGTGCCCAGCTATTTTAGCTAATTATTTCGCCTTTTTCAAAAATAAAACTTTATATTTGTGACTTGTCTTAAAGGAATTACATCTTCAGCAGGAACAAATGGGCTTTGGACACCAGATAAGTTAAGGAAGTTGGAAAGTATCGAGAGACAGACTATTGTATTGTCATTGATGGTCTTTTTATGGGATCTGGTGACCATAACAAAAATATAGAATATTGTCAGCTATATCCTTTAACCTAATCTAAACAGACACACTCACACACACAATGGTGGGCAAAATCGTAAGTAACAGATGTTCAAGCACAGCTGGATTGAGTCTGTTGGTCAGGATGTGAAGGAAGGTGATGGGTGCAGAGGAAGGACAACTTATGTGTTTCAGTTCCAGTGATTTAACAGGAAATTCTTTCCAGTTTGATCCCATTGTTGCCCATCTGACAGGATGAGACGGGGGGGACATGTGAGGGTGTCACATTTAACATGTGGTGTGCAGCATGTGTTTCTTCTAGAGCTTAGTTACTTTAGTAAATTTCCTTTACTTGCAATCACATTTACTCACATTTACACACAAACAAGAATGTTTTTTTTGTTTTTTTCACAAGCATTCAAACAGCTGACGAACACCTTTTAGTCTGATCCTTTGTCACTGCTGCTGTTCGTGACTTATTGATTTTTTCCTAACCTTAAAATTAGCTTTACATCATGTCCAATGTGACCCTCTGACTGCAGGGTCAAAGGGTCAAAGGTCAGCACACACTCACCTCCATGTCATTTCAGCACACTGAAATAAAACCTGAACAACTGATGCACTTTTACATAAAGAAGTCTGTTTATTATTTGATATATATATATCATATGCATCTTCATATAATAGTTCTAATACCAGTAAGTCAAAAATAATAATCATATTATATTTATATATATAGATATATAGAAAACTAATCCAATAATCTACTTTTTACTTGAACTTTACTTCCTTGTATAAAACAACATGGAGAAACGTATAATCTTCTCCCCAGCTTCAATATAGGCGCTTTAAGGGAGCAAAGAAGATAATACAAAAAAGAAAAATTACACCTGAACATTGCATCTTATGGAACTAGAACATCTGTCAGCAGCTAGTAATGTTGACCATCTTGGTTTAAGACACAGGAAAAGTTGGGTTTTTTTTTTCTTTGCTAGAACATCTTTGACAAATTTTTTGTTTTATTTTTAAGTTCAGTTTAAATGGCTGAAAAAGTTCAGAATTTTACGAGGAAAGGAGAGGAGACGATGGCAATCATGTGATCGGCTGGATCTGGAGACTGAGAGACAGAACATTAGATTACACCAGTCTCATTATACACTTTGGATGGTGAATGTCTGAAGATGAACGGGAGGAGGGAGAGAGCGGGAAAAAAATGGGACAACAGCGGGGCTAAAGGAGGGAAGTAGAAGAGAGAAAGAGGAAACAGTGTAGGAAAATAGTTAAAGTTGAGAACAGCAGGGTATAGAAAGTTTCATTTATGTGCTTCTCCACCAATGATCTACATTTGTAAACAGGGGGGTAGCAGCACGAACAGTGCAGAGTCCTCTCCGTCTCCTCTCACCGATCCCCAGCGTCCCTCCCCTTCTCTCTGGGTGCTCTCTCTGGGAGGTAGCTGTGTCACAGTTGGCAAGGGGAGATATCCACTCTAATCCTTATAGCTGTGGCAGTCTTCCAGTTGTACCAACCGTACTAATAGCATTCTCGCAAGAAACTCCCCTCCCCTTAAACTCTTGATATGTAGAAATGAAAAAATGGAGGCAGGCTGTTTCAGGGCTGTGGACATGGATGAGGCCATGGGCGACAGACCATGCGGAGCCATGGACAGCGGCGCCCATGGGCCCTCGTGTCTTATCAAGGCCAGAGGCGCAGGAGGGCAGTACCACTGCGACCCCTCCTCTGTTTGAGGAGCCTAACTGGTCAAGTTGGGGTCAAGAGGAGGCATCAAAGCTGTACAGGAAAAGAAGAAGAACAAGAAGAGATATTATAAGTGCTGTATGACTCTTATGGTGCATTTTTGAACCTTGACTGGTGTAAACAGGAAAGACCAGGGTACAAATAGACCTGAGCCACAGTGTGCCTGGGTTTACACTGGAGGTCAGTATGAGGATGTTCAGCAAATTTTGTATAACGTTAAAGCAAATTATGACAAACTTACAAAAGAAAATGTAAATTCAGTGGATATAGGGTTATAGTTTGTGAGTAATTGTAATTATAGGTATTAATTACTATTGATTACAATAATTAGTTTACTAATTATTCATAGATGAATTATTCAAAAAAGTTCAAATAAAGAGTGGGTAGCTTTTTAATAAACCATCAATCACATCGGTCACAAACTGCATTTCCCAAGTATTTGTTATCGGCAGAAATGCTGTCTATGTAAAAGGTGGGAGTGAGAATGACTGAACCATGAATGAAGGAATAGTTTGACAGAATACACTTATTAGCCTATTGATACCACTCTCGTGTCTGTATGTTCAGTATGAAGCTAAAGCCTGGAGGCGATTAGCTTAGCTTAGCAAAAAGACTGGAGGCCAGAGGAAAGAGCTAGCCTCAGTCATGTGGTGAAACTATTTCTTGACCAACAACCGTTTATTCATCCTCCCATCAAGATGCTCCTTGTTGGATTTATGCCTAAATTCTATCATTGCTCTCCAATTACAGCAAAAGTCGGGAACACTTGAACCTTTTGTCTGTTTACATAAATACTACATGAAGGCATTAGAGTACAGTCTCTCTCAAAGATAGTAGAACTGGCAAATGTATCTCTGGTAGCAACATGATATCATAGACAGTGGAGAATTTTCTTTGGTTTGTGCTTGGAATAAATCAGCATTAAATGAACCTGTTGTTTATTATGAATCTATTGGTCTGGGCCCAGATTTAGGTTTATTTGATCAGGAGGAGTAAAGTCTGGATTACATGACTCATTTAATTGGAAGTGTCCAGCTTCATGGGGGGGAGATCAGACCTTTTTTGTATGGACTTTTGCTGGTTAACTGCTTGCAAAGTGATTAAAATTCTGCATGGCAATGCATTACTCTGGAAGCATTACTCAACTTGGCTGATTAATACTCACGCATTAGCAGTACAAACAGATACGAATCCACACCAATTCTCTTTTTTATAGCAGCAGATATTTGACTTAGTGTCACTGTCATAAGAGAAAAAGAGCAGGTGTCACATTTCTTACTGTGACATGACGTAAAAATGTCTTGTGTGAAAAAGGCCTATTCACCTTGCCAGATAAGAACAAGTCTCCTGCCTCTCACACCAGCACAGATACTGAATTCATTCTTGAAGGTCATCTTTCTGAGGGGTCTTACAATAATCCACTAAGTCTGCAGATGTAAATGTTAAAAAGCTGTTCATAAATGGATCCAGACGCTCTGCAGCACCGGAGGATAAACACCAGCCACGGGGATTTTTCACAGAAAAGACGTCCATGGCCTATTACTAAACCATTATGTGTTAGCACATGATTTATTAACCGCTAATAAAGTCATTAGTTACAAATTGTCCTGTCCTCTCATACAATCGGTAGACAGGCAGTTAAATAGACAGAATCAGCAAAAAGTCTGTGCAGAGAAGCAAATGAAAGAGACAGAGTGTGAGTGACTAAGATGTTCATCACTGCAGGTTTTTGTGTTTGCTTATCAGTGACAGATCCCTTTGTTCCTGCCTGCGTCCGTCTCCACCAAAGCAGAGGGCCGAGGGACGGCCGTGGGACCTGACTTCAGTCTGTATTGTTAGTACGTCCCCGTTGCTTTTCTATAAGCTCGCAAATCATCCCCTGACATAAAGTACACTTTCTTCCTTTCCTCACCTGAGTCATTGATATTTTTGTAGGGATGGAGGTAAGTGGGAGTGGGCTGAAAAAGCGCAGGTATTGTAGGAGTGATGGGGTGAAAATACTAATTCTGAAAGAAAAGGAGGAAGATGTTTTCATCCACAGCTACAAAGAAAAAAAAATCGCTATATTTGGAAGAACGATTAGGAGAATGTGTGCGACATATGCCAGTATACATGGTAGTGCACGCGTGCTGCGACAGGAGTGGCCGGGGGGGCATGACTATCCTCCTGGGGGACGTACATCTTGTCTTGCAGTCATTAAATATTAACACAACCATCTCGCCCTCCCGCTGGGGCCTGATTGAAGACGTAGGATGGCACACAGGGACGGGACAGGGTCACCTCTAACTCCATAGTCCCACTGTAAACCCACTGTGATTACACCTGGGCCAGAGCAAGCACGCAAACACATTACTCATCTGGGGGCAGTACACCGGACTAAGTCCTAGAACGACCCTGCAATGACACAGGATCACAGCAGAAAATATTTTGTTGTTCACCTACTGATTAGCACGAGAACAGAGTGAAAACGTACCTATACTGTAATTACTTAATATAAACCACATGTACCCTCCAACCCAATAATTAAATGTAAATAGGTTTCAAGACTCCAGCTAAAGGCGGCACACTGTATGGTAAAATAGAATAATGGGAGCTAATTACAGGATTATGGACCCTTGTCCATTGTCTGTGGAAAGAACAGACAATGACCTTCACTGGCTGTCGTCCTTAATCCAAAGACTCTGATTAACACAAAAGAGGTTTATGAAAAAGAGGCAAGGTGTCAAGGGGCTCTTACCTGTCCCATAGCTTGACATTTCTACAGTTGTTAGTGCAGCAGCCGGCTGATATCAAAGCTGTGGCAAAGAGACAGAGGGAGAAACAGGTTTCAAATGTTTTGACAAAAAAAGATTTAAAGGTGACATCTGTCGGTTTAGAAACTGAATAAAACATGCTGATGCAGTGATACCAGTTTTTGTTATAAGTGGAAATACTGTGCAATAAAAGGTGGAATTGGGAATGAATGCACCACTCACATATAAACAGACTGAACTATGAATGAAGGAATGATTTGACATTTTGGAAAATATACTTATTAGCTGATTTGATAACAATCTCATGTCTGTATGTTCAGTATGAAGCTAAAGCCTGGAGGCAATTAGCTTAGCTTTAACAAAAAGACTGGAGGCCAGAGGAAAGTGCTAGCCTTAGTCATGTGGTGAAGCTATTTCTTGACCAACAACAGTCATCCTCCCATCACTTATGTGCAGCATCTCCACTGCTTGCTTGGCAGCCCCTGACAGAGTCCGACAGCTGTTGTTCACAGAATAGTAACAGCGCATAACTCCCTTCATAACCACAAACTACGGCTTTTACATCTGTGTTCGTGAACGGATTAACAAGAGAGATGTAACATGTCCATTAGTGAGCTTTAGAGGCGCTGCTGGGGGCATGTTTTACTTTGAGGAGAGCTAAGCTAACCGTTTCCCCTTGCTTCCAACTCATGGCCAGAAAACAACGTTGTACATTTTTGCATCTCGTTAGACAACCTTTTATCGTTTTCTCCTATAAACTCAAAGCATTACGTGATAAAAGCAACGATGTAGATGGGTAGTAAATAGTACAAGGAGCATCAGCTTTATGGCCGCTGTATAGAACAGCATTTACAACTTTTCCACATTTCCCCATCGTCTGTTTCAATCTCTGCTGCAATGGTGCGATTGACAGCGAGCGGAGCGGCAACAACCTTCATAGGGTGGCTAAATGTGAATCATAGTGTGCACAGGCACACACACACACACACACACACACACACACACGCCAGCCCACAGGCAGACAGATTTATCTCTGCTTTAATCATCAAGTGTGTCGAATCTTAGACTAAAAGATAAAGTGAAACAGTGGAAGACAAAGACAAAGAGACAGGGTGGGGGTAGAGAGTGAGAGATTTTATTTAATGAATGACGGACTGAAACGCTTTGTCCACTAGAAGTTCAGTCATGCTCCGTCTCACACTTTGAAAAGTGTACAGACATCACACTATCGCACTCTGCTTTTCTGCCCTTAAACACAAAACAGGCTCTTGACTCTATCTTGACATCCTTGACCAAATACTCCTTTGCTCTTTCAGTTCTGCCTCTCAGGAAAACTCTTGCTGTCCAAAAAACGGAGTTAATCTGAAGCTATTTTAAAATACAGGACATACAGTATTTGCTCTCATACTTCAGTGGCTCTGTGAGCAGTTCTGGTAAGGACTTGGTTCGGTAAAGCGGTGGAAAATGCCTTTGCCTTAGGCGGTCTACAAAAAAAAAAAAAAAAAATGTTATCCCTCTTTACCTCCTTTGCCCTTCAAAACAACTCTTTTCTTCTTGCTCCATTGCTTGATATAGTTCTCTGTCTCTCTTTCTCCCTCCACCAACGGTTTCCTCCCCATGAGTCCATAATCATGTTTTCAGCACATTTCCTCTCCTTGGTGCGCCAACATCTCTCATTAAACATTCATAACGCACTTGTGACCGTGAAGGATTCCAGGGGCTACCTTTGCTACGTTCCCTGGCCCTTCCCTTACTCTGTTTATCACGGTAGGGGGGGGGGGGGGCAAGACGCCACAGACAGATAGGAAAACTGCTTTAAAGAGTCGGGGGAATGCAGCAGTGAGCTGGAGGGTATTTTCATTTAGAGGTCAGGGTGTGGGGAATGGGATTGATTTCACAGTTAAAGCAGAGCTCATAGACCTGTTGGGAAGCAGTAAATTCACAATCGCATGTATCTCGCTCCCTCCTAACACATGAGCACAAACACACACAAAAAGTCGACAGGATGTGTGGCTGATTATTCAGCTGATACATTTGGGGGCAGGACTTTGTCTGAACGTGCTCTGATGGATCGATACAAACGTAGAATGGTCTAGCAATGACATCCCAGCAGTTTCTCAATGTGTTTTTTGATTGAGGCTAAGAAAAAAAAATGACATTGAACAATTTATGCATCTTGTGAATAAGCTAATCCTTATAAGTCATCTCTGAATTTATGTTGGTTATTAGTCTCCAATGTGTTCCAGATGAATTTTCACCACACACAAATAGTTGGTGCCCTTTTGTTCCTCAGCACAAAGACTTGTCTGGCATGTCCAGATGAATTTGCAACCGTGCTTAATACTTTGATTCACTGTAATAGAGAGTGACGTTTGTGGCGAATAGAAGGTTTTCAGAGAAAATGGCTTTGCTGGAGGTGTGTTACCTCAAAGGAGAAAACTGCTGATTAGTTTTAGGAAAAAACACAAGTGGCCCAAGCTGACCACTCACATTTCTTATGCTCTCCATGTGGTACCAACCTAATGGTGACTGTAGTTATGTTTTTGAGTGGGTGTACGCAAGCATAGCAACTGCAAGCGGCAACCTCCAGAGTTGAGAAAAGAAGCCAACAAGGAAGTGCCAAAAACTGCAGTCCTTCCAATGGCCACTTGAGGCTGGCTCCAAAAGTGAGTCAGTCCCCATAGATTTCTGATGTTAAAATGGGCAACTTTACTCCAGAAATAAACATATTTACAGCCTGGTACAGAAAAGAGTTTTGGTCTCTATAGCTAATTTCCCCCTTCATGACAACTTTATGAGGGGTGGATTTTTATATGACTCACCCGTTTAAACTTTACTAAGACTTATAGTTCTTCATAATTCAGGGTGTGCTGCTTTGAGTGACAGGTGGGTGAGCATATGTTTGACAAAAAAACAGCATGCACTGTAGTCTCGGCTCCAGCTCTTTGCCCATAGCCGAGAGTTAGGCGGCATCAGACACTGCCAAGATGGTGATGGTGATGGTGGAGCAGCTCACTGAGCTTCGAAACCGCTCTACAGAAACCTATGGGTGACGTCACAGAGGCTACGTCCATCTTTACATACAGCCTATGATATAACCTCCATAGCTAACACACAACTATACGTCTAGCTTAACACATAACACAAACCGGAGACTCTCAACAGCTACGATGTGCAAGGCAATGGCCATGTGACAGATGAGGGTGGCTGAGCTACCGCAACTGCTAGCAAGCTGATCTGCTACATTACTGCTGGCTGAATATTGAGCTGAACTATGGGCTGTGCAAGCTATTAGTCTACAGCCCAATCTAATAGATACTAAAAGTCACTAAAGGGCTCTGAAAAGACAATAAATCTAGCAACAAAGGCGATAAGTTGGCAACACTAGTTGTAACTTCGTCACTCAGTCAGTCAAGGACATTCACGTTTATAGGGCTGACCCACACTATTGCAGTCCAAATGCCGTCCTTATTTTGACATATGAAGTGAGCCACATGACAAACTGGGATTTAGAATAATGTTTTTTCTCCTCTTAAACAGAAGCTTTAAGTTCAGTCTATACTTCAGCTTTTAAAGTGTCCTCTTCATTATCTGTTTTTTCAACAGAGACAGTCTCAACAGAGATGGTTGGAGTGTTTTCTCTGGGCAACCTCCACATTACTATTGAAGAGATCCTTATATACTGTATGTTTTTCAGAATCTAATTAAATAGAAATTATGTTTGCCTGACAAGTGTTATATTGAGGATTTTACATTTAAGTGCTTTTTTCATTTTTTAAATCAGTTTGTCAAAACGAAACAGCAGCGAAAGAATAAAGAAATGGAAGAGATGGAGCTTTGCTGTATGGTCTTTAACTTCTTTTCCAATGAAAGTTGCTAGCGTTAGTGTTAGCGATTGTCTGTCATGTCACCCTCACCTTGCAGGTTGTAGTGGTCCATTGAGAGACTCCCAACTCAAACAAAGACACAAAGTCTACAAGAGGTGTAGCTTAGATGGAACATTTGAAAGCAGGACTGTGTGTGAACGTGCTCTGATGGATCCATACAAACGTCCTGTGGTCCAAAGTGACACCCCAGCAGTTTCTTTGTTTGGCTTTAGATTGACGCCAGAGTTCTGAAACATGAATTCATGTTGCTTATATTAGTGCAAAATGAATATCTGGCCAAGTGTTCTCTACACGATGTGATTAGTTCCAGATGTGTTCCAGATGATTTGTCAAATAAACACACGACGGCAGGCCCTTGTCATCACCCTGCTGTATGAAGGGTGGCGCCCCTCTGTTCCTGAGCTCCCTGCCAGATCAGATGCTTGATATTTTTGTCTCTTTGCATTGTCATTTGTGTCAGTCTGACACTATGGCCACTCTGAAATTTCAGTGCTTACTGTATACATATATTTTTAGAGTATAACACAAGGAGTTAGAAAATATGTCGGTCAAACAATACAGTTTCTTGTTCAGTGTATCATGCTAACTCAGTTCTCGGTCTTAGGACTCGAACTGTTCATGTACAAGAACGATTAGCTTAAATGGATTTGCTGTCTCAAGGTCGGCAGTCACACTATCATAGGTCACAAGATTACAAACTGCTGTCTTGTGATAGAGCAGTCCTGTTAACACACACACAAGCCATATGCCCAAATGCAGAGAATCCCTTTAGAGTGAGCCTGATCAATGTCTAATGAAAGTTGCTCTTTCTGAATTCTAACCAGCGTCTGTGACCTCTTCAAGGAGAGTTACAAAGTGAGAAAAACGTGCAGCACACACGGACAGTGTTTGTTGATTTAGTTATGAGCAGGGCGTTAAACCCAAAATTGGATTTAATGGGATTTGAGAGATGTGTAGAGGGAAGAGGTTTCGTTGCGGGTCAGAGCAGGAGTATATAGATAATGTGATTACTCCAGAATAATGCAGGGCCTAAGATCCCTTAAATTCCACCTCTGTACATCAGAGCTCGAGTGAAAGGCTCTAAATTTCCTCACAAAGAGATCTGTGAGATTGGCTTGGGAGAGGCTGCTCCCACACTGAATAAATCACTGTTATGGGTGGGGAACCCTTTTTTTCCCCTCTGTAGCCAGACACCAGTTATTAACTCCATATAACTCATCATCATATAGTTCATAGAAGAGATTCAAAACTGTTTTGTTTTTTGGGTTTTTTTTTTTTTTAAAGGCACTGTTTACGAAATCGTAAAGTTTGATGGAAAACAACAAGTTTGCAAAATGATTCAAGGAGGCTGGGATCCAGGCAATAACAATAAAGCATTTGTGAGTGACTACTGTATAATTTTTTTAATGTCTGAATCAAGCCAGTGAACACATGAACCTGCTCTCCTCGGCCCTGCTCATCTCTCAACCCTCTCTGATCTGTTAGCCCCCCCCCCCTTCTCTCAACTTACAGGATCAATGCAAGGTAATTTCACATGGCCATTCCCTCAGATCTCCTAAAAATCTGCCGCATAAATTATTCAGGCTGCCTGGGCAGGAAAGCCTGTGGAGATTGCATGGTAGATCAGTGACCTTCCGTTTAGCGAGCAGTCATTCAGACAATCAGAGAGACAGACAGTCAGTCAGAGAGACAGACAGACAGACAGTCAGTCAGGAAGGATGCCTGGCAGGAGAGCTACTTGTCTTAACGTCCCTCAGGCAGCTGCAGTCAGTGCTGTTATGTGCAGCTCTGGAGCATGAGGGTAAGTCCTGAATGCATAATAAAGGGCTTATGCGTGGCCATAACACACACACACACACATACACACACACACACACACACGCACACGCACACGCACACACCAAGTGGAAA